>NW_026870979.1:1200000-1800000 GCF_033118175.1 Dama dama
TATTGTTCAGACCGTTTCATGCACCTCATATTTTTCACACCTTTTGAAGCTCTTCATATTTTTCACACCTTTTCAGGCTCTTCATGTTTTTGAACACCGCTTCATGCTCCTGCTATTTTTTAGACCGTTTCATGCTCCACATATTTTTGACACCTTTTGAAGCTCTTTATATTTTTCACATCTTTTCAGGCTCTTCATGTTTTTCAACACCGCTTCATGCTCCTACTATTTTTCAGTCGTTTCATGCTCCTAATATTTTGACACCTTTTGAACCTCTTCATATTTTTGACACTTTTTCAGGCTCTTCATGTTTTTGAAAACCGCTTCATGCTCCTCCTATTTTTCAGACTGTTTCATGCTCCTCATATTTTTGAGACCTTTTGAAGCTCTTCATATTTTTGACACCTTTTCAAGCTCTTCATTTTTTTCAACACCTCTTCATGCTCCTCCTATATTTCAGACCGTTTCATGCTCCTCATATTTTATCACTTTTTAAGCTCTTCATATATTTCAAACCTTTTCAGGCTCTTCATGTTTTTCAACACCGCTTCATGCTCCTCCTATTTTTCAGTCGTTTCATGCTCCTAAAATTTGGCACCTTTTGAAGCTCTTCATATCTTTGACACCTTTTCAGGCTCTTCATGTTTTTGAAAACCACTTCATGCTCCTCCTATTTTTCAGACCGTTTCCTGATCCTCATAATTTTCACACCTTTTGAAGCTCTTCATATTTTTCACACCTTTTCAGGCTCTTCATGTTTTTGAACACCGCTTCATGCTCCTCCTATTTTTCAGACCGTTTAATCCTCCCCATGTATTTCACACCTTTTGAAGCTCTTCATATTTTTCACACCTTTTGAAGCTCTTCATATTTTTCACACGTTTTCAGGCTCTTCATGTTTTTCAACACCGCTTCATGCTCCTCCTATTTTTCAGACCGTTTAATCCTCCCCATGTATTTCACATCTTTTGAAGCTCTTCATATTTTTCACACGTTTTCAGGCTCTTCATGTTTTTCACACCGTTTCTTGCTGCTTCTGTATTTCAGACCGTTTCATGCTCCTCATATTTTTCACACCTTTTGAAGCTCTTCAAATTTTTCTCAACTTTTCAGGCTCTTCATGATTTTGAACACCACTTCATGCTCCTCCTATTTTTCAGACAGTTTCATACTCCTCATATTTTTGACACCTTTGAAGCTCGTCATATTTTTCACAGCTTTTCAGGCTCTTCATGTTTTCAACACCAATTCATGCTCCTCCTTTTTGCAGACCGTTTCATGCTCCTCATATTTTTGACACCTTTTGAAGCTCTTCATATCTTTCACACCTTTTCAGACTCTTCATGTTTTTGAACACCGCTTCATGATCCTCCTATTTTTAAGACCGTTTCATGCTCTTCATATTATTGACACATTTTGAAGCTCTTCATATTTTTCAACCTTTTCAGGCTCTTCATGTTTTTGAACACCATTTCATGCTGCTTCTATTTTTCAGACCGTTTCATGCTCCTCATATTTTTCACACCTTTTGAAGCTCTTCATATTTTTCACACCTTTTCAGGCTCTTCATGTTTTTGAACACAGCTTCATGCTCCTCCTATTTTTCAGACCGTTTCATGCTCCTCATATTTTTGACACCTTTTGAAGCTCTTCATATATTTCACACCTTTTCAGGCTCTTCATGTTTTTGAACACAGCTTCATGCTCCTCCTGTTTTTCAGACCGTTTCATGCTCTTCATATTTTTCACACCTTTTCAGGCTCTACATGTTTTTCAACACCGCTTCATGCTCGTCATATTTTGAGACCGTTTTATGCTACTCGTATTTTGACACCTTTTGAAGCTCTTCATGTATTTCAAACCTTTTCAGGCTCTTCATGTATTTCAACACCGCTTCTTGCTCCTCCTATTTTTCGGATCGTTTCATGCTCGTCATATTTTTCAGACAGTTTCATGATCCTCCTATTTTTCAGACTGTTTCATGCTCCTCTTATTTTTGACACCTTTATAAGCTCTTAATATATTTCACATCTTTTAAGGCTCTTCATGTTTTTGAACAACGCTTCATGCTTCTCCTATATTTCACACCTTTTGAAGCTCTTCATATATTTCACACCTTTTCAGGCTCTTCATGTTTTTGAAAACCGCTTCATGCTCCTCCTATTTTTCAGACTGTTTCATGCTCCTCATATTTTTGAGACCTTTTGAAGCTCTTCATATTTTTGACACCTTTTCAAGCTCTTCATTTTTTTCAACACCGCTTCATGCTCCTCCTATATTTCAGACCGTTTCATGCTCCTCATATTTTATCACTTTTTAAGCTCTTCATATATTTCAAACCTTTTCAGGCTCCTCATGTTTTTCAACACCGCTTCATGCTCCTCCTATTTTTCAGTCGTTTCATGCTCCTAAAATTTGGCACCTTTTGAAGCTCTTCATATCTTTGACACCTTTTCAGGCTCTTCATGTTTTTGAAAACCACTTCATGCTCCTCCTATTTTTCAGACCGTTTCCTGATCCTCATAATTTTCACACCTTTTGAAGCTCTTCATATTTTTCACACCTTTTCAGGCTCTTCATGTTTTTGAACACCGCTTCATGCTCCTCCTATTTTTCAGACCGTTTAATCCTCCCCATGTATTTCACACCTTTTGAAGCTCTTCATATTTTTCACACCTTTTGAAGCTCTTCATATTTTTCACACGTTTTCAGGCTCTTCATGTTTTTCAACACCGCTTCATGCTCCTCCTATTTTTCAGACCGTTTAATCCTCCCCATGTATTTCACATCTTTTGAAGCTCTTCATATTTTTCACACGTTTTCAGGCTCTTCATGTTTTTCACACCGTTTCTTGCTGCTTCTGTATTTCAGACCGTTTCATGCTCCTCATATTTTTCACACCTTTTGAAGCTCTTCAAATTTTTCTCAACTTTTCAGGCTCTTCATGATTTTGAACACCACTTCATGCTCCTCCTATTTTTCAGACAGTTTCATACTCCTCATATTTTTGACACCTTTGAAGCTCGTCATATTTTTCACAGCTTTTCAGGCTCTTCATGTTTTCAACACCAATTCATGCTCCTCCTTTTTGCAGACCGTTTCATGCTCCTCATATTTTTGACACCTTTTGAAGCTCTTCATATCTTTCACACCTTTTCAGACTCTTCATGTTTTTGAACACCGCTTCATGATCCTCCTATTTTTAAGACCGTTTCATGCTCTTCATATTATTGACACATTTTGAAGCTCTTCATATTTTTCAACCTTTTCAGGCTCTTCATGTTTTTGAACACCATTTCATGCTGCTTCTATTTTTCAGACCGTTTCATGCTCCTCATATTTTTCACACCTTTTGAAGCTCTTCATATTTTTCACACCTTTTCAGGCTCTTCATGTTTTTGAACACAGCTTCATGCTCCTCCTATTTTTCAGACCGTTTCATGCTCCTCATATTTTTGACACCTTTTGAAGCTCTTCATATATTTCACACCTTTTCAGGCTCTTCATGTTTTTGAACACAGCTTCATGCTCCTCCTGTTTTTCAGACCGTTTCATGCTCTTCATATTTTTCACACCTTTTCAGGCTCTACATGTTTTTCAACACCGCTTCATGCTCGTCATATTTTGAGACCGTTTTATGCTACTCGTATTTTGACACCTTTTGAAGCTCTTCATGTATTTCAAACCTTTTCAGGCTCTTCATGTATTTCAACACCGCTTCTTGCTCCTCCTATTTTTCGGATCGTTTCATGCTCGTCATATTTTTCAGACAGTTTCATGATCCTCCTATTTTTCAGACTGTTTCATGCTCCTCTTATTTTTGACACCTTTATAAGCTCTTAATATATTTCACATCTTTTAAGGCTCTTCATGTTTTTGAACAACGCTTCATGCTTCTCCTATATTTCACACCTTTTGAAGCTCTTCATATATTTCACACCTTTTCAGGCTCTTCATGTTTTTGAACACAGCTTCATGCTCCTCCTATTTTTCAGACCGTTTCATGCTCCTCATATATTTGACACCTTTTGAAGCTCTTCATATTTTTCACACCTTTTGAAGCTCTTCATATTTTTCACACCTTTTGAAGCTCTTCATATTTTACACATATTTTCACCCTCTTCATGTTTTTCAACACCTTTTCATGCTCCTCCTATTTTTCGGACCGTTTCATTCTCTTCATATTTTTGACACTTTTTGAAGCTCTTCATATTTTTCACACCTGTTCAGGCTCTTCATCTTTTTCAACACCGTTTCATGCTCCTCATATTTTTCAGACCGTTTCATTCTCCTCATATTTATGTCAACTTTTGAAACTCTTCATTTTCTTCACACCTTTTCATGCTCTTCATGTTTTTGAACACTGCTTCATGCTCCTCCTATGTTTCAGACCGTTTCATGCTCCTCATATTTTTGAAACCTTTTGAAGTTCTTCATATATTTCACACCTTTTCAGGCTCTTCATGTTTTTAAACACCTCTTCATTCTTCTCCTGTTTTTCAGACCATTTCATGCTCCTCATATTTTCACACTTTTTGAAGCTCTTCATATTTTTCACACTATTTGAAGCTCTTCATACTTTTCACACCTGTCAGGCTCTTCATGTTTTTGAACACCGCTTCCTGCTCCACCTATTTTTCAGATAGTTTCATGCTCCTCATATTTTTCACACTTTTTGAAGCTCTTCATATTTTTCACACTTTTTCAGGCTCTTCATGTTTTTGAACATCGTTTCATGCTCCTCCTTTTATTCAGACCGTTTCATGCTCCTCATATTTTTGACACCTTTTGAACCTCTTCATATTTTTCACACCTATTCAGGGTCTTCATATTTTTCAACACTGCTTCATGCTCCTCCTATTTTTCAGACCGTTTCATGCTCCTCATATTTTTGACACGTTTTGAAGCTCTTCATTTATTTCACACCTTTTCAGGCTCTTCATGTTTTTCAACATCGCTTCATGCTCCTCGTATTTTTCAGACCGTTTCATGCTTCTCAAATTTTTGACACCTTTTGAAGCTCTTCATATTTTTCACACCTTTTCATGTTCTTCATTTTTGTCAACAAAGCTTCATGCTCCTCCTATTTTTCAGACCGTTTCATGCTCGTCATATTTTTCAGACAGTTTCATGATCCTCCTATTTTTCAGACCGTTTCATGCTCCTCATGTTTTTGACACCTTTTGAAGCTCTTCATATATTTCATACCTTTTAAGGCTCTTCATGTTTCTGAACACCGCTTCATGCTCCTCCTATATTTCACACTTTTTGAAGCTCTTCATATATTTCACACCTTTTCAAGCTCTTCATGTTTTTGAACACCGCTTCATGCTCCTCATATTTTTGACACCTTTTGAAACTCTTCATGTTTTTTCACACCGTTTCATGTTCCTCTTACTTTTCAACCGTTTCATGCTTCTCCTATTTTTGAAAGCTTTTGAAGCTCTTCATATTTTTCACACCTTTTCATGCTCTTCATGTATTTTCAACACCGTTTCATGCTCCTCATATTTTTCAGACCATTTCATACTTCTCATATTTTTGACACCTTTTGAAGATCTTCATATTTTTCACACCTTTTCATGCTTGTCATGTTTTTCAACAAAGTTTCACACTCCTCATATTTTGACACCCTTTGAAGGTCTCCATATTTTTCAAACCTTTTTAGACGCTTCATGTTTTTCAACACCGCTTCATGCTCCTCCTGTTTTTCAGACCGTTTCATGTTCCTCATATTTTTGACACCTTTTGAAGCTCTTCGTATTTTTCACACCTTTACAGGCACTTCATGTTTTTCAACACCGTTTCATGCTCCTCCTATTTTTCAGACTGGTTCATGCTCCTCGTATTTTTCAGGCCGTTTCATGCTCGTCATAATTTTGAAACCTTTTGAAGCCCTTCATATTTTTCACACCTTTTCATGCTCTTCATGTTTTTCAACACCATTTCATGCTCCTGTTATATTGCAGACAGTTTCATGCTGCTCATATTTTAGTCACCTTTTGAAACTCTTCATATTTTTCACACCTTTTCATGCTCTTTATGTTTTTCAACACCGTTTCATCCTCCTCCTATTTTTAGACTGTTTCATGCTCCTCATACTTTTGACAACTTTTGAAGCTGTTCATATATTTCACACCTTTTCAGGATCTTCATGTTTTTGAATGCCGCTTCATGCACCTCCTATTTTTCAGACCGTTTCATGCTCCTCATATTTTGACACCTTTTGAAGCTCTTCGTATATTTCACACCTTTTCAGGCTCTTCATGTTTTTTACACCTTTTCAGGCTCTTCATGTTTTTCAACACCGCTTCATGCTCCTCCTATTTTTCAGACCGTGTCATTCTCCTCTTATTTTTGACACATATTGAAGCTCTTCATATTTTTCACACCTTTTGAAGCTCTTCATATTTTTCAAACCTTTACAGGCTCTTCATGTATTTCAACACCGCTTCATGCTCCTCCAATTTTTCAGACAATTTCATGCTCGTCATATTTTTCAAACCTTTTAAAGCTCTTCATAATTTTCACACCTATTCATGCTCTTCATTTTTTCCACACTGTTTCATGCTCCTCCTATTTTTCAGACCGTGTCATTCTCCTCTTATTTTTCACACCTTTTGAAGCTCTTCATATTTTTCACACTTTTTGAAGCTCTTCGTATTTTTCACAGTTTTCAGGCTCTTCATGTTTCTGAACACCGCTTCATGCTCCTCCTATTTTTCAGACCGTTTCATGCTCTTCATATTTTTCACACCTTTTCAGGCTCTTCATATTTTTGAACACCGTTTGCTGCTCCTCCTATTTTTGAGAACGTTTCATGCTCCTCATATTTTTGACACGTTTTGCAGCTCTTCATATTTTTCACACCTTTTCAGGCTCTTCATGTTTTTCAACATCGCTTCATTCTCCTCCTATTTTTCAGACCGTTTCATGCTCCTCATATTTTTGACACGTTCTGAACCTATTCATGTATTTCACACGTTTTCAGGCTCTTCATATTTTTCAACACAGTTTCATGCCCCTCCTTTTTTTCAGACCGTTTCATGCTCCTCATATTTTTCACACCTTTTGAAGCTCTTCATATTTTTTACACCTTTTGAAGCTCTTCATATTTTTCACAGGTTTTTAGTCTCTTCATGTTTTTGAACATCATTTCATGCTCCTCCTATTTTTCAGACCGTTTCATGCTCCTCATATTTTTGACACGTTCTGAACCTATTCATGTATTTCACACCTTTTCAGGCTCTTCATGTTTTTCAACACTGCTTCATGCTCCTCCTATTTTTCAGACCGTTTCATGCTCCTCATATTTTTGACACCTTTTGAAGCTCTTCATATTTTTCACGCTTTTTCAGGCTCTTCATGATTTTGAACACCGCTTCATGCTCCTCCTATTTTTCAGACCGTTTCATGCTCATCTCATTTTTCACACGTTTTAAAGCTCTTCATATTTTTCACATCTTTTCAGGCTCTTCATGTTTTTGAACACCGCTTCATGCTCCTCGTATGTTCAGACCGTTTCATGCTCCTCATATTTTTGACACCTTTTGAAGCTCCTCCTATTTTTCACACCTTTTCAGGCTCTTCATGATTTTCAACACTGCTTCATGCTCCTCCTATATTTCACACCGTTTCATGCTCCTCATACTTTTGACACCTTTTGAAGCTCTTCATATTTTTCACAGGTTTTCAGTCTCTTCATGTTTTTGAACATCATTTCATGCTCCTCCTATTTTTCAGACCGTTTCATGCTCCTCATATTTTTGACACGTTCTGAACCTATTCATGTATTTCACACCTTTTCAGGCTCTTCATGTTTTTCAACACTGCTTCATGCTCCTCCTATTTTTCAGACCGTTTCATGCTCCTCATATTTTTGACACCTTTTGAAGCTCTTCATGTTTTTCACGCTTGCTCCTCCTATTTTTCAGACCGTTTCATGCTCCTCATATTTTTGACACCTTTTGAAGCTCTTCATGTTTTTCACGCTTTTTCAGGCGCTTCATGATTTTGAACACCGCTTCATGCTCCTCCTATTTTTCAGACCGTTTCATGCTCATCTCATTTTTCACACGTTTTAAAGCTCTTCATATTTTTCACATCTTTTCAGGCTGTTCATGTTTTTGAACACCGCTTCATGCTCCTCGTATGTTCAGACTGTTTCATGCTCCTCATATTTTTGACACCTTTTGAAGCTCCTCCTATTTTTCACACCTTTTCAGGCTCTTCATGATTTTCAACACTGCTTCATGCTCCTCCTATATTTCACACCGTTTCATGCTCCTCATACTTTTGACACCTTTTGAAGCTCTTCATATTTTTCACACTTTTTCAGGCTCTTCATGATTTTCAACACTGCTTCATGCTCCTCCTATATTTCACACCGTTTCATGCTCCTCATATTTTTGACACCTTTTGAACTTCCTCCTATTTTTCACACCTTTTCAGGCTCTTCATGTTTTTCAACACCGCTTCATGCTCCTTCTATTTTTCAGACCGTTTCATGCTCCTCATATTTTCATACCGTTTCATGTTCCTCATATTTTTGACACCTTTTGAAGCTCTTCATATTTTTCACACCTTTTCAGGCTCTTCATGTTTTTGAACACCGCTTCATGCTCCTCCAATTTTTCAGATCATTTCATGCTCCTCATCTTTTTGACACCTTTTGAAGCTCTTCATATTTTTCAGACCTTTTCAGGCTCTTCATGTTATTCAACACCGCTTCATGCTCCTCCTATTTTTCAGACCGTTCATTCTCCTCATATTTTTGACACATTTTGAAGCTCTTCATATATTTCACACCTTTTCAGGCTCTTCATGTTTTTCAACACCACTTCATGCTCCTCCTATTTTTCAGAGATTTTCATGCTCCTCATATTTCCCACACCATTTGAATCTCTTCATATTTTTCACAAATTTAAGGCTCTTCATGTTTTTTAACACCACTTCATGCTCCTCCTATTTTTCAGAGATTTTCATGCTCCTCATGTATTTCACACCTTTTGAAGCTCTTCATATTTTTCACACTTTTTCAGGCTCTTCATCTTTTTCCACACCACTTCATGATTCTCCTATTTTTCAGACCATTTCAGGCTCCTCATATTTTTGACACCTTTAGAAGCTCTTCATATTTTTCACAGCTTTTCAGGCTCCTCAAATTTTTCACACCTTTTCAGGCTCTTCAAATTATTCACACCTTTTCAGGCTCTTCAAATTTTTCACACCTTTTCAGGCTCTTCATATTTTTCACACCTTTTCAGGCTCTTCAAATTTTTCAACACCGCTTCATGCTTCTCCTATTTTTCAGACCGTTACCTGCTCCTCATATTTTTGACACCTTTAGAAGCTCTTCATATTTTTCACACCTTTTCAGGCTCTTCATTTTTTTCAACAGTACTTCTTGCTCCTCCAATTTTTCAGACCGTTTCATGCTCATCTAATTTTTGACACCTTTTGAAGCTATGCATATTTTTCACAACTTTTCAGGCTCTTCATGTATTTCAACACCACTGCATGCTCCTCGTATTTTTAAGACCGTTTCATGCTCCTCATATTTTTGACACCTTTAGAAGCTCTTCATATTTTTCACACCTTTTCAGGCTCTTCATGTTTTTCAACACCGCTTCATGCTCCTCTTCTTTTTCAGACCGTTTCATGCTCCTCATATTTTTGACACCTTTTTAAGCTCTTCATGTTTTTCACACCTTTTCAGGCTCTTCATGTTTTTGAACACCATTTCATGCTCCTCCTATTTTGCAGACCGTTTCATGCTCATCTCATTTTGACACCTTTTGAAGCTCTTCATATTTTTCAAAACTTTTCAGGCTCTTCATGTTTTTGAATACCGCTTCATGCTCCTCCTACTTTTCAGACCGTTTCATGCTCCTCATATTTTTGATACCTTTTGAAGGTCTGCATATTTTTCACACCTTTTTAGGCTCTTCATTTTTTTGAACACCACTTCATGCTCCTCCCATTTTTCAGACAGTTTCATGCTCATCTCATTTTTGACACCTTTTGAAGCTCTTCATATTTTTCACACCTTTTGAAGCTCTTCATAATTTCACACGTTTTCAGGCTCTTCATGTTTTTCAACACCTTTTCATGCTCCTCCTATTTTTCAGACCATTTCATGCTCCTCATATTTTTGACACGTTTTGAGTCTCTTCATCTTTTTCACACCTTTTCAGGCTCTTCAAGATTTTGAACACCGCTTCTTGCTCCTCCTATTTTTCAGACCGTTTCATGCTCATCTCATGTTTGACAACTTTAGAAGCTCCTCATATTTTTCACACCTTTTGAAGCTCTTCATATTTTTCACACGTTTTCATGGTCTTCATGTTTTTCAACACCACATCATGCTCCTCCTATTTTTCGGACCGTTTCATGCTCCTCATATTTTTGACACCTTTTGAAGGTCTTCATATTTTTCACACGTTTTCAGGCTCTTCATGTTTTTGAACACCGCTTCATGCTCCTCCTATTTTTCAGAACGTTTCATGCTCCTCTTATTTTTGACACCTTTTGAAGCTCTTCATATTTTTCACACCTTTTCAGGCTCTTCGTGTTTTTCAACACCGCTTAATGCTCCTCCTATTTTTCAGACCGTTCCATGCACCTCATATTTTTCACACCTTTTGAAGCTCTTCATATTTTTCACAACTTTTCAGGCTGTTCAATTTTTCAACACCGCTTCCTGCCCCTCCTATTTTTCATTCCGTTTCATGCTCCTCATATTCTTGACACTTTTTGAAGCTCTTCATATTTTTCACACCTTTTCAGGTTCTTCATGTTTTTGAACACTGCTTCATGCTCCTCCTATTTTTCAGACCGTTTCATGCTCCTCATGTTTTTCACACCTTTTGAAGCTCTTCATATTTTTCACACCTTTTCACGCTCTTCATGTAATTGAACTCCGCTTCATTTTCCTCCTATTTTTCAGACCGTTTCATGCTCCTCATATTCTTGACACCTTTTGAAGCTCTTCATATTTTTCACACCTTTTCCGGCTCTTCATGTTTTTCAACACCGCTTCATGCTCCTCCTATTTTTCAGACCGTTTCATGCTCCTCATATTTTTGACACCTTTTAAAGCTTTCATATTTTTCACACCTTTTGAATCTCTTCTTATTTTTCACACGTTTTCAGGCTCTTCATCTAATTCAACACCGCTTCATGCTGCTTCTATTTTTCAGACCGTTTCATGCTCCTCATATTTTTGACACCTTTTGAAGCTCTTCCTATTTTTGACACCTTTTCAAGCTCATCATGTTTTTCAACACCGCTTCATGCTCCTCCTATTTTTCAGGCCGTTTTATGCTCATAATATTTTTGACACCATTCGAAGCTCTTCATATTTTTGACACCTTTTGAAGCTCTTCATGATTTTCAACACCGTTTCATGCTCCTTATATGTTTGTCTCCTTTTGAAGCTCTTCATATATTTCACACCTTTTGAAGCTCTTCATATTTTTCACACCTTTTCAGGCTCTTCATGTTTTTCAACAGCGCTTAATGCTCCTCCAGTTTTTCAGACCGATTCATTATCATCTCATTTTTGACACCTTTTGAAGCTCTTCATATAATTCACACCTTTTCAGTCTCTTCTTTTTTTTCAACACCACTTCATGCTCCTGCTATTTTTCAGACCGTTTCATGCTCCTCATATTTTTGACAGGTTTTGAGGCTTTTCATATTTTTCACACCTTTTCAGGCTCTTCATGTTTTTGAAGACCGTTTCATAATCCGCCTATTTTTAAGACCGTTTCATGCTCCTCATATTTTTGACACCTTTAGAACCTCTTCATATTTTACACAGCTTTTCAGTCTCTTCATGTTTTTCAACACCGCTTCATGCTCCTCCTCTTTTTCAGAACGTTTCATGCTCCTCATATATTTGACACCTTTTGAAGCTCTTCATATTTTTCACACGTTTTCAGGCTCTTCATGATTTTCAACACAGCTTCATGCTCCTCCTATTTTTCAGACCTTTTCATGCTCATCTCTTTTTTGACACCTTTTGAAGCTCTTCATATTTTTCACACCTTTTGTAGCTCTTCATATTTTTCACATTTATGAATCTCTTCATATTTTCCACACGTTTTCAGACAAATCAAGTTTTTCAACATCGCTTCATGCTCCTCCTATTTTTCAGACCGTTTCATTCTCCTCATATTTTTGACACCTTTTGAAGCTCTTCATATATTTCACACTTTTTCAGACTTTTCCTTATTTTCAACACGACTTCATACTCCTCCTATTTTTCAGACCGTTTCATGCTCATCTCATTTTGACACCTTTTGAAGCTCTTCATGGTTTTCACATCTTTTGAAGCTCTTCATATTTTTCACAACTTTTCAGGCTCTTTATGATTTTCAACAGCGCTTCATGCTCCTCCTATTTTTCAGCCCGTTTCATGCTCCTCATAATTTTGACACGTTTTGACGCTCTTCATATTTTTCAAACCTTTTCAGGCTCTTTATGTTTGTCAACACCGCTTCATGCTCCTCCTCTTTTTCAGAACGTTTCATGCTCCTCATATTTTTGACACCTTTTGAAGCTCTTCATATTTTTCACATCTTTTAAGGCTCTTCATGTTTTTCAACACGGCTTCATGCTCCTCGTATTTTTCAGACCGTTTCATGCTCCTCATATTTTTCACACCTTTTGAAGCTCTTCATATTTTTCACACCTTTTCAGGCTCTTTTTTTTTTTTCAACACTACTTGTTGCTCCTCCTATTTTTTAGACCGTTTCATGCTCCTCATGTATTTCACACCTTTTGTAGCTCTTCATATATTTTACACCTTTTAAACTCTTCTTGTTTTTGAACAGCGCTTCATGCTCCTCCTTTTTTTCAGACAGTTTCATGCTCCTCATGTATTTCAGATCTTTTGAAGCTCTTCGTATTTTTCACACCTTTTCAGGATCTTCATGTTTTTGAACACCGCTTCATGCTCCTCCTATTTTTCAAACCGTTACATGCTCCACATATATTTGACACCTTTTGAAGCTCTTTATTTTTCACACCTTTTCAGGCTCTTCATGTTTTTCAACACGGCTTCATGCTCCTCGTATTTTTCAGACCGTTTCATGCTCCTCATATTTTTCACACCTTTTGAAGCTCTTCATATTTTTCACACCTTTTCAGGCTCTTTTTTTTTCAACACTACTTGTTGCTCCTCCTATTTTTTAGAACGTTTCATGCTCCTCATGTATTTCACACCTTTTGTAGCTCTTCATATATTTTACACCTTTTAAACTCTTCTTGTTTTTGAACAGCGCTTCATGCTCCTCCTTTTTTTCAGACAGTTTCATGTTCCTCATGTATTTCATATCTTTTGAAGCTCTTCGTGTTTTTCACACCTTTTCAGGATCTTCATGTTTTTGAACACCGCTTCATGCTCCTCCTATTTTTCAGACCGTTTCATGCTCCTCCTATTTTTTAGACCGTTTCATGATCCTCATGTATTTCACACCTTTTGTAGCTCTTCATATATTTTACACCTTTTCAAGCTCTTCTTGTTTTTGAACAGCGCTTCATGCTCCTCCTATTTTTCTAACCGTTTCATGCTCCTCATGTATTTCCCATCTTTTGAAGCTCTTCATATTTTTCACACCTTTTCTGGCTCTTCATGTTTTTGAACTCCGTTTCTTGCTCCTCCAATATTTCAGACCGTTTCATTCTCCTCATATTGTTCACACCTTTTGAAGCTCTTCATATTTTTCACACATTTTCAGGCTCTTCATGTTTTTCAACACCGATTCATGCTCCTCATATTTTTCAGACCTTTCATGCTCCTCATATTTTTGACACCTTTTCAAGCTGTTCATATTTTTCACACCTTTTCAGGTTCTTCATGTTTTTTAACACCGTTTCATGCTCCTCCTATTTTTCTGACCGTTTCATGCTCCTCATATGTTTCACACCTTTTGAAGCTCTTCATGTTTTTTAACACATTTTCATGCTCCTCCTATATTTCAGACAGTTTCTTGCTCCTCATATTTTTCACACGTTTTGAAGCTTGACATAATTTCAGAGCTTTTCAGGCTCTTCAGGTTTTTGAATACCTCTTCATGCTCCTCCTATTTTTCAGACCGTTTCATGCTCCTCATGTATTTCACACCTTTTGTAGCTCTTCATATATTTTACACCTTTTCAAGCTCTTCTTGTTTTTGAACAGCGCTTCATGCTCCTCCTATTTTTCTAACCGTTTCATGCTCCTCATGTATTTCCCATCTTTTGAAGCTCTTCATATTTTTCACACCTTTTCTGGCTCTTCATGTTTTTGAACTCCGTTTCTTGCTCCTCCAATATTTCAGACCGTTTCATTCTCCTCATATTGTTCACACCTTTTGAAGCTCTTCATATTTTTCACACATTTTCAGGCTCTTCATGTTTTTCAACACCGATTCATGCTCCTCATATTTTTCAGACCGTTCATGCTCCTCATATTTTTGACACCTTTTCAAGCTGTTCATATTTTTCACACCTTTTCAGGTTCTTCATGTTTTTTAACACCGTTTCATGCTCCTCCTATTTTTCTGACCGTTTCATGCTCCTCATATGTTTCACACCTTTTGAAGCTCTTCATGTTTTTTAACACATTTTCATGCTCCTCCTATATTTCAGACAGTTTCTTGCTCCTCATATTTTTCACACGTTTTGAAGCTTGACATAATTTCAGAGCTTTTCAGGCTCTTCAGGTTTTTGAATACCTCTTCATGCTCCTCCTATTTTACAGACCGTTTCATGCTCCTCATATTTTTCACACCTTTTGAAGCTCTTCATATTTCTCACAACTTTTAAGCTCTTCATGTTTTTCACACGTTTTCAGGCTCTTCAAGTTTTTCAACACCGCTTCATAATCCTCCCATTTTTCAGACCGTTTCATTCTCCCCCTTTTTTCAGACCGTTTCATGCTCCTCAAATTTTTGACACCTTTTGAATCTCGGCATATTTTTTCCACCTTTTCAGGCTCTTCATTTTTGTGATATCCGCTTCATGCTCCTCCAATTTTTCAGACCGTTTCATGCACCTCATAATTTGACACCTTTTGAAGCTCTTTATATTTTTCACACATTTTCAGGCTCTTCATGTTTTTCAACACCACTTCATGCTCCTCCTATTTTTCAGACCGTTTCATGCTCCTCATATTTTTCACACCTTTTGAAGCTCTTCATATTTTTCACACCTTTTCAGGCTCTTCATGCTTTTGAACACCATTTCTTGCTCCTCCTATTTTTCAGACCGTTTCATGCTCCTCATATTTTTGACACCTTTTGAAGCTCTTCATATTTTTCACACCTTTTCTGGCTCTTCAAGTTTTTGAACTCCGTTTCTTGCTCCTCCAATTTTTCAGACCGTTTCATGCCCCTCATATTTTTGACACCTTTTGAAGCTCTTCATATTTGTCACACATTTTCAGTCTCTTCATGTTTTTCAACACCGCTTCATGCTCCTCCTATTTTTCAGACCGTGTCATGCTCCTCATATTTTTGACACCTTTTGAAGCTCTTCATATGTTTCACATCTTTTGAAGCTCTTCATGTTTTTTAACACCGTCGCATGCTCCTCCTATTTTTCTGATCGTTTCCCACTCCTCATATGTTTCTCACCTTTTGAAGCTCTTCATGTTTTTTAACACATTTTCATGCTCCTCCTATATTTCAGACAGTATCATGCTCCTCATATTTTGACACCTTTTGAAGCTCTTCATATTTTTCACACCTTTTCAGGGCCTTCATGTTTTTCTACACCACTTCATGCTCCTCTTATTTTTCAGACCGTTTCCTGCTCCTCATAATTTTGACACCTTTTGAAGCTGTTTATATTTTTCACACCTTTTGAAGCTCTTCATGTTTTTAAACACCGTTTCATGCTCCTCCTATTTTTCAGACCGTTTCATGCCCCTCATATTTTTGACACCTTTTGAAGCTCTTCATATTTTTCACACCTTTTCAGGGCCTTCATGTTTTTCTACACCACTTCATGCTCCTCCTATTTTTCAGACCGTTTCCTGCTCCTCATATTTTTCACACCTTTTGAAGCTTGACATAATTTCACAGCTTTTCAGGCTATTCATGTTTTTGAATACCGCTTCAAGGTCCTCCTATTTTTCAGACCGTTTCATGCTCCTTATATTTTTGACACCTTTTGAAGCTCTTCATATTTTTCACACCTTTTCTGGCTCTTCATGTTTTTGAATACCGCTTCATGCTCCTCCTATTTTTCAGACCGTATCATGCTCCTCATATTTTTGACACCTTTTGAAGCTCTTCATATTTTTCACACCTTTTCAGGTTCTTCATGTTTTTCAACACAACTTCATGCTCCTCCTATTTTGCAGACAGTATCATGCTCCTCATATTTTTGACACCTTTTGAAGCTCTTCATATTTCTCACACATTTTCAGGCTCTTCATGTTTTTGAACACCACTTCATGCTCCTCCTATTTTTCAGACCGTTTCATGCTCCTCATGTATTTCCCATCTTTTGAAGCTCTTCATATTTTTCACACCTTTTCTGGCTCTTCATGTTTTTGAACTCCGTTTCTTGCTCCTCCAATATTTCAGACCGTTTCATTCTCCTCATATTTTTCACACCTTTTGAAGCTCTTCATATTTTTCACACCTTTTCAGGCTCTTCATGCTTTTGAACACCGCTTCATGTTCCTTCTATTTTTCAGAACGTTTCATGCTCCTATTATTTTTGACATCTTTTGAAGCTCTTCATATATTTCACACCTTTTCAGGCTCTTCATGTTTTTCAACATCGCTTCATGCTCCTCCTATTTTTCAGACCGTGTCATGCTACTCATATTTTTGACACCTTTTGAAGCTCTTCCTATTTTTCAAACCTTTTCAGGCTCTTCACGTTTTTCAACAACGCTTCATGTTCCTCCTATTTTTCATACCGTTTCATGCTCCTCATAATTTTCACACCTTTTGAAGCTCTTCATATTTTTCACACCTTTTCAGGCCTTTCATATTTTTGAACACCGTTTCATGCTCCTCCTATTTTTAAGACCGTTTCATGCTCCTCATATTTTTGACACCTTTTGAAGCTCTTCCTATTTTTCACAACTTTTCAGGCTCTTCATGTTTTTGAACACCGCTTCATGCTCCTCCAATTTTTCAGACCGTTTCATGATCCTCATATTTTTGACACCTTTTGAAGATCTTCATATTTTTCACACCTTTTCAGGCTCTTCATGTTTTTTAACACCTTTTCATGCTCCTGCTATATTTCAGACAGTTTCATGGTCCTCATATTTTGACACCTTTTGAAGCTCTTCATATATTTCACACCTTTTCAGGGTCTTCATGTTTTTCTACACCAGTTCATGCTCCCCCTATTTTTCACACCGTTTCCTGCTCCTCCATTTTTCAGACAGTTTCATGCTCCTCATATTTTCACACCTTTTGAAGCTTGACATAATTTCACAGCTTTTCAGGCTCTTCATATTTTTGAATACCGCTTCATGCTCCTCCAATTTTTCAGACCGTTTCATGCTCCTTATATTTTTGACTCCTTTGAAGCTCTTCATATATTTCACACCTTTTCAGGCTCGTCATGCTCTTTAACACCGCTTCATGCTCCTCCTATTTTTCAGACCGTTTCATGCTCCTTATATTTTTCACGCGTTTTGAAGCTTGACATAATTTCAGAGCTTTTCAGGCTCTTCATGTTTTTGAATACCTCTTCATGCTCCTCCTATTTTTCAGACCGTTTCACGCTCCTCATATTTTTGACACCTTTTGAAGCTCTTCATATTTTTCACACCTTTTCAGGCTCTTCATGTTTTTCAACACCGCTTCATTCTCCTTCTATTTTTCAGACCGTTTCATGCTCCTCATATTTTTGACACATTTTGAAGCTCTTCATATGTTTCACACCTTTTGAAGCTCTTCATGTTTTTTAACACCGTTTCATGCTCCTCCTATTTTTCCGACCGTTTCATGCTCCTCATATGTTTCACACCTTCTGAAGCTCTTCATGTTTTTTAACACCTTTACATGCTCCTCCAATATTTCAGACAGTTTCATGCTCCTCATATTTTGACACCTTTTGAAGCACTTTATATTTTTCACACCTTTTCAGGGTCTTCATGTTTTTCTACACCACTTCATGCTCCTCCTATTTTTCAGACTGTTTCATGCTCCTCATATTTTTGACACCTTTTGAAGCTCTTCATATTTTTCCCACCATTTCACGCTCTTCATGTTTTTGAACACCGCTTCATGCTCCTCCTGTATTTCAGACCATTTCATGCTCCTCATATTTTTGACACCTTTTGAAGCTCTTCATATTTTTCCCACCATTTCACGCTCTTCATGTTTTTGAACACCGTTTAATGCTCCTCCTATTTTTCAGACCGTTTCATGCTCCTCATATTTTTGACACCTTTTGAAGCTCTTCATAGTTTACCCACCTTTTCAGGCTGTTCATGTTTTTCAACACCGCTTCATGCTCCTCCTATTTTTCAGCCCGTTTCATGCTCCTCATAATTTTCACACATTTTGAAGCTCTTCATATTTTACACACCTTTTCCGGTTCTTCATGTTTTTGAACACTGCTTCATGCGCCTCCTATTTTTTAGACTGTTTCATGCTCCTCATGTATTTGACACCTTTTGAAGCGCTTCATATATTTCGCATGTTTTCAGGCTCTTCATGTTTTTCAAAACCAATTCATGCTCCTCCTATTTTTCAGACTGTTTCATGCTCCTCATAATTTTGACATCTTTTGAAGCGCTTCATATTTTTCACACCTTTTCAGACTCTTCATGTTCTTCAACACCGCTTCATGCTCCTCCTATTTTTCAGACCATTTCATGCTCCTCATATTTTTGACACCTTTTGAAGCGCTTCATATTTTTCACACCATTTCAAGCTCTTCATGTTTGTCAACACCGCTTCATGCTCCTCCTATTCTTCAGAACTTTTCATGATCCTCATATTTTTGAAATCTTTTGAAGCTCTTCATAATTTTCACACCTTTTCAGACTCCTCATGTTTTTCAACACCGCTTCATGCTCCTCCTATTTTTCAGACCGTTTCATGATCCGCATATTTTTGACACCTTTTGAAGCTCTTCATATTTTTCACACCTCTTCAGGGTCTTCATGTTTTTTACACCACTTCATGCTCCTCCTATTTTTCAGACCGTTTCATGTTCCTCCTATTTTTGACACCTTTTGAAGCTCTTCATATTTTTCACACCATTTCAGGCTCTTCATGTTTTTGAACACCGTTTAATGCTCCTCCTATTTTTCAAACCGTTTCATGCTTCTCATATTTTTGACAGCTTTTGAAGCTCTTCATATTTTACCCACCTTTTCAGGCTCTTCATGTTTTTCAACACCGCTTCATGCTCCTCTTATTTTTCAGACCGTTTCATGCTCTCCATGTATTTCCAACCCTTTGAAGCTCTTCATATTTTTCACACCTTTTCAGGCTCTTCATGTTTTTGAACACAGTTTCATGCTCCTCCTATTATTCAGACCGTTTCATGCTCCTCATAATTTTCACACCTTTTGAAGCTCTTCATATTTTTTACACCTTTTCCAGTTCTTCATGTTTTTGAACACTGCTTCATGCTCCTCCTATTTTTCAACTGTTTCATGCTCCTCATGTATTTCACACCTTTTGAAGTGCTTCATATATTTCACATGTTTTCAGTCTCTTCATGTTTTTCAAAACCAATTCATGCTCCTCCTATTTTTCAGACTGTTTCATGCTCCTCAAATTTTTGACACCTTTTGAAGCTCTTCATATATTTTCCACCTTTTCAGGCTCTTCATTTTTGTGAACTCCGCTTCATGCTCCTCCTTTTCTTCAGACCGTTTCATGCTCATCTCATTTTTGACATCTCTTGAAGCTCTTCATATTTTTCACACCTTTTGAATCTCTTCATATTTTTCATATTTTTGAAGCTCTTCATATTTTTCACACGTTTTCAGGCTCTTCATGTTTTTCAATACCACTTCATGCTCCTCCTATTTTTCAGACCGTTTCATGCTCATCTCATTTTTGACACCTTTTGATGCACTTCATATTTTTCACACCTTTTGAAGCTCTTCGTATATTTCACACCTTTTCAGGCTCTTCATGTTTTCAACACCACTTCATGCTCCTCCTATTTTTCAGACCCTTTCATTCTAAACTAATTTTGACACCTTATGAAGCTCTTCATGTTTTTCACACCTTTTCATGCTCTTTATGTTTTTGAACACCGGTTCATGCTCCTCCTATTTTTCAACCCGTTTCACGCTCCTCCTATTTTTTACACCTTTTGAAGCTCTTCATATTTTTCACAATTTTTCAGTCTCTGCATTTTTTTGAACACCGCTTCATGCTCCTCCTATTTTTTAGACCGTTTCATGCTCATCTCATTTTTGACACATTTTGAAGCTCTTCATATTTTTTACACCTTTTGAAGCTCTTCATATTTTTCACACCTTTTCAGGCTCTTCATGTTTTTGAACACCGCTTCATGCTCGTCCTATTTGCAGACCGTTTCATGCTCCTCATATTTTTGGTACCTTTTGAAGCTCTTCATATTTTTCACACCTTTTCAGGCTCTTCATGTTTTTCAACACCACTTCATGCTCCTCCTATTTTTCAGAGCGTTTCATACTCCTCATATATTTGACACCTTTTGAAGCTCTTCATATTTTTCACACTTTTTGAGGCTCTTCATGTTTTTCAACACAACTTCATGCTGCTCCTATTTTGCAGACAGTATCATGCTCCTCATATTTTTGACACCTTTTGAAGCTCTTCATATTTCTCACACCTTTTCAGGCTCTTCATGTTTTTGAACAGCACTTCATGCTCCTCCTATTTTTCAGACCGTTTCATGCTCCTCATGTATTTCACACCTTTTGAGGCTCTTTATATTTTTAGCACATTTTCAGGCTCTTCATGATTTTCAACACCGCTTCATGCTCCTCGTATTTTTCAGACCCTTTCATGCTCATGTCATTTTTGACACATTTTGAATCTCTTCACATTTTTCACACATATTGAAGCTCTTCACATTTTTCATAATTTTGAAGCTCTTAATATTTTCCACACGTTTTCAGGCTCTTCATCTTTTTCAACACCGCTTCATGCTTCTGCTATTTTCCAGACCGTTTCATACTCCGCATATTTTTGACACATTGTGGCTCTTCATATTTTTCACACCTTTTCAAGCTCTTCGTGTTTTTGAACACCGCTTCATGCTCCTCCTATTTTTCAACTGTTTCATGCTCCTCATGTATTTCACACCTTTTGAAGCGCTTCATATATTTCGCATGTTTTCAGGCTCTTCATGTTTTTCAAAACCAATTCATGCTCCTCCTATTTTTCAGACTGTTTCATGCTCCTCAAATTTTTGACACCTTTTGAAGCTCTTCATATATTTTCCACCTTTTCAGGCTCTTCATTTTTGTGAACTGCGCTTCATGCTCCTCCTTTTCTTCAGACCGTTTCATGCTCCTCATATTTTTGACACCTTTTGAACCTCCTCATATTTTTCACACCTTTTGAAGCTCTTCATATTTTTCACACGTTTTTAGGCTCTTCATGTTTTTCAACACCGCTTCATGATCCTCCAATTTTTCAGACCGTTTCAAGCTCCTCATATTTTTGACACCTTTTGAATCTCTTCATATATTTTACACCTTTTCAGACTCTTCATGTTTTTCAACACCACTTCATGCTCCTCCTTTTCCAGACCATTTCATGCTCATTTCATTTGTCACACTTTTTGAAGCTCTTCATATTTTTGACACCTTTTGAGCTCTTCATATTTTTCACACCTTTTGAGGCTCTTCATGTTTTTCAACACCGTTTCATGCTCCTCCTATAATTCAGACGGTTTCATGCTCCTCAAGTCTTTCACTCCTTTTGAAGCTCTTCATATTTTACACACCTTTTCAGGCTCTTCATGATTTTCAACCCCACTTCATGCTCCTCCGATTTTTCAGACCGTTTCATGCTCATCTCATTTTTGACACCTTTTGAAGCTCTTCATATGTTTCACACCTTTTGAAGCTGTTCATATTTTTCACACCTTTTCAGGCTCTTCATGTTTTTGAACACGGTTTCATGCTCCTCCTCTTTTTTAGACCGTTTCATGCTCCTCATATTTTTGACACCTTTAAAAGCTCTTCATATTTTTCACACCTTTTCAGGTTCTTTATGTTTTGAAGACCGTTTCATGGTCCTCCTATTTTTCAGACCGTTTCATGCTCCTCATATTTTTGACACATTTTGAACCTTTTCATATTTTTCACACGTTTTCAGGCTCTTCATGTTTTTAAACACCGCTTCATGCTCCTCCTAATTTTCAGACCGTTTCACTCCTCATGTATTTAACACCTTTTGAAGCTCTTCATATTTTTCTCACCTTTTCAGGCTTTCATGTTTTTGAACACCTTTTCATGCTCCTCCTATTTTTCAGACCGTTTCATGCTCCGCATGTATTTCACAGCTTTTGAAGCTCTTTATATTTTTCACACCTTTTCAGGCTCTTCATGTTTTTGAACACCATTTCATGCTGCTCCTATTTTTCAGACCGTTTCATGCTCATCTCATTTTTGACAGCTTTTGAAGCTTTTCATATTTTTCAAACCTTTTGAACCTCTTCATATTTTTCACACCTTTTCAGGCTCTTCAGGTTTTTGAACACCGTTTCATGAAGCTCCTATTTTTCAGACCGTTTCATGCTTCTCATACTTTGGACACGTTTTGAAGCTCTTCATATTTTTCTCACCTTTTCAGGCTCTTCATGGTTTTCAACACCGATTCATTTTCCTCCTATTTTTCAGACCGTTTCATGCTCCCATATTTTTGACACGTTTTGAAGCTCTTCATATTTTTCACAGCTTTTCATGCTCTTCATGTTTTTCAACACCGCTTCATGATCCTCCAATTTTTCAGACCGTTTCATGCTCCTCATATTTGAGACATCTTTTGAAGCTTTTCATATTTTTCAAACCTTTTAGGCTCTTCATGTTTTTCACACCATTTCAGGCTCTTCATGTTTTTGAACACGGCTTCATGCTCCTCCTATTTTTCAGATCGTTTCATGCTCCTCATATTTTTGACAACTTTTGAAGCTCTTCATATTTTTAACACCTTTTCAGGCTCTTCATGTTTTTGAACACCGTTTCATGCTGCTCTTATTTTTCCGACAGTTTCATACTTGTCATAGTTTTGACACCTTTTGAAGCTCTTCATATTTTTCACACATTTTCAGGCTCTTCATGTTTTTCAACACCGCTTCATGCTCCTCCTATTTTTCAGACCGATTCATGCTCCTCAAGTATTTCACACCTTGAGGCTCTTCATATTTTTCACAGCTTTTCAGTCTCTTCATGTTTTTGAACACCGCTTCTTGATCCTCCTATTTTTCAGACCGTTTCATGCTCCTCATATATTTCTCACCATTTGAAGCTCTTCATATATTTCA
Organism: Dama dama; assembly: GCF_033118175.1. NCBI lineage: Eukaryota > Metazoa > Chordata > Mammalia > Artiodactyla > Cervidae > Dama > Dama dama. The sequence continues at coordinate 1,223,470 of NW_026870979.1, forward strand.
CACCTTTTGAAGCTCTTCATATATTTCACACCATTTCAGGAACTTCATGTTTTTCAACACCACTTAATGCTCCTCCTATTTTTCAGACCGTTTCATGCTCCTCATATATTTCTCACCATTTGAAGCTCTTCATATATTTCACACCTTTTGAAGCTCTTCATATATTTCACACCATTTCAGGCACTTCATGTTTTTCAACACCACTTCATGCTCCTCCTATTTTTCAAACCGTTTCACGCTCATCTCATTTTTGACACCTCTGGAAGCTCTTCATATTTTTCACACCTTTTGAAGCTCTTCATATTTTTCACAACTTTTCAGGCTCTTCATATTTTTCAACACCGCTTCATGATCATCCTGTTTTTCAGACCGTTTCATGCTCCTCATATTATTGACCGCTTTTGAAGGTCTTCATATTTTTCACACTTTTTCAGGCTCTTCATGTTTATGAACACCGTTTCATGCTCCTCCTATTTTTCAGACCGTTTCATGCTGCTCATATTGTTGACACCTTTTGAAGCTCTTCATATTTTTCACACCTTTTCAGGCTCTTCATGGTTTTGAACACAGCTTCAAGCTCTACCTATTTTTAGACAGTTTCATGGTCCTCATATATTTCTCACCTTTTGAAGCTCTTCATATTTTTCACACCTTTCAGACTCTTTATGTTTTTGACCACCGCTTCATGCTCCTCCGTTTTTTAAGACAGTTTCATGTTCCTCCTATTTTTCAGATCATTTCATGCTCCTGATATTTTTGACACCTTTTGAAGCTCTTCATATTTTTCACACCTTTTGAAGCTCTTCATATTTTTCACACCTTTTCATGCTCTTCATGTTTTTGAACATCGCTACAATCCTCCTCCTATTCTTCAGACCGTTTCATGCTCCTCATATTTTTCACACCTTTTGAAGCTCTTCATATTTTTAACACCTTTTCAGGGTCTTCATATTTTTCAACACCGCTTCATGCTCCTCCGTTTTTTAAGACCGTTTCATGCTCCTCATATTTTTGACACATTTTGAAGCTCCTCATATTTTTCACACTTTTTGAAGCTCTTCATATATTTCACACTTTTTCAGTATCTTCATGTTTTCAACACCACTTCATGCTCCTCCTATTTTTCAGACCGTTTCATGCTCCTCATATTTTTGACACCTTTTGAAGCTCTTCATATATTTCATACCTTTTCAGACTCTTCATGTTTTTGAACACCGCTTCATGCTCCTCCTGTTTTTCAGAATGTTTCCTGTTCCTCCTTTTTTCAGATCATTTTAAGCTCCTCATATATTTGACACCTTTTGAAGCTCTTCATATTTTTCACACCTTTTCAGGCTCTTCATGTTTTTCAACACCACTTCATGCTCCTCCTATTTTTCAGACCTTTTCATGCTCCTCATATTTTTGACTCCTTTTGAAGCTCTTCATATTTTTCACACCTTTTCATGCTCTTCATGTTTTTCAACACCGTGTCATGCTCCCGCTATTCATCAGACCGTTACATGCTCCTCATATTTTTCACACCTTTAAAGCTCTTCATATTTTTCTCACATTATAAGGCTCTTCATGTTTTTCAACACCGTGTCATGCTCCTCCTATTTTTCAGACCGTTTCATGCTCCTCATAATTTTCACAACTTTAAAGCTCTTCATATTTTTCACGCCTTTTAAGGCTCATCATATTCTTGAACACCACTTCATGCTCCTCCTATTTTTCAGACCGTTTCATGCTCCTCATATTTTTAACACCTTTTGAAGCTCTTCATATTTTTCACAGCTTTTCAGGCTCTTCATGTTTTTCAACACCGCTTCATGCTCCTCCTATTTTTCAGACCTTTTCATGCTCCTCATATTTTTGACTCCTTTTGAAGCTCTTCATATTTTTCACACCTTTTCAGGCTCTTCATGTTTTTCAACACCACTTCATGCTCCTCCTATTTTTCAGACCGTTTCAGGCTCCTCATATTTTTGACAGCTTTAGAATCTCTTCAAAATTTTCACAACTTTTCATGCTCTTCATATTTTTCAACACCGTGTCATGCTCCTCCTATTTTTCAGACGGTTTCATGCTCCTCATATTTTTCACACCTTTAAAGCTCTTCATATTTTTCACACCTTTTAAGGCTCTTCATGTTTTTGAACACCACTTCATGCTCCTCCTATTTTTCAGACCGTTTCTTGCTCCTCAAATTTTTGACACATTTTGAAGCTCTTCATATTTTTGACACCTTTTCACGCTCTTCATGTTTTTCAACACCGCTTCATGCTTCTCCTTTATTTCAGACAGTTTCATTCTCCTCCCATTTTTCACACCTTTTGAAGCTCTTATTATATTTCACACCTTTTCAATCTCGTCATGTTTTTGAACACTGCTTCATTCTCCTCCTCTTTTTCTGACCGTTTCATGGTCCTCGTATTTTTGACACCTTTTGAAGCTCTTCATATTTTTCACACCTTTTCAGGCTCTTCATGTTTTTGAACACCGCTTCATTCTCCTCCTCTTTTTCTGACCGTTTCATGCTCCTCATATTTTTGACATTTTTTGAAACTCTTCATATTTTTCACACCTTTTAAAGCTGTTCATGTTTTTGAACACCGGTTCATTCTCCTCCTATTTTTCAGACCGTTTCGTGCTCCTCATGTATTTCACACCTTTTGAAGCTCTTCATATATTTCACACATTTTCAGGCTCTTCATGTTTTTCAAAACCACTTCATGGTCCTCCTATTTTTCAGACCGTTTCGTGCTCCTCATGTATTTCACACTTTTGAAGCTTTTCATATATTTCACACATTTTCAGGCTCTTCATGTTTTTCAACACCACTTCATGGTCCTCCTATTTTTCAGACCGTTTCGTGCTCCTCATGTATTTCACACCTTTTGAAGCTATTCATATTTTTCACACCTTTTCAGGCTCCTCATGTTTTTCAACACCGCTTCATGCTCCTCGTATTTTTCAGACCGTTTCATGCTCCTCATGTATTTCACACCGTTTGAAGCTCTTCATATTTTTCTCACGTTTTCAGGCTCTTCATGTTTTTGAGCAGAGTTTCATGCTGCTCCTATTTTTCAGACCGTTTCATACTCCTCAAATTTTTGACTCCTTTTGAAGCTCTTCATATTTTTCACACTTTTTCAGGCTCTTCATGTTTTTCAACACCACTTCATGCTCCTCCTATTTTTCAGACCGTTTCATGCTCATCTCATTTTTGACAGCTTTTGATGCTCTTCATATTTTTCACAGCTTTTGAAGCTCTTCATATTTTTCACACCTTTTCAGGCTCTTCATGTTTATGAACACCGCTTCATGCTCCTCCTATAATTCAGACGGTTTCATGCTGCTCATATTTTTGACACCTTTTGAAGCTCTTCATATTTTACACACATTTTCAGGCTGTTCATGATTTTCAACACGGCTTCATGCTCCTCTTATTTTTCAGACCGTTTCATGCTCCTCATATTTTTCACACCTTTTGAAGCTCTTCATATTTTTCACACCTTTTCAGCCTCTTCATGTTTTTCAACACTGCTTCATCTCCTCCTAATTTTCAGACCGTTTCATGCTCCTCATGTATTTCACTCCTTTTGAAGCTCTTCATATTTTTCACACCTTTTTCGGCTCTTCATGTATTTCCACAACTTTTCAGCCTCTCCTATTTTTCAGACCGTTTCTTGCTCCTCATATTTTTCACACATTTTGAAGCTCTTCATATATTTCACAACTTTTCAGGCTCTTCATGTATTTCAACATCGTTTCATGCTTCTCCTATTTTTCAGACCATTTCATGCTCATCACATTTTTGGCACTTTCTGAAGCTCTTCATATTTTTAACACCTTTTGAAGCTCTTCATATTTTTCACACCTTTTGAGGCTCTTCATGTTTTTCAACACCGCTTCATGCTCCTCCTATTTTTCAGACCGATTCATGCTCCTCCTTTTTTTCAGGCCGTTTCATGCTTCTCATATTTTTGACACCTTTTGAAGCTTTTCATATTTTTCACACCTTTTCAGGCTCTTCATGTTTTTGAATACCGCTTCATGCTCCTCCTATTTTTCAGAACTTTTCATGCTCCTCATATTTTTGACTCCTTTTGAAGCTCTTCATATTTTTCACATCTTTTCAGGCTCTTCATCTTTGTCAACACCACTTCATGCTTCTCCTATTTTTCAGAACGTTTCAGCCTCCTCATATTTTTGACAGCTTTTGAATCTCTTCATATTTTTCACACCTTTTCATGCTCTTCGTATTTTTCAACACCGTGTCATGCTCCTCATATTTTTCACACCTTTAAAGCTCTTCATATTTTTCTCACATTTTAAGGCTCTTCATGTTTTTCAACACCGTGTCATGCTCCTCCTGTTTCTCAGACGGTTTCATGCTCCTCATAATTTTCACACCTTTAAAGCTCCTCACATTTTTCACACCTTTTCTGGTTCTCATGTTTTTGAACACAGCTTCATGGTCCTCCTATTTTTCAGACCGTTTCATGCTCCTCATATATTTCACACCTTTTGAAGCTCTTCCTATTTTTCAGACCTTTTCAGGCTCCTCATATTTTTGACACCTTTTGAAGCTCTTCCTATTTTAACACCTTTTCAGGCTCTTCATGTTTTTGAACACCATTTCATGCTCCTCGTATTTTGACAACTATTGAAACTCTTCATATTTTTAAGACAGTTTCATGCTCCTCATATTTTTGACACCTTTTGAAGCTCTTCATATATTTCACAGCTTTTCAGGCTCTTTAGGTTTTTGAACATCGTTTCATGCTCCTCCTATTTTTCAGAACGTTCCATGCTCCTCATATTTTTCACACCTTTTGGAGCTCTTCATATTTTTCACACCTTTTCTGGCTCTTCATATTTTTCAACTCCACTTCATGCTCCTCCTATGTTTAGAACGTTTAATGCTTCCCATAGTTTTGACACCTTTTGAAAGTCTTCATATTTTTCAAACCTTTTCAGGCTCTTCATGTTTCTCAACACCATTTCATGCTCCTCCTATTTCAGACCGTTTCATGCTCCTCATATTTTTGACACCTTTTGAAGCTCTTCATATTTTTCACACCTTTTCTGGTTCTCATGTTTTTGAACACAGCTTCATGCTTCTCCTATTTTTCAGACCGTTTCATGCTCCTCATATATTTCACACCTTTTGAAGCTCTTCCTATTTTTCAGACCTTTTCAGCTCTTCATGTTTTTCAACAGCATTTCATGCTCCTCCTATTTTTCAGACCGTTTCATGCTCCTCATATTTTTGACACCTTTTGAATATCTTCATTTTTTTCACACCTTTTCAGGCTCTTCATGTTTTTCAACAGCATTTCATGCTCCTCCTATTTTTTAGACCGTTTCGTGCTCCTCATATTTTTGACACCTTTTGTAGCTTTTCATATTTTTCACCCGTTTTCAGGCTCTTCATGTTTTTCAACACGGCTTCATGCTCCTCCTAGTTTTCAGACCCTTTCAAAGTCCTCAGATTTTTGACAGCTTTTGAAACTCTTCATATTTTTCACACCTTTTCAGGCCCTTCATGTTTTTGAACACGGCTTCATGCTCCTCCTGTTTTTCAGACCGTTTCATGCTCCTCATATTTGACACGTTTTGAAGCTCTTCATATATTTCACACCTTTTCAGGCACTTCATGTTTTTGAACACCGCTTCATGCTCCTCCTAATTTTCAGACCGTTTCATGCTCCTCATATTTGACAAGTTTTGAAGCTCTTCATATATTTCAAACCTTTTCAGGCTCTTCATGTTTTTCAAAACCGCTTTATGCTCCTCCTATTTTTCAGAACGTTTCATGCTCCTCATATTTTTGACACCTTTTGAAGCTCTTCATATTTTTCACACCATTTCAGGTTCTTCATGTTTTTCAACTCCGCTTCATGCTCCTCCTCTTTTTCAGACCGATTCATGCTCCTCAAGTATTTCACACCTTGAGGCTCTTCATATTTTTCACAGCTTTTCAGTCTCTTCATGTTTTTGAACACCGCTTCTTGATCCTCCTATTTTTCAGACCGTTTCATGCTCCTCATATATTTCTCACCATTTGAAGCTCTTCATATATTTCACACCTTTTGAAGCTCTTCATATATTTCACACCATTTCAGGAACTTCATGTTTTTCAACACCACTTCATGCTCCTCCTATTTTTCAGACCGTTTCATGCTCCTCATATATTTCTCACCATTTGAAGCTCTTCATATATTTCACACCTTTTGAAGCTCTTCATATATTTCACACCATTTCAGGCACTTCATGTTTTTCAACACCACTTCATGCTCCTCCTATTTTTCAAACCGTTTCACGCTCATCTCATTTTTGACACCTCTGGAAGCTCTTCATATTTTTCACACCTTTTGAAGCTCTTCATATTTTTCACAACTTTTCAGGCTCTTCATATTTTTCAACACCGCTTCATGATCATCCTGTTTTTCAGACCGTTTCATGCTCCTCATATTATTGACCGCTTTTGAAGGTCTTCATATTTTTCACACTTTTTCAGGCTCTTCATGTTTATGAACACCGTTTCATGCTCCTCCTATTTTTCAGACCGTTTCATGCTGCTCATATTGTTGACACCTTTTGAAGCTCTTCATATTTTTCACACCTTTTCAGGCTCTTCATGGTTTTGAACACAGCTTCAAGCTCTACCTATTTTTAGACAGTTTCATGGTCCTCATATATTTCTCACCTTTTGAAGCTCTTCATATTTTTCACACCTTTCAGACTCTTTATGTTTTTGACCACCGCTTCATGTTCCTCCGTTTTTTAAGACAGTTTCATGTTCCTCCTATTTTTCAGATCATTTCATGCTCCTGATATTTTTGACACCTTTTGAAGCTCTTCATATTTTTCACACCTTTTGAAGCTCTTCATATTTTTCACACCTTTTCATGCTCTTCATGTTTTTGAACATCGCTACAATCCTCCTCCTATTCTTCAGACCGTTTCATGCTCCTCATATTTTTCACACCTTTTGAAGCTCTTCATATTTTTAACACCTTTTCAGGGTCTTCATATTTTTCAACACCGCTTCATGCTCCTCCGTTTTTTAAGACCGTTTCATGCTCCTCATATTTTTGACACATTTTGAAGCTCCTCATATTTTTCACACTTTTTGAAGCTCTTCATATATTTCACACTTTTTCAGTATCTTCATGTTTTCAACACCACTTCATGCTCCTCCTATTTTTCAGACCGTTTCATGCTCCTCATATTTTTGACACCTTTTGAAGCTCTTCATATATTTCATACCTTTTCAGACTCTTCATGTTTTTGAACACCGCTTCATGCTCCTCCTGTTTTTCAGAATGTTTCCTGTTCCTCCTTTTTTCAGATCATTTTAAGCTCCTCATATATTTGACACCTTTTGAAGCTCTTCATATTTTTCACACCTTTTCAGGCTCTTCATGTTTTTCAACACCACTTCATGCTCCTCCTATTTTTCAGACCTTTTCATGCTCCTCATATTTTTGACTCCTTTTGAAGCTCTTCATATTTTTCACACCTTTTCATGCTCTTCATGTTTTTCAACACCGTGTCATGCTCCCGCTATTCATCAGACCGTTACATGCTCCTCATATTTTTCACACCTTTAAAGCTCTTCATATTTTTCTCACATTATAATGCTCTTCATGTTTTTCAACACCGTGTCATGCTCCTCCTATTTTTCAGACCGTTTCATGCTCCTCATAATTTTCACAACTTTAAAGCTCTTCATATTTTTCACGCCTTTTAAGGCTCATCATATTCTTGAACACCACTTCATGCTCCTCCTATTTTTCAGACCGTTTCATGCTCCTCATATTTTTAACACCTTTTGAAGCTCTTCATATTTTTCACAGCTTTTCAGGCTCTTCATGTTTTTCAACACCGCTTCATGCTCCTCCTATTTTTCAGACCTTTTCATGCTCCTCATATTTTTGACTCCTTTTGAAGCTCTTCATATTTTTCACACCTTTTCAGGCTCTTCATGTTTTTCAACACCACTTCATGCTCCTCCTATTTTTCAGACCGTTTCAGGCTCCTCATATTTTTGACAGCTTTAGAATCTCTTCAAAATTTTCACAACTTTTCATGCTCTTCATATTTTTCAACACCGTGTCATGCTCCTCCTATTTTTCAGACGGTTTCATGCTCCTCATATTTTTCACACCTTTAAAGCTCTTCATATTTTTCACACCTTTTAAGGCTCTTCATGTTTTTGAACACCACTTCATGCTCCTCCTATTTTTCAGACCGTTTCTTGCTCCTCAAATTTTTGACACATTTTGAAGCTCTTCATATTTTTGACACCTTTTCACGCTCTTCATGTTTTTCAACACCGCTTCATGCTTCTCCTTTATTTCAGACAGTTTCATTCTCCTCCCATTTTTCACACCTTTTGAAGCTCTTATTATATTTCACACCTTTTCAATCTCGTCATGTTTTTGAACACTGCTTCATTCTCCTCCTCTTTTTCTGACCGTTTCATGGTCCTCGTATTTTTGACACCTTTTGAAGCTCTTCATATTTTTCACACCTTTTCAGGCTCTTCATGTTTTTGAACACCGCTTCATTCTCCTCCTCTTTTTCTGACCGTTTCATGCTCCTCATATTTTTGACATTTTTTGAAACTCTTCATATTTTTCACACCTTTTAAAGCTGTTCATGTTTTTGAACACCGGTTCATTCTCCTCCTATTTTTCAGACCGTTTCGTGCTCCTCATGTATTTCACACCTTTTGAAGCTCTTCATATATTTCACACATTTTCAGGCTCTTCATGTTTTTCAAAACCACTTCATGGTCCTCCTATTTTTCAGACCGTTTCGTGCTCCTCATGTATTTCACACTTTTGAAGCTTTTCATATATTTCACACATTTTCAGGCTCTTCATGTTTTTCAACACCACTTCATGGTCCTCCTATTTTTCAGACCGTTTCGTGCTCCTCATGTATTTCACACCTTTTGAAGCTATTCATATTTTTCACACCTTTTCAGGCTCCTCATGTTTTTCAACACCGCTTCATGCTCCTCGTATTTTTCAGACCGTTTCATGCTCCTCATGTATTTCACACCGTTTGAAGCTCTTCATATTTTTCTCACGTTTTCAGGCTCTTCATGTTTTTGAGCAGAGTTTCATGCTGCTCCTATTTTTCAGACCGTTTCATACTCCTCAAATTTTTGACTCCTTTTGAAGCTCTTCATATTTTTCACACTTTTTCAGGCTCTTCATGTTTTTCAACACCACTTCATGCTCCTCCTATTTTTCAGACCGTTTCATGCTCATCTCATTTTTGACAGCTTTTGATGCTCTTCATATTTTTCACAGCTTTTGAAGCTCTTCATATTTTTCACACCTTTTCAGGCTCTTCATGTTTATGAACACCGCTTCATGCTCCTCCTATAATTCAGACGGTTTCATGCTGCTCATATTTTTGACACCTTTTGAAGCTCTTCATATTTTACACACATTTTCAGGCTGTTCATGATTTTCAACACGGCTTCATGCTCCTCTTATTTTTCAGACCGTTTCATGCTCCTCATATTTTTCACACCTTTTGAAGCTCTTCATATTTTTCACACCTTTTCAGCCTCTTCATGTTTTTCAACACTGCTTCATGCTCCTCCTAATTTTCAGACCGTTTCATGCTCCTCATGTATTTCACTCCTTTTGAAGCTCTTCATATTTTTCACACCTTTTTCGGCTCTTCATGTATTTCCACAACTTTTCAGCCTCTCCTATTTTTCAGACCGTTTCTTGCTCCTCATATTTTTCACACATTTTGAAGCTCTTCATATATTTCACAACTTTTCAGGCTCTTCATGTATTTCAACATCGTTTCATGCTTCTCCTATTTTTCAGACCATTTCATGCTCATCACATTTTTGGCACTTTCTGAAGCTCTTCATATTTTTAACACCTTTTGAAGCTCTTCATATTTTTCACACCTTTTGAGGCTCTTCATGTTTTTCAACACCGCTTCATGCTCCTCCTATTTTTCAGACCGATTCATGCTCCTCCTTTTTTTCAGGCCGTTTCATGCTTCTCATATTTTTGACACCTTTTGAAGCTTTTCATATTTTTCACACCTTTTCAGGCTCTTCATGTTTTTGAATACCGCTTCATGCTCCTCCTATTTTTCAGAACTTTTCATGCTCCTCATATTTTTGACTCCTTTTGAAGCTCTTCATATTTTTCACATCTTTTCAGGCTCTTCATCTTTGTCAACACCACTTCATGCTTCTCCTATTTTTCAGAACGTTTCAGCCTCCTCATATTTTTGACAGCTTTTGAATCTCTTCATATTTTTCACACCTTTTCATGCTCTTCGTATTTTTCAACACCGTGTCATGCTCCTCATATTTTTCACACCTTTAAAGCTCTTCATATTTTTCTCACATTTTAAGGCTCTTCATGTTTTTCAACACCGTGTCATGCTCCTCCTGTTTCTCAGACGGTTTCATGCTCCTCATAATTTTCACACCTTTAAAGCTCCTCACATTTTTCACACCTTTTCTGGTTCTCATGTTTTTGAACACAGCTTCATGGTCCTCCTATTTTTCAGACCGTTTCATGCTCCTCATATATTTCACACCTTTTGAAGCTCTTCCTATTTTTCAGACCTTTTCAGGCTCCTCATATTTTTGACACCTTTTGAAGCTCTTCCTATTTTAACACCTTTTCAGGCTCTTCATGTTTTTGAACACCATTTCATGCTCCTCGTATTTTGACAACTATTGAAACTCTTCATATTTTTAAGACAGTTTCATGCTCCTCATATTTTTGACACCTTTTGAAGCTCTTCATATATTTCACAGCTTTTCAGGCTCTTTAGGTTTTTGAACATCGTTTCATGCTCCTCCTATTTTTCAGAACGTTCCATGCTCCTCATATTTTTCACACCTTTTGGAGCTCTTCATATTTTTCACACCTTTTCTGGCTCTTCATATTTTTCAACTCCACTTCATGCTCCTCCTATGTTTAGAACGTTTAATGCTTCCCATAGTTTTGACACCTTTTGAAAGTCTTCATATTTTTCAAACCTTTTCAGGCTCTTCATGTTTCTCAACACCATTTCATGCTCCTCCTATTTCAGACCGTTTCATGCTCCTCATATTTTTGACACCTTTTGAAGCTCTTCATATTTTTCACACCTTTTCTGGTTCTCATGTTTTTGAACACAGCTTCATGCTTCTCCTATTTTTCAGACCGTTTCATGCTCCTCATATATTTCACACCTTTTGAAGCTCTTCCTATTTTTCACACCTTTTCAGGCTCTTCATGTTTTTCAACAGCATTTCATGCTCCTCTTATTTTTTAGACCGTTTCGTGCTCCTCATATTTTTGACACCTTTTGTAGCTTTTCATATTTTTCACCCGTTTTCAGGCTCTTCATGTTTTTCAACACGGCTTCATGCTCCTCCTAGTTTTCAGACCCTTTCAAAGTCCTCAGATTTTTGACAGCTTTTGAAACTCTTCATATTTTTCACACCTTTTCAGGCCCTTCATGTTTTTGAACACGGCTTCATGCTCCTCCTGTTTTTCAGACCGTTTCATGCTCCTCATATTTGACACGTTTTGAAGCTCTTCATATATTTCACACCTTTTCAGGCACTTCATGTTTTTGAACACCGCTTCATGCTCCTCCTAATTTTCAGACCGTTTCATGCTCCTCATATTTGACAAGTTTTGAAGCTCTTCATATATTTCAAACCTTTTCAGGCTCTTCATGTTTTTCAAAACCGCTTTATGCTCCTCCTATTTTTCAGACTGTTTCATGCTCCTCATATTTTTCACACCTTTTGAAGCTCTTCATAATTTTTACACTTTTTAAGGCTCTTCATGTTTTTCAACACCGCTTCATGCTCCTCCTCTTTTTCAGACCGTTTCATGCTCATCACATCTTTGACACCTTTAGAAGCTCTTCATATTTTTCACATCTTTTCAGGCCATTCATGTTTTGAACACCAATTCATGCTCCTCCTATTTTTCAGAGAGTTTCATGCTCCTCATGTATTTCACACCTTTTGAAGCTCTTCATATATTTCACAACATTTCAGGCTCTTCATGTTTTTGAACACCGCTTCTTGCTCCTCCTATTTTTCAGACCGATTCATGCTCCTCATATTTTTACACCTTTTGAAGCTTTTCATATTTTTCACAACTTTTCAGGCTCTTCATGTTTTTGATCACCGTTTCATGCTTCTCCTATTTTTCAGCCCGTTTCATGCTCCTCATATTTTTGACACCTTTTGAAGCTCTTAACTTTTTTCACACCTTTTCAGGTTCTTCATGTTTTTCAACACCCCTTCATGAACCTCCTATTTTTAAGACCGTTTCATGCTCCTCATATTTTTGACACCTTTTGAGGCTCTTCATATTTTTCACAATTTTCCGGATCTTCATGGTTTTCAACACCACTTCATGCTCCTCCTATTTTTCAGACCGTGTCATGCTCCTCATATTTTTCACACCTTTTAAGCTCTTCATATTTTTCACATTTTTGAAGCTCTTCCTTTTTTTCACACATTTTCAGACTCTTCATGATTTTCACCACCGCTTCATGCTCCTCCTATTTTTCAGACCTTTTCATGCTCCTCATAATTTTGACACCTTTTGAAGCTCTTCATATTTTTCACACCTTTTGAAGCTCTTCATATATTTCACACCTTTTCAGGCTCTTCATTTTTTCAACACCACTTTATGCTCCTCCTATTTTTCAGACCTTTTCTTGCTCATCTAATTTTTGACACCTTTTCAAGCTCTTCATATTTTTCACACCTTTTGAAGCTCTTCATATTTTTCACACCTTTTCAGGTTCTTCATGTTTTTGAACACCGTTTCATGCTCCTCCAATTTTTCAGACCGTTTCACGCTCCTCATATTTTTAACACATTTGGCAGCTCTTCATATATTTCACACCTTTTCAGGCTCTTCATGTTTTTGAACACAGCTTCATGCTCCTCCAATTTTTCAGACCGTTTCACGCTCCTCATATTTTGAACACATTTTGAAGCTCTTCATATTTTTGACAGCTTTTGAAGCTCTTCATATTTTTCACACGTTTCAGGCTCTTCATGTTTTTGAACACCGCTTCTTGCGACTCCTATTTTTCAGACCATTTCATGCTCCTCTTATTTTTGACACCTTTTGAAGCTCTTCATATTTTTCACCTCTTTTCAGGCTTTTCATGTTTTTCAACACCACTTCATGCTCCTCCTATTTTACAGACCGTGTCATGCTCCTCATATTTTTCACACCTTTTAAAGCTCTTCATATTTTTCACATTTTTGAAGCTCTTCCTATTTTTCACACATTTTCAGACTCTTCATGATTTTCACCACCGCTTCATGCTCGTTCTATTTTTCAGAACGTTTCATACTCCTCATATTTTTCACACTTTTTGAAGCTCTTCATATTTTTCACATTTTTGAAGCTTTTCATATTTTTCACACCTTTTTAGGCTCTTCATGTTTTTGATCACCGTTTCATGCTTCTCCTATTTTTCAGACCTTTTCTTGCTCATCTAATGTTTGACACCTTTTGAAGCTCTTCATATTTTTCATAACTTTTCAGGCTGTTCATGTTTTTGAACACTGTTTCATGCTCCTCCTATTTTTCAGACTGTTTCATGCTCCTCATATTTTTGACACCTTTTGAAGCTCTTCATATTTTTCACACCTTTTCAGGCTCTTCATGTTTTTCAACACCGCTTCATGCTCCTCCTATTTTTCAGACCGTTTCATGCTTCTCATATTATTGACACCTTTTGAAGCTCTTCATATTTTCACATTTTTGAAGCTCTTCATAATTGTACAAGTTTTCAGACTCTTCATGTTTTTCAACACCGCTTCATGCTCCTGCTATTTTTCAGACCGTTTCATGCTCCTCATACTTTTGACACCTTTTGAAGCTCTTCATATTTTTCACACCTTTTCAGGCTCTTCATGTTTTGAACACCACTTCATGCTCCTCCTATTATTCAGAGAGTTTCATGCTCCTCATGTATTTCACACCTTTTGAAGCTCTTCATATTTTCACACCTTTTGAAGCTCTTCATATATTTCACACCTTTTCAGGCTCTTCATGTTTTTTTAACAACGTTTCATCCTCCTCCTATTTTTGACACATTTTGAAGCTCTTCATATTTTTCACATCTTTTAAGACTCTTCATGTTTTTCAACACCGCTTCATGCTCCTCGTATTTTTCAGACCGTTTCCTGCTCCTCATATTTTGACACCTTTTGAAGCTCTTCATATTTTTTGCACCTTTTTAGGCTCTTCAAGTTTTCAACACCGCTTCATGCTCCTCGGTTTTTTCAGACCGTTTCATGCTCCTCATATTTTTGACACCTTTTGAAGCTCTTCATGTTTTTCACAAATTTTCAGGCTCTTCATGTTTTTGAACACCGCTTTATGCTTCTCCTATTTTTCAAACTGTTTCATGCTCCTCTTATTTTTCACACGTTTTGAAGCTCTTCATATTTTTCACACCTTTTCAGGCTCTTCATGTTTTTGAAAATCTTTTCACACTGTTAATGTTTTTCAACACCGCTTCATGCTCCTCCTATTTTTCAGACCATTTCATGCTCCTCATATATTTGACACCTTTTGAAGCTCTTCAAATTGTTCACAGCTTTTCAGGCTCTTCATGTTTTTCAACACAGCTTCATGCTCCTCTTATTTTTCACACCGTTTCATGCTCCTCTCATTTTTGACATCTTTTGAAGCTCTTCATATTTTTCACACCTTTTGAAGCTGTTCATATTTTTCACAACTTTTAAGGCTCTTCATGTTTTTCAACACCGCTTCATGCTCCTCCTATTTTACAGAACGTTTCATGCTCCTCATATTTTTGACACCTTTTGAAGCTCATCATATATTTCACACCTTTTCAGGCTCTTCATGTTTTTCAACACGGCATCATGCTCTTCCTATTTTTCAGACAGTTTCATGCACCTCAATGTTTGACAAGTTTTGAAGCTCTTCATATTTTTCACACCTTTTCAGGCTCTTCATGTTTTGAACACCGTTTCATACTCCTCCTATTTTTCAGAAATTTACATGCTCCTCATATATTTGAGACCTTTTAAAGCTCTTCATATTTTTCACACATTTTCAGGCTCTTCATGTTTTTCAACTCTACTTCATGCTCCTCCTATTTTTCAGACCGTTTCATGCTCCTCATATTTTTGACACCTTTTGAAGCTCTTCATATATTTCACACCTTTTCAGGCACTTCTTGTTTTTAAACACCGCTTCATGCTCCTCCTTTTTTTTTTGACACATTTTGAAGCTCTTCATATTTTTCACACCTATTCACGCTCTTAATGTATTTGAACACTGTTTCATTATCCTCATTTTTTTTGACACATTTTGAAGCTCTTCATATTTTTCACACGTTTTCAGGCTCTTCATGTTTTTCAACACCGCTTCATGCACCTCCTATTTTTCAGACCGTTTCATGCTCCTCATATTTTTGACACCTTTTGAAGCTCTTCATATTTCTCACACCTTTTCAGGCTCTTCGTGTTTTTCAACATCGTTTAATGATCCTCCTATTTTTCAGACCGTTTCATGCTCCTAATATTTTTGACACGTTTTGAAGCTGTTCATATTTTTCACACCTTTTCAGGCTCTTCATGTTTTTGAACACCGCTTCTTGCTCCTCCTATTTTTCAGACCGTTTCATGCTCCTCATATTTTTCACACCTTTTGAAGCTCTTCGTATTTTTCACACCTCTTCTGGCTCTTCATGTTTTTGAACACCGCTTCATGCTCCTCCTATTTTTCAGACCATTTAATCCTCCTCATGTATTTCACAACTTTTGAAGCTCTTCATATTGTTCACACCTTTTCATGCTCTTCATGTTTTTGAACACCATTTCATGCTCCTCCTATTTTGCAGACCGTTTCATTCTCCTCCTATTTTTGAAACCTTTTGAAGCTCTTCATATATTTCACAACTTTTCAGGCTTTTCATTTTTTTCAACACCATTTCATGCTCCTCCTATTTTTTAGACCGTTTCATGCTCATCTCATTTTGACACCTTTTGAAGCTCTTCATATTTTTCACGCGTTTTCAGGCTCTTCATGATTTTCAACACCGCTTCATGCTCCTCATACTTTTCAGACCGTTTCATGCTCCTCATATTTTTGACACCTTTAGAAACTCTTAATATTTTACACACCTTTTCACTCTCTTCATGTTTTTCAACACCGCTTCATGCTCCTTCTGTTTTTCAGACAGTTTCATTCCTCTCATGTATTTCACACCTTTTGAAGCTCTTCATATTTTTCACACCTCTTGAGCCTCTTCATGTTGTTGAACACCACTTCATGCTCCTCCTATTTTTCAGACAGTTTCATGCTCCTCATGTATTTTATACCTTTTGAAGCTCTTCATATTTTTCACACCTTTTCAGGCTCTTCATGTTTTTCAACACCGCTTCATGCCCTCCTATATTTTAGACCGTTTCATGCTCTTCATATTTTTGACACTTTTTGAAGCTCCTCATATTTTTCACATCTTTTGAACCTCTTCATATATTTCACACCATTTCAGGCTCTTCATGTTTTTCAACACTTCATGCTCCTCCTATTTTTCATACCGTTTCATGCTCCTCATAATTTTGACACATTTAGAAGCTCTTCATATTTTTCACACCTTTTCAGGCTCTTCATGATTTTCAACACCGCTTCATGCTCCTTCTGTTTTTCAGGCAGTTTCATTCCTCTCATGTATTTCACACCTTTTGAAGCTCTTCATATTTTTCACACCTCTTGAGCCTCTTCATGTTGTTGAACACCACTTCATGCTCCTCCTATTTTTCAGACAGTTTCATGCTCCTCATGTATTTTATACCTTTTGAAGCTCTTAATATTTTTCACACCTTTTCAGGCTCTTCATGTTTTTTTACACAACTTCATGCATCTCCTATTTTTCGGACCCTTTCATTCTCCTCATGTTTTTCAAACCTTTTGAAGCTCTTCATATTTATCACACCTTTTCATGCTCTTCATTTGTTTGAACACCATTTCATGCTCCTCCTATTTTTCAGACCGTTTCATGCTCCTCATATTTTTGACACTTTTTGAAGCTCTTCATATATTTCACACCTTTTCAGGTTCTTCATGTTTTTCAACACCGCTTCATGATCCTCCTATTTTTCACACCGTTTCATGCTCCTCATATTTTTGCCACCTTTTCAAGCTCCTCATATATTTCCCACATTTTCAGGCTCTTCATGTTTGTCTACACCGCTTCATGCTCCTCCTATATTTTCAGACCGTTTAATGCTCCTCATATTTTTGACACGTTTTGAGGCTCTTCATTTTTTTCACACATTTTCAGGCTCTTCATGTTTTTCAACACCGTTTCATGCTCCTCCTATTTTTCAGACCTTTTCATGCTCCTCATATTTTTGAAAATTTTGAAGTTCTTCATATTTTTCACACTTTTTCAGGCTCTTCATATTACTGAACACCGCTTCATGCTCCTATTTTTCAGACGGTTTCATGCTCCTCATATTTTTCACACTTTTTGAAGTTCTTCATATTTTTCATGCCTTCTGAGGCTCTTCATGTTTTTGAGCACAGCTTCATGCTCCTCCTATATTTCAGACCGTTTCATGTTCCTCATGTATTTCAAACCTTTTGAAGCTCTTCATATATTTCACACCTTTTCAGTCTCTTCATGATTTTCAACACCACTTCAATCTCCTCGTATTTTTAAGACCGTTACATGCTCCTCATATTTTTGACTCCTTTAGAAGCTCTTCATATTTTTCACACCTTTTCAGGCTCTTCATGTTTTTCAATACCGCTTCATGCTCCTCCTCTTTTTCAGACCGTTTCATGCTCCTCATATTTTTGACACTTTTTGAAGCTCTTCATATTTCTCACACCTTTTCAGGTTCTTCATGTTTTTCAACACAGCTTCATGCTCCTACTATTTTTCAGACCGTTTCATGCTCATCTCATTTTTGACACCTTTTGAAGCTCTTCATATTTTTCACATCTTTTGAAGCTCTTCATATTTTTCACACGTTTTCAGGCTCTTCATGTTTTTCAACACCCTTTCTTGCTCCTCCTTTTTTTCAGACCCTGTCATGCTCCTCATATTTTTGACACCTTTCGAAGCTCTTCATAATTCTCACACCTTTCAGGCTGTTCATGTTTTTCAACACCACTTCATGCACCTCCTATTTTTCTGAAAGTTTCATGCTCATCTCATTTTTGACAACTTTTGAAGCTTTTCATATTTTTCACAACTTTCAGGCTCTTCAGGTTTTTGAACACCGCTTCATGATAATCCTATTTTTCAAACCATATCATGCTCCTCATATTTCTCACACCTTTTGAAGCTCTTCATATTTTTCACACCTTTTCAGGCTCTTCAGGTTTTTCCACACCACTTCATGCTTCTCCTAATTTTCAGCCCGTTTCATGCTCCCCATGTATTTCACACCTTTTGAAGCTCTTCATATTTTTCACACCTTTTCTGGCTCTTCATGTTTTTGGTCACCGTTACATGCTCCTCCTATTTTTCAGACCGTTTCATGCTCCTCATATTTTTGACACCTATTGAAGCTCTTCATATTTTTCACACCTTTTCAGGCTCTTCATGTTTTTGAAAACCGCTTCATGTTCCTCCTATTTTTCAGACCGTTTCATGCTCCTAATATTTTTGACACCTTTTGAAGCTCTTCATATTTTTCGCACCTTTTCATGCTCTTCATGTTTTTCAACACCACTTCATGCTCCTCCTAATTTTCAGACCGTTTAATGCTCCTCATATTTTTGACACCTTTAGAAACTCTTCATATTTTTCACACCTTTTCAGGCTCTTCATGTTTTTCAACACCGCTTCATGCTCCTCCTATTTTTCAGACCGTTTCATGCTCATCTCTTTTTTGACAGCTTTTGAAGCTCATGATATTTATCACACCTTTTGAAGCTCTTCATATATTTCACACCTTTTCATGCTCTTAATGTTTTCATCCCCGACTCATGGTCCTCCTATTTTTCAGACCGTTTCATGCTCCTCCTATTTTTCAGGCCGTTTCATGCTCCTCATATTTTGACAACTTTTGAAGCTCTTCATATTTTTCACACCTTTTCAGGCTCTTCATGTTTTTCAACACCGCTTCATGCTCCTCCTCTTTTTCAGACCGTTACATGCTCCTCATATTTTTGACACCTTTAGAAGCTCTTCATATTTTTCACACCTTTTCAGGCTCTTCATGTTTTTCAACACTGCTTCTTGCTCCTCCTCTTTTTCAGACCGTTTCATTCTCCTCATATTTTTGACACCTGTTGAAGCTCTTCATGTTTCTCACAACTTTTCAGGTTCTTCATGTTTTTCAACACCGCTTCATGCTCCTCCTATTTTTCAGAGCGTTTCTTGCTCATCTCATTTTTGACTCCTTTTGAAGCTCTTCATATTTTTCACATCTTTTGAAGCTCTTTATATTTTTCACACATTTTCAGGCTCTTCATGTTTTTCAACACCCCTTCTTGCTCCCCCTATTTTTCACACCGTTTCATGCTCCTCATATTTTTGACACCTTTTGAAGCTCTTCATATTTCTCACACCTTTTCAAGCTCTTCATGTTTTTGAACACCGCTTCTTGCTCCTCCTATATTTCAGACCGTTTCATGCTCCTCATATTTTTCACACCTTTTGAAGCTCTTCATATTTTTCACACCTCTTCTGGCTCTTCATGTTTTTGAACACCGCTTCATGCTCCTCCTATTTTTCACACCGTTTCATGCTCCTCATATTTTTCACACCTTTTGAAGCTCTTCATATTTTTCACACATTTTCAGGCTCTTCATGTTTTTCAACACCCCTTCTTGCTCCCCCTATTTTTCACACCGTTTCATGCTCCTCATATTTTTGACACCTTTTGAAGCTCTTCATATTTCTCACACCTTTTCAGGCTCTTCATGTTTTTGAACACCATTTCATGCTCCTCCTATTTTTTAGACCGTTTCATGCTCATCTCATTTTGACACCTTTTGAAGCTCTTCATATTTTTCACGCGTTTTCAGGCTCTTCAAGATTTTCAACACCGCTTCATGCTCCTCGTATTTTTCAGACCGTTTCATGCTCCTCATATTTTTGACACCTTTAGAAACTCTTAATATTTTACACACCTTTTCATGCTCTTCATGTTTTTCAACACCGCTTCATACTCCTCCTCTTTTTCAGACCGTTTCATGCTCCTCATATATTTGACACCTTTTGAAGCTCTTCATATTTCTCACACCTTTTCAGGTTCTTCATGTTTTTCAACACCGCTTCATTCTCCTACTATTTTTCAGAGCGTTTCATGCTCATCTCATTTTTGACACCTTTTAAAGCTCTTCATATTTTTCACATCTTTTGAAGCTCTTCGTATTTTTCACACGTTTTCAGGCTCTACATGCTTTTCAACACTGCTTCTTGCTCCTCCTATTTTTCAGACCGTTTCATGCTCATCTCATTTTTGACACCTTTTGAAGCTCTTCATATTTTTCACACCTTTTGAAGCTCTTCATATTTTTCATATTTTTGAAGCTCTTCATACTTTCACACGTTTTCAGACTCTTCATGTTTTTCAACACCGCTTCATGCTCCTCCTATTTTTCAGACCGTTTCATGCTCCTCATATTTTTGACAACTTTTGGAACTCCTCATATTTTTCACACCTTTTCAGGCTCTTCATGTTTTAGAACACGGTTTCATGCTCCTCCTATTTTTCAGACCGTTTCATGCTCCTCATATTTTCACACCTTTTGAAGCTCTTCATATTTTTGAACACCGCTTCATGCACCTCCTCTTTTTCAGACCGTTTCACGCTCCTCATATTTTTCACACCTTTTGAAGCTCTTCATATTTTTCACACCTTTTCAGGCTTCATGTTTTTGAACACCGTTTCATGCTCCTCCTGTTTTTCAAACCATTTCATGCTCCTCATATTTTTGACACCTTTTGAAGCTCCTCGTATTTTTCACACCTTTTGAAGCTCTTCATATATTTCACACTTTTTCAGGCTCTTCATGTTTTTCAACACCGCTTCATGCTCCTCCTATTTTTCAGACCGTTTCATGCTCATCTCTTTTTTGACAGCTTTTGAAGCTCATGATATTTATCACACCTTTTGAAGCTCTTCATATATTTCACACCTTTTCATGCTCTTAATGTTTTCATCACCGACTCATGCTCCTCCTATTTTTCAGACCTTTTCATAGTCCTCCTATTTTTCAGGCCGTTTCATGCTCCTCATATTTTGACAACTTTTTAAGCTCTTCATATTTTTCACACCTTTTCAGGCTCTTCATGTTTGTCAACACCGCTTCATGCTCCTCCTCTTTTTCAGACCGTTTCATGCTCCTCATATTTTTGACACCTTTAGAAGCTCTGCATATTTTTCACACCTTTTGAGGCTCTTCATGTTTTTCAACACCGCTTCTTGCTCCTCCTCTTTTTCAGACCGTTTCATTCTCCTCATATTTTTGACACCTGTTGAAGCTCTTCATATTTCTCACAACTTTTCAGGTTCTTCATGTTTTTCAACACCGCTTCATGCTCCTCCTATTTTTCAGAGCGTTTCTTGGTCATCTCATTTTTGACTCCTTTTGAAGCTCTTCATATTTTTCACATCTTTTGAAGCTCTTTATATATTTCACACATTTTCAGGCTCTTCATGTTTTTCAACACCCCTTCTTGCTCCTCCTATTTTTCACACCGTTTCATTCTCCTCATATTTTTGACACCTTTTGAAGCTCTTCTTATTTTTCACACCTTTTCAGGCTCTTCATGTTTTCAACACAGCTTCATGCTCCTCCTATTTTTCAGACCGTTTCATTCTCCTCATATTTTTGACACCTTTTGAAGCTCTTCATATTTTTCACACCTTTTCAGGCTCTTCATGTTTTTGAACACCGCTTCGTGCACCTCCTATTTTTCAGACCGTTTCATGCTCCTCATATTTTTGACAGATTTTGAAGCTTTTATATTTTTCACACCTTTTCCGGCTCTTCAAGTTTTTCACCATCACTTCATGCTCCTCCTTTTTGCAGACCTTTTCATGCTCCTCATATTTTTCACACCTTTTGATGATCCTCATATTTTTCACACCTTTTCAGTCTCTTCTTTTTTTTCAACACCACTTCATGCTCCTCCTATTTTTCAAACCGTTTCATGCTCATCTCATTTTTGACACCTTTTGAAGTTTTTCATATTTTTCACAACTTTTCAGGCTCTTCATGTTTTTGAACACCATTTCATGCTCCTCCTATTTTTGAGACCGTTTCATTCTCCTCATATTTTTGACACCTTTTGATGCTCTTCATATTTTTCACACCTTTTCAGTGTCTTCTTTTTTTCAACACCACTTCATGCTCCTCCTATTTTTCAGCCGTTTCATGATCATCTCATTTTGACACCTTTTGAAGCTCTTCATATTTTTCACATCTTTTGAAGCTCTTCATATTTTTCACGCCTTTTCAGGCTCTTCATGATTTTCAATACCGCTTCATGCTCCTCGTATTTTTCAGACCGTTTCATGCTCATCTCATTTTTTACACCTTTTGAAGCTCTACATATTTTTCACACCTTTTGAAGCTCTTCGTATTTTTCATATTTTTGAAGCTCTTCATACTTTCACACCTTTTCAGACTCTTCATGTTTTTCAACACCGCTTCATGCTCCTCCTATTTTTCAGACCATTTCATGCTCCTCTTATTTTTGACAACTTTTGGAACTCTTCATATTTTTCACACCTTTTCAGGCTCTTCATGTTTTTCAACACCGTTTCATGCTCCTCCTATTTTTCAGACCTTTTCATGCTCCTCATATTTTTGAAAATTTTTAAGTTCTTCATATTTTTCACACGTTTTCAGGCTCTTCATATTACTGAACACCGCTTCATGCTCCTATTTTTCAGACGGTTTCATGCTCCTCATATTTTTCACACTTTTTGAAGTTCTTCATATTTTTCACGCCTTCTGAGGCTCTTCATGTTTTTGAGCACAGCTTCATGCTCCTCCTATATTTCAGACCGTTTCATGTTCCTCATGTATTTCAAACCTTTTGAAGCTCTTCATATATTTCACACCTTTTCAGTCTCTTCATGATTTTCAACACCACTTCAATCTCCTCGTATTTTTAAGACCGTTACATGCTCCTCATATTTTTGACTCCTTTAGAAGCTCTTCATATTTTTCACACCTTTTCAGGCTCTTCATGTTTTTCAATACCGCTTCATGCTCCTCCTCTTTTTCAGACCGTTTCATGCTCCTCATATTTTTGACACTTTTTGAAGCTCTTCATATTTCTCACACCTTTTCAGGTTCTTCATGTTTTTCAACACAGCTTCATGCTCCTACTATTTTTCAGACCGTTTCATGCTCATCTCATTTTTGACACCTTTTGAAGCTCTTCATATTTTTCACATCTTTTGAAGCTCTTCATATTTTTCACACGTTTTCAGGCTCTTCATGTTTTTCAACACCCTTTCTTGCTCCTCCTTTTTTTCAGACCCTGTCATGCTCCTCATATTTTTGACACCTTTTGAAGCTCTTCATAATTCTCACACCTTTCAGGCTGTTCATGTTTTTCAACACCACTTCATGCACCTCCTATTTTTCTGAAAGTTTCATGCTCATCTCATTTTTGACAACTTTTGAAGCTTTTCATATTTTTCACAACTTTTCAGGCTCTTCAGGTTTTTGAACACTGCTTCATGCTAATCCTATTTTTCAAACCATATCATGCTCCTCATATTTCCCACACCTTTTGAAGCTCTTCATATTTTTCACACCTTTTCAGGCTCTTCAGGTTTTTCCACACCACTTCATGCTTCTCCTAATTTTCAGCCCGTTTCATGCTCCCCATGTATTTCACACCTTTTGAAGCTCTTCATATTTTTCACACCTTTTCTGGCTCTTCATGTTTTTGGTCACCGTTACATGCTCCTCCTATTTTTCAGACCGTTTCATGCTCCTCATATTTTTGACAACTTTTGGAACTCCTCATATTTTTCACACCTTTTCAGGCTCTTCATGTTTTAGAACACGGTTTCATGCTCCTCCTATTTTTCAGACCGTTTCATGCTCCTCATATTTTCACACCTTTTGAAGCTCTTCATATTTTTGAACACCGCTTCATGCACCTCCTCTTTTTCAGACCGTTTCACGCTCCTCATATTTTTCACACCTTTTGAAGCTCTTCATATTTCTCACACCTTTTCAGGCTTCATGTTTTTGAACACCGTTTCATGCTCCTCCTGTTTTTCAAACCATTTCATGCTCCTCATATTTTTGACACCTTTTGAAGCTCCTCGTATTTTTCACACCTTTTGAAGCTCTTCATATATTTCACACTTTTTCAGGCTCTTCATGTTTTTCAACACCGCTTCATGCTCCTCCTATTTTTCAGACCGTTTCATGCTCCTCTCTTTTTTGACAGCTTTTGAAGCTCATGATATTTATCACACCTTTTGAAGCTCTTCATATATTTCACACCTTTTCATGCTCTTAATGTTTTCATCACCGACTCATGCTCCTCCTATTTTTCAGACCTTTTCATAGTCCTCCTATTTTTCAGGCCGTTTCATGCTCCTCATATTTTGACAACTTTTTAAGCTCTTCATATTTTTCACACCTTTTCAGGCTCTTCATGTTTGTCAACACCGCTTCATGCTCCTCCTCTTTTTCAGACCGTTTCATGCTCCTCATATTTTTGACACCTTTAGAAGCTCTGCATATTTTTCACACCTTTTGAGGCTCTTCATGTTTTTCAACACCGCTTCTTGCTCCTCCTCTTTTTCAGACCGTTTCATTCTCCTCATATTTTTGAAACCTGTTGAAGCTCTTCATATTTCTCACAACTTTTCAGGTTCTTCATGTTTTTCAACACCGCTTCATGCTCCTCCTATTTTTCAGAGCGTTTCTTGGTCATCTCATTTTTGTCTCCTTTTGAAGCTCTTCATATTTTTCACATCTTTTGAAGCTCTTTATATATTTCACACATTTTCAGGCTCTTCATGTTTTTCAACACCCCTTCTTGCTCCTCCTATTTTTCACACCGTTTCATGCTCCTCATATTTTTGACACCTTTTGAAGCTCTTCATATTTCTCACACCTTTTCAGGCTCTTCATGTTTTTCAACATCGTTTAATGCTCCTCCTATTTTTCAGACCGTTTCATGCTCCTAATATTTTTGACACCTTTTGAAGCTCTTCATATTTTTCACACCTTTTCAGGTTCTTCATGATTTTCAACACCGCTTCATGCTCCTTCTGTTTTTCAGACAGTTTCATTCCTCTCATGTATTTCACACCTTTTGAAGCTCTTCATATTTTTCACACCTCTTGAGCCTCTTCATGTTGTTGAACACCACTTCATGCTCCTCCTATTTTTCAGACAGTTTCATGCTCCTCATGTATTTTATACCTTTTGAAGCTCTTAATATTTTTCACACCTTTTCAGGCTCTTCATGTTTTTCTACACAACTTCATGCATCTCCTATTTTTCGGACCCTTTCATTCTCCTCATGTTTTTCAAACCTTTTGAAGCTCTTCATATTTATCACACCTTTTCATGCTCTTCATTTGTTTGAACACCATTTCATGCTCCTCCTATTTTTCAGACCGTTTCATGCTCCTCATATTTTTGACACCTTTTGAAGCTCTTCATATATTTCACACCTTTTCAGGTTCTTCATGTTTTTCAACACCGCTTCATGATCCTCCTATTTTTCACACCGTTTCATGCTCCTCATATTTTTGCCACCTTTTCAAGCTCCTCATATATTTCCCACATTTTCAGGCTCTTCATGTTTTTCTACACCGCTTCATGCTCCTCCTATATTTTCAGACCGTTTAATGCTCCTCATATTTTTGACACGTTTTGAGGCTCTTCATTTTTTTCACACATTTTCAGGCTCTTCATGTTTTTGAACACCGCTTCATGCTCCTCCTATTTTTCAGACCGTTTCATGCTCCTCATGTATTTCACACCTTTTGAAGCTCTTCCTATTTTTCACACTTTTCAGTCTCTCATGTTTTTGAACACAGCTTCATGCTCCTCCTATTTTTCAGACCGTTTTATGATCCTCCTATATTTGACACCTTTTGAAGCTCTTCATATTTTTCTCACATTTTCAGGCTATTCATGTTTTAAAACACCGCTTCATGCTACTACTATTTTTCAGACCGTTTCATGCTCCTCATAATTTTGACAACTTTTAAAGCTCTTCATATATTTCACACCTTTTCAGGCTCTTCATGTTTTTCAACACCAATTCAGGCTCCTCCTATTTTTCAGACCGTTTAATGCTCATCTCATTTTTGACATCTTTTGAAGCTCTTCATATATTTCACACCTTTTCAGGCTCTTCATGTTTTTGAACATTGCTTCATGCTCCTCCTACTTTTCAGACCGTTTCATGCTCCTCATGTATTTCACACCTTTTGAAGCTCTTTATTATTTTCCCACCTTTTCAGGCTCTTCATGTTTTTGAACACGGTTTCATGCTCCTCCTATTTTTCAGACAGTTTCATGCTCTTCATATTTTTGACACCTTTAGAAGCTCTTCATAGTTTTCCCACCTTTTCAGGCTCTTCATGTTTTTGAACACGGTTTCATGCTCCTCCTATTTTTCAGACCGTTTCATGCTCCTCATAATTTTGACACATTTTGAAGCTCTTCATATTTTTCACACCTTTTCAGGCTCTTCATGTTTTAAAACACCGCTTCATGCTCCTATTTTTCAGACCGTTTCATGCTCCTCATGTATTTAACACCTTTTGAAGCTCTTCCTATTTTTCACACCTTTTCAGGCTCTTCATGTTTTTGAACACCTTTTCATGCTCCTACTATTTTGCAGACCGTTGCATGCTCCTCATATTTTTGACACTTTTTCAAGCTCCTCATATTTTTCACACCTTTTGAACCTCTTTGTATATCACACCATTTCAGGCTCTTAATGTTTTTCAACAATACTTCATGCTCCTCCTATTTTTCAGACCGTTTCATGCTCCTCATAATTTTGACACCTTTAGAAGCTCTTTTTATTTTTCACACCTTTTCAGGCTCTTCATGTTTTTCAACACCGCTTCATGCTCCTTCTATTTTTCAGACAGTTTCATTCCTCTCACGTATTTCACACCTTTTGAAGCTCTTCATATTTTTCACACCTTTTGAGGCTCTTCATGTTGTTGGACACCACTTCATGCTCCTCCTAATTTTCAGACAGTTTCATGCTCCTCATGTATTTTATACGTTTTGAAGCTCTTCATATTTTTCACACCTTTTCAGGCTCTTCATGTTTTTCAACACAACTTCATGCATCTCCTATTTTTCAGACCGTTTCATGCTCCTCATGTATTTCACACCTTTTGAAGCTCTTCCTATTTTTCACACTTTTCAGTCTCTCATGTTTTTGAACACAGCTTCATGCTCCTCCTATTTTTCAGACCGTTTTATGATCCTCCTATATTTGACACCTTTTGAAGCTCTTCATATTTTTCTCACATTTTCAGGCTATTCATGTTTTAAAACACCGCTTCATGCTACTACTATTTTTCAGACCGTTTCATGCTCCTCATAATTTTGACAACTTTTAAAGCTCTTCATATATTTCACACCTTTTCAGGCTCTTCATGTTTTTCAACACCAATTCAGGCTCCTCCGATTTTTCAGACCGTTTAATGCTCATCTCATTTTTGACATCTTTTGAAGCTCTTCATATATTTCACACCTTTTCACGCTCTTCATGTTTTTGAACATTGCTTCATGCTCCTCCTACTTTTCAGACCGTTTCATGCTCCTCATGTATTTCACACCTTTTGAAGCTCTTTATTATTTTCCCACCTTTTCAGGCTCTTCATGTTTTTGAACACGGTTTCATGCTCCTCCTATTTTTCAGACAGTTTCATGCTCCTCATGTATTTTATACGTTTTGAAGCTCTTCATATTTTTCACACCTTTTCAGGCTCTTCATGTTTTTCAACACAACTTCATGCATCTCCTATTTTTCAGACCGTTTCATGCTCCTCATGTTTTTCAAACCTTTTGAAGCTCCTCATATTTTTCACACCTTTTCAGGCTCTTCATATTTTTCAACACCGCTTCATGCTACTCCTATATTTAAGACCGATTCATTCTCCTCATATTTTTGACTCCTTTGAAGCTCTTCATATATTTCACACATTTTCAGGCTCTTCATTTTTTTCAACACCACTTCAGGCTCCTCCTATATTGCAGACCGTTTCATGCTGATCTCATTTTGACAACATTTGAAGCTCTTCATAATTTGACACCTTTTGAAGCTCTTCGTATTTTTTCACACCTTTTCAGTCTCTTCATGATTTTAAACACCGCTTCATGCTCCTCCTATTTTTTCAGACTCTTTCATGCTCATCTCATTTTTGACACCTTTTGAAGGTCTTCATATTTTTCACACCTTTTGAATCTCTTCTTATTATTCACATTTTTGAAGCTCTTCATATTTTTCACACGTTTTCAAACTCTTCATGTTTTTCAACACCGCTTCATTCTCCTGCTATTTTTCAGACCGTTTCATGCTCCTCATAATTTTGACACATTTTGAAGCTCTTCATATTTTTCACACCTTTTCAGACTCTTCATGTTTTAAAACACCGCTTCATGCTCCTATTTTTCAGACCGTTTCATGCTCCTCATGTATTTAACACCTTTTGAAGCTCTTCCTATTTTTCATACCTTTTCAGGCTCTTCATGTTTTTGAACACCTTTTCATGCTCCTACTATTTTGCAGACCGTTGCATGCTCCTCATATTTTTGACACTTTTTCAAGCTCCTCATATTTTTCACACCTTTTGAACCTCTTCGTATATTTCACACCATTTCAGGCTCTTAATGTTTTTCAACAACACTTCATGCTCCTCCTATTTTTCAGACCGTTTCATGCTCCTCCTATTTTTCAGACAGTTTCATTCCTCTCACGTATTTCACACCTTTTGAAGCTCTTAATATATTTCACACCTTTTGAAGCTCTTCATATTTTTCACACTTTTTCACGCTCTTCATGTTTTTCAACACTGCTTCATGCTCCTCTGATTTTTCAGATCGTTTCATGCTCCTCATTTTTTTGACACGTTTTGAGGCTCTTCATATTTTTCACACATTTCCAGGCTCTTCATGTTTTTGAACAACGTTTCATGCTACTCCTTTTTCAGAACGTTTCATGCTCCTCATATTTTTGACACCTTTTGAAGCTCTTCATATTTTTCACACGTTTTCAGGCTCTTCTTGTTTTTCAACACCGCTTCATGCCCCTCCTATTGTTCAGACCGTTTCATGCTCCTCATATTTTTGACACTTTTTGAAGCTCTTCATATTTTTCACACCTTTTCAGGCTCTTCATGTTTTTCAACACCGCTTCATGCTCCTCCTATTTATCAGACAGTTTCATGCTCCTCATATTTTTGACACATTTTGAAGCTCTTCATATATTTCACATGTTTTCAGGCTCTTCATGTTTTTCAACACCACTTCATGCTCCTCCTATTTTTCAGTCCTTTTCATGCTCATCTCATTTTTCACAGCTTTTGAAGCACTTCATATTTTTCACACTTTTTCAGTCTCTTAATGTTTTTCAATGCCACTTCATGCTCCTCATATTTTTTAGACCGTTTCATGCTCCTCATATTTTGACACCATTTGAAGCTCTTCATATTTTTCACAGCTTTTCAGACTCTTCATGATTTTGAACACCTTTTCATGCTCCTCCTATTTTTCAGACCGTTTCATGCTCCTCTTATATTTCACACTTTTGAAGCTCTTGCTATTTTTCACACCTTTTCAGTCTCTTCATGTTTTTGAACACAGTTTCATGCTACTCGTTTTTTTCAGACCGTTTCATGCTCCTCATCTTTTTGACACCTTTTGAAGTTCTTCATATTTTTCACAGCTTTTCAGGCTCTTCATGTTTTTGGACAGCGTTTCATGCTCCTCCTATTTTTCAGACCGATTCATGCTCTTCATGTGTTTCACACCTTTTGAAGCTCTTCATATTTTTCACACTTTTTCAGGCTCTTCATGTTTTTCAACACCGCTTCATGCTCCACCTATTTTCAGACCGTTTCATGCTCCTCCTATTTTTCAGACCGTTTCATGTTCCTCCTGTTTTTCAGATCATTTCATGCTCCTCATATTTTTCACACCTATTGAAGCTCTTCATATATTTCACACCTTTTCAGGCTCTTCATTTTTTTCAACCCCACTTCATTCTCCTCCTATTTTTCAGACCGTTTCATGCTCACATCATTTTTGACACCTTTTGAAGCTCTTCTTATTTTTCACATCTTTTGAAACTCTTCATATTTTTCACACGTTTTCAGGCTCTTCATGTTTTTCAACACCGTTTCATGCTCCTCCTATTTTTCAGACCGTTTCATGCTCCTTATATGTTTGTCTCCTTTTGAAGCTCTTCATATTTTTCACAGCTTTTGAAGCTCTTCATATTTTTCACACCTTTTCAGGCTCTTCATATTTTTGAACACCGCTTCATGCTCCTCCTATTTTTCAGTCCGTTTCTTGCTCCTCATGTATTTCCCACCTTTTGAAGCTCTTCATATTTTTCACACCTTTTCAAGCTCTTCATGTTTTTGAACACAACTTCATGCATCTCTATTTTTTACACGATTTCATGCTCCTCATATTTTTGACACATTTTGAAGCTCTTCATATTTTTCACACCTTTTCAGGCTCTTCATGTTTTTGAACACCGCTTCATACTGCTCCTAGTTTTCAGGCGGTTTCATGCTCCTCATATTTTTGACACCTTTTGAAGCTCCTCATATATTTCACACATTTTTAGGCTGTTCATGTTTTTCAACACCATTTCATTCTCCTGCTATTTTTCAGACCGTTTCAGGCTCATGTCATTTTTGACACATTTTGAAGCTTTACATATTGTTCACACCTTTTGAAGCTCTTCATATTTTTCACAAGTTTTCAGGCTCTTCATGTTTTTCAACACCGCTTCATGCTCCTCCTATTTTTCAGACCGTTTCATGATACTCATATTTTTGACACCTTTTGAGGCTCTTCATATTTTTCACACCTTTTCAGGCTCTTCATGTTTTTGAACACCGTTTCATGCTCCTCCTATTTTTCAAACCGTTTCATGCTCCTCATATGTTTGACAACTTTTGATGCTCTTCATATTTTTCACACCTTTTCAGGCTTTCTATGTTTTTGAACATCACTTCATGCTTCTCCTATTTTTCTGACCGTTTCATGCTCCTCATGTATTTTACACCTTTAGAAGCTCTTCATATTTTTCACACCTTTTCAGGCTCTTCATGTTTTTCAACACCACTTCATGCTCCTCCTATTTTTCAGTCCGTTTCATGCTCTTTTCATTTTTGACACCTTTTGAAGCTCTTCATATTTCTCACAGCTTTTGAAGCTCTTCATATTTTTCAAACGTTTTCAGGCTCTTCATATTTGTCAACACCGCTTCATGCTCCTCCTATTTTTCAAACCGTTTCATGCTTCTCATATTTTTGACACGTTTGGAGGCTCTTCATATTTTTCACACCTTTTCAGGTCGCCATGTTTATGAACACCGCTTCATTCTCCTCCTATTTTTCAAACCGTTTCATGCTCCTCATATTTTTGACACCTTTTTAAGCTCTTCATATTTGCACACCTTTTCATGTTCTTCATGTTTTTCACACGTTTTCAGGCTCTTCTTTTTTTGAACACCGTTTCATGCTCCTCCTATTTTTCAGACCGTTTCATGCTTCTCATATTTTTGACACGTTTTGACGCTCTTCATATTTTTCACACCTTTTCAGGTTCGCCATGTTTTTGAACATCGCTTCATGCTCCTCCTATTTTTCAGACCATTTCATGCTCCTCATATTTTTGACCCTTTTGAAGCTCTTCATATATTTCACACCTTTTAAGGCTCCTCATTTTTTTCAACACCACATCATGCTCCCCCTATTTTTCAGACCGTTTCATGCTCATCTCATTTTTGACACCTTTTGAAGCTCTTCATATATTTCACACCTTTTCAAGCTCTTCATATTTTTCACACCTTTTCAGGCTCTCCATGTTTTTCAACACCGTTTCATGATCCTCCTATTTTTAAGACATTTTCATGCTCATCTCATTTTCGACACCTTTTGAAGCTTTTCATATTTTGCACAAATTTTCAGGCTCTTCAAATTTTTGAACACCGCTTCTTGCTCCTCTTATTTTTCAGAGAATTTCATGCTACTCATGTATTTCACACCTTTTGAAGCTCTTCATGTTTTTCACAACTTTTCAGGCTCTTCATGTTTTTCCACACCACTTCACGCTTCTCCTATTTTTCAGCCCATTTCATGCTCCTCATGTATTTCACACCTTTTGAAGCTCTTCACATTTTTCACACCTTTTCATGCTCTTCATGTTTTTGAACACCGCTTCATGCTCCTCCTATTTTTCAGACGGTTTCATGCTCCTCATATTTTTGACACCTTTTGAAGCTCTTCATATTTTTCACACCTTTTGAAACTCTTCATATTTTTCCCACATTTTCAATGTCTTCATGTTTTTGAACATCGTTTCATGTTGCTCCTATTTTTCAGACCGTTTCATGCTCCTCATATTTTTGACACCTTTTGAAGCTCTTCATATTTTTCACACTTTTTAAGGCTGTTTATAGTTTTCAACACCGCTGCATGATTCTCCTATTTTTCAGACCGTTTCATGCTCCTCATATCTTTGACCTTTTTTGAAGCTCTTCATATTTTTCACACCTTTTCAGGCACTTCATGTTTTTGAACACCGTTTCATGCTCCTCCGATTTTCCAGACAGTTTCATGCTCATCTCATTTTTGACACCTTTTGAAGCTGTTCATATTTTTCACACGTTTTCTGGCTCTTCATGTTTTTCAACACCGCTTCATGCTCCTCCTATTTTTCCTTCCATTTCATGCTCCTCATATTTTTGACACCTTTTGAAGCTATTCGTATTTTTCACACCTTTTGAAGCTCTTCATATTTTTCACACCTTTTGAAGCTCTTCATATTTTTCACACGTTTTCAGGCTCTTCATGTTTTTCAACACCGCTTCATGCTCCTCCTATTTTTGCGACAGTTTCATGCTCCTCATATTTTTGACACCTTTTCAAGCTCTTCGTATTTTTCACACCTTTTCAGGCTCTTCATGTTTTTCACCACCACTTCATGCACCTCCTAATTTTCAGATCGTTTCATGCTCCTCATATTTTTGACACCTTTTCAAGCTCCTAATATATTTCTCACGTTTTCAGGCTCTTCATGTTTTTCAACACAACTTCATGCTCCTCCTTTTTTTCAGAGCGTTTCATGCTCATCTCATTTTTGACACCTTTTGAAGCTCTTCATATTTTTCACATCTTTTGAAGCTCCTCAAATTTTTCACACCTTTTCAGGCCTTCATGTTTTTGAACACTGGTTCATGCTCCTCATATATTTCAGACCGTTTCATGCTCCTCTTATTTTTGACACCTTTTGAAGCTCTTCATATTTTTCACACCTTTTCAGGCTCTTCATGTTTTTCAACATCACTTCATGCTCCTCCTATTTTTCAGACCGTTTCATGCTCCTCAGATTTTTGACACCTTTTGAAATCTTCATATACTTCACACCTTTTCAGGCTCTTCATTTTCTTGAACACAACTTCATGCTCCTCCTATTTTTCAGACCGTTTCATGCTCATCTCTTTTTTGATACCTTTTTAAGCTCTTCATATTTTTCATACCTTTTAAAGGTCTTCATATTTTTCACACGTTTTCAGGCTCTTCATATTTTTCAACACCGCATCATGCTCCTCCTATTTTTCAGACCGTTTCATGCTCCTCTTATTTTTGACACGTTTTGAAGCTCTTCATATTTTTCACAGCGTTTCAGGCTCTTCATGCTTTTCAACACTGTTTCATGCTCCTCCTATTTTTCAGACCGTTTCATGCTCCTCCTAATTTTGACACCATTTGAAGCTCTTCTTATATTTCACACCTTTTCAGACTCTTCATGTTTTTGAACACCGCTTCAAGGTCCTCCTTTTTTTCGAGCGTTTCATGCTCCTCATATTTTTGACACCTTTTGAAGCTCTTCATATTTTTCACGCCTTTTCAGGCTCTTCAGGTTTTTGAACACTGGTTCATGCTCCTCCTATTTTTCAGACCCTTTCATTCTAAACTAATTTTGACACCTTATGAAGATCTTCATGTTTTTCACACCTCTTCATGCTCTTTATGTTTTTGAACACTGGTTCATGCTCCTCCTATTTTTCAACCCGTTTCATGCTCCTCCTATTTTTTACACCTTTTGAAGCTCTTCATATTTTTCACAATTTTTCCGTGTCTGCGTTTTTTTGAACACCGCTTCATGCTCCTCCTATATTTTAGACCGTTTCATGCTCATATCATTTTTGACACCTTTTGAAGCTCTTCATATTTTTTACACCTTTTGAAGCTCTTCATATTTTTCACACCTTTTCAGGCTCTTCATGTTTTTGAACACCGCTTCATCCTCCTCCTATTTTTAAGAGGGTTTCATGCTCGTCATATTTTTGACACATTTTGAAGCTCTTCATATTTTTCACATCTTTTCAGGCTCTTCATGTTTTTGAACACAGCTTCATGCTCGTCCTATTTGCAGACCGTTTCATGCTCCTCATATTTTTGATACCTTTTGAAGCTCTTCATATTTTTCACACCTTTTATGCTCTTCATGTTTTTCACACCATTTCAGATCTTCAGAAAACCCAAGATCACTATTTCAAGTCTAGAGGGATCCTGAGGTCACTGGAGCAACATGAAAGGGCTCCGTGGACCCCAAATCAACTCGAGATTAGAGCTTAGTCCCTGGCTTTGACTGAAGAGGAATACCAACTTTCCACAAGCACCTCAAGAGGAGGCTTCTCTCAGCTACAGGTATGTGAGAGGGACACTGAGTTTGTGGCCTCAAGTGGAATGGACACCGAGATTATCTGACTCCAAGTAAGGCCGCATATCCCTGCAGTGAATTGAATGCAGACTCGTCTTGCATCTCCCAAGACGAAGGGATGTCTGAATCCCCTGTGGAGACCACAGAAAAAGACCTAGTTCTCCCCGTCATCGCGACCGGAGGCCTCACATCCTTTGAAAACTCGAGAGGTCCGCGGAGATCAATGCTTCCAAAGGAGACGATGCCTGACTCCTCTTGAAAATGGATAGGAGTCCCAGGATCCCTGTGGCACGTGGAAAGGGATCCTGGGTCTCCCTCCTCACGTGGAGACGCGTCCCAATTGCCATGCCAAGACTCGAGGAGAATCCCGAGGTGTCTCTCGCACCTAGGCAGGAGTCCTGACGTCGCTGAACAAACACGTGTCTGGAAGGGCCCTCCCCGTCGTAACTCGAGAATATACCCCAGGTTCCGGCCGCAACTCGAGAAAAACCAAGAGACTTCCCCCTTGCCGCGAGATGAGGCCCGATTCCTCTGCAATGCGTGCAGAGCAATTCCGTGTTCCACATCAAACGTGAAAGGAGCCTTGATTTCCTTGATGGCACTCCAGAGAAAACCCAAGATCACTGTCTCAAGTCTAGAGGGATCCTGAGGTCACTGGAGCAACAAGAAAGGGCTCCGTGGACCCCAAATGAATTCGAGATGAGAGCTTAGTCTCTGGCTTCGACTCAAGAGGAATACCAAGTTTCCACAAGCACTTCAAGAGGAGGCTTCTCCCAGCTACATGGATGTGAGAGGTACCCTGAGTTTGTGGCCTCAAGTGGAATGGACACCGAGATGCTCTGACTCGAAGTAAGGCCAGATATCCCTGCAGTGAATCAATGCAAGCTGGTCTTGCATCTCCCAAGACGAAGGGATGTCTGAATCCCCTGTGGAGACCACAGAGAAAGAGCTAGTTCTCCGCCTCATCGCGACCGGAGGCCTCACATCCTTTGAAAACTCGAGAGGTCCGCGGAGATCAATGCTTCCAAAGGAGACGATGCCTGACTCCTCTTGAAAATGGTTAGCAGTCCCAGGATCCCTGTCCACATGGACGGGGACCCCGGGTATCCCGCTTCACGTGGAGACACGTGCCAATTGCCATGCCAAGACTCGAGGAGAATGCCGAGGTGTCCCTCGCACCTAGGCAGGAGTCCTGACATCGCTGAACAAACACGTGTCTGGAAGGGCCCTCCCCATCGTAACTCGAGAATATACCCCAGGTTCCGGCCGCAACTCGAGAAAAACCATGAGACTTCCCCCTCGCCGCGAGATGAGGCCCGATTCCCCTGCACTGCGTGCAGAGCAATTCCGAGTTCCACATCAAGCGTGAAAGGATTCTTGATTTCCTTGATGGCACTCCAGAGAAAACCCAAGATCACTGTCTCAAGTCTAGAGGGATCCTGAGGTCACTGGAGCAACACGAAAGGGCTCCGTGGACCCCAAATCAACTCGAGATGAGAGCTTAGTCCTTGGCTTCGACTCAAGTGGAATACTAACTTTCCACAAGCACCTCAAGAGGAGGCTTCTCTCAGCTACAAGTAGGTGAGAGGGACCCTGAGTTTGTGGCCTCAAGTCGAATGGACACCGAGATTCTCTGACTCGAAGTAAGGCCGGATATCCCTGCAGTGAAGTGAATGCAGGCTCGTCTTGCATCTCCCAAGAAGAAGGGATGTCTGAATCCCCTATGGAGGCCACAGAGAAAGACCTAGTCCTCCGCTTCATCGCGACCGGAGGCCTCACATCCTTTGAAAACTCGAGAGGTCCGCGGAGATCAATGCTTCCAAAGGAGACGATGCCTGACTCCTCTTGAAAATGGATAGGAGTCCCAGGATCCCTGTGGCACGTGGAAAGGGACCCTGGGTCTCCCGCCTCACGTGGAGACGCGTCCCAATTGCCATGCCAAGACTCGAGGAGATTCCCGAGGTGTCCCTCGCACCTAGGCAGGAGTCCTGACGTCGATGAACAAACATGGGTCTGGAAGGGCCCTCCCCGTCGTAACTCGAGAATACACCCCAGGTTCCGGCCGCAGCTCGAGAAAAACCATGAGACTTCGCCCTCGCCAGGAGATGAGGCCCGATTCCCCTGCACTGCGTGCAGAGCAATTCCGTGTTCCACATCAAACGTGAAAGGAGCCTTGATTTCCTTGATGCCACTCCAGAGAAAACCCAAAGCCACTGTCTCAAGTCTAGAGGGATCCTGAGGTCACTGGAGCAACAGAAAGGCCTCCGTGGACCCCAAATCAACTCGAGATGAGAGCTTAGTCCCTGGCTTCGACTCAAGAGGAATACCAACTTTCCACAAGCACCTCAAGAGGAGGCTTCTCTCAGCTACAGGTATGTGAGAGGGACCCTGAGTTACTGGCCTCAAATGGAATGGACACCGAGATGCTCTGACTCGAAGTAAGGCCGGATATCCCTGCAGTGAATTGAATGCAGGCTCGTCTTGCATCTCCCAAGACGAAGGGTTGTCTGAATCCCCTGTGGAGACCACAGAGAAAGACCTAGTCCTCCGCCTCCTCGCGACCGGAGGCCTCATATCCTTTGAAAACTCGAGAGGTCCGCTAAGATCAATACTTCTGAAGGAGACGATGCCTGACACCTCTTGAAAATGGATAGGAGTCCCAGGATATCTGTGGCACGTGGAAAGGGACCCTGGGTGTCCCGCCTCACGTGGAGACGCGTCCCAACTGCAATGTAAAGACTCGAGGAGAATCCCGAGTTGTCCCTCGCACCTAGGCAGGGGTCCTGACGTCGCTGAACAAACACGTGTCTGGAAGGGCCCTCCCCGTCGTAACTCGAGAATATACCCCAGGTTCCGGCCGCAACTCGAGAAAAAGCATGAGACTTCCCCCTCGCCGCGAGATGAGGCCCGATTCCCCTGCAATGCGTGCAGAGCAATTCCGTGTTCCACATCAAACGTGAAAGGAGCCTTAATTTCCTTGATGGCACTCCAGAGAAAACCCAAGATCACTGTCTCAAGCCTAGAGGGATCCTGAGGTCACTGGAAGAACACAAAAGTGCTCCGTGGACCCAAATCAACTCGAGATGAGAGCTTAGTCCCTGGCTTCGACTCAAGAGGAATACCAACTTTCCACAAGCACCTGAAGAGGAGGCTTCTCGCAGCAAAAGGTATATGAGAGGGACCCTGAGTTTGTGGCCTCAAGTGGAATGGACACCGAGATGCTCTGACTCGAAGTAAGGCCCGATATTCCTGCAGCGAATTGAATGCAGGCTCGTCTTGCATCTCCCAAGACGAAGGGATGTCTGAATCCCCTGTGGAGATGACAGAGAAAGACCTAGTCCTCCGCCTCATCGAGACCGGAGGCATCACATCCTTTGAAAACTTGAGAGGTCTGCGGAGATCAATGCTTCCAAAGGATACGATGCCTGACTTTTCTTGAAAATGGATAGGAGTCCCAGGATCCCTGTGGCACGTGGAAAGGGACCCTGGGTCTCCCGTCTCACGTGGAGACGCGTCCCAATTGCCATGCCAAGACTCGAGGAGAATCCCGAGGTGTCCCTCGCACCTAGGCAGGAGTCCTGAGGTTGCTGAACAAACACGTGTCTGGAAGGGCCCTCCCCATCGTAACTCGAGAATATACCCCAGGTTCCGGCCGGAACTCAAGAAAAACCATGAGACTTCCCCCTCGCTGCGAGATGAGGCACGATTCCCCTGCACTGCGTGCAGAGCAATTCTGTGTTCCACATCAAACGTGAAAGGAGCCTTGATTTCCTTAATGGCACTCCAGAGAAAACCCAAGATCACTGTCTCAAGTCTAGAGGGATCCTGATGTCACTGGAGCAACACGAAAGGGCTCCGTGGACCTCAAATCAACTCGAGATGAGAGCTTAGTCCCTGGCTTCGACTCAAGAGGAATACCAACTTTCCACAAGCACCTCAAGAGGAGGCTTCTCTCAGCTACAGGTATGTGAGAGGGTCCCTGAGTTTGTGGCCTCAAGTGGAATGGACACCGAGATGCTCTGACTCGAAGTAAGGCCGGATATCCCTGCAGTGAATTGAATGCAGGCTCGTCTTAGATCTCCCAAGACGAAGGGATGTCTGAATCCCCTGTGGAGACCACAGAGAAAGACCTAGTTCTCCGCCTCATCGAGACAGGAGGCCTCACATCCTTTGAAAACTCGAGAGGTCCGCGGAGATCAATGCTTCCAAAGGAGACGATGCCTGACTCCTCTTGAAAATGGATAGGAGTCCCAGGATCCCGTGGCACGTGGAAAGGGACCCTGGGTCTCCCGCCTCACGTGGAGACGCGTCCCAATTGCCATGCCAAGATTCGAGGAGAATACCGAGGTGTCCCTCGCACCCAGGCAGGAGTCCTGACGTCGATGAACAAACACGTGTCTGGAAGGGCCCTCCCCGTCGTAACTCGAGAATATACCCCAGGTTCCCGCCGCAACTCGAGGAAAAAATATGAGACTTCCCCCTCGCCGCGAGATGAGGCCCGATGCCCCTGTACTGCGTGCAGAGCAATTCCGTGTTCCACATCAAACGTGAAAGGAGCCTTGATTTCCTTGATGGCACTCCAGAGAAAACCCAAGATCACTGTCTCAAGTCTAGAGGGATCCTGAGGTCACTGGAGCAACACGAGAGGGCTCCGTGGACCCCAAATCAACTCGAGATGAGAGCTTAGTCCCTGGCTTCGACTCAAGAGGAATACCAACTTTCCACAAGCACCTCAAGAGGAGGCTTTTCTCAGCTACAGGTATGTGAGAGGGACCCTGAGTTTGTGGCCTCAAGTGGAATGGACACCGAGATGCTCTGACTTGAAGTAATGCCGGATATCCCTGCAGTGAATTGAATGCAGGCTCGTCTTGCATCTCCCAAGACGAAGGGATGTCTGAATCCCCTGTGGAGGCAACAGAGAAAAACCTAGTCCTCCACCTCAACGCGACCAGAGGCATCACATCCTTTGAAAACTCGAGAGGTCTGCGGAGATCAATGCTTCCAAAGGAGACGATGCCTGACTCCTCTTGAAAATGGATAGGAGTCTCAGGATCCCTGTGGCACGTGGAAAGGGACCCTGGGTCTCCCGCCTCACGTGGAGACGCGTCCCAATTGCCATGCCAAGACTCGAGGAGAATCCCGAGGTGTTCCTCGCACCTAGGCAGGAGTCCTGACGTCGCTGAACAAACACGTGTCTGGAAGGGCCCTCCCCGTCGTAACTCGAGAATATACCCCAGGTTCCGGCCGCAACTCAAGAAAAACCAAGAGACTTCCCCCTCGCCGCGAGATGAGGCCCGAATCCCCTGCACTGCGTGCAGAGCAATTCCGTGTTCCACATCAAACGTGAAAGGAGCCTTGATTTCCTTGATGGCACTCCAGAGAAAACCCAAGATCACTGTCTCAAGTATAGAGGGATCCTGACGTCACTGGAGGAACACGAAAGGGCTCCGTGGACCCCAAATCAACTCGAGATGAGAGCTTAGTCCCTGGCTTCGACTCAAGAGCAATACCAACTTTCCACAAGCACCTCAAGAGGAGGCTTCTCTCAGCTACAGGTATGTGAGAGGGACCCTGAGTTTATGGCCTCAAGTGGAATGGACATCGAGATGCTCTGACTCGAATTAAGGCCGGATATCCCTGCAGTGAATTGAATGCAGGCTCGTCTTGCATCTCCCAAGACGAAGGGATGTCTGAATCTCCTGTGGAGACAAGAGAGAAAGACCTAGTCCTCCGCCTCAACGCGACCGGAGGCCTCACATCCTTTGAAAACTCGAGAGGTCCGCGGAGATCAATGCTTCCAAAGGAAACGATTCCTGACTCCTCTTGAAAATGGATAGGAGTCCCAGGATCCCTGTGGCACGTGGAAAGGGACGCTTGGTTTCCCGCCTCACGTGGAGACACGTCCCAATTGCCATGCCAAGACTCGAGGAGAATTCCGAGGTTTCCCTCCCACCTAGGCAGGAGTCCTGACGTCGCTGAACAAACATGTGTCTGGAAGGGCCTTCCCCGTCGTAACTCGAGAATATACCCGAGGTTCCGGCCGCAACTCGAGAAAAACCATGAGACTTCCCCCTCGCCGCGAATTGAGGCCCGATTCCCCTGCACTGCGTGCAGAGCAATTCCGTGTTCCACATCAAACGTGAAAGGAGCCTTGATTTCCTTGATGGCACTCCAGAGAAAACCCAAGATCACTGTCTCAAGTCTAGAGGATCCTGAGGTCACTGGAGGAACACGAAAGGGCTCCGTGGACCCCAAATCAACTCGAGATGAGAGCTTAGTCCCTGGCTTCGACTCAAGAGCAATACCAACTTTCCACAAGCACCTCAAGAGGAGGCTTCTCTCAGCTACAGGTATGTGAGAGGGACCCTGAGTTTATGGCCTCAAGTGGAATGGACATCGAGATGCTCTGACTCGAATTAAGGCCGGATATCCCTGCAGTGAATTGAATGCAGGCTCGTCTTGCATCTCCCAAGACGAAGGGATGTCTGAATCCCCTGTGGAGACCACAGAGAAAGACTGAGTTCTCCGCCTCATCGCGACCGGTGGCCTCACATCCTTTGAAAACTCGAGAGGTCCACGGAGATCAATGCTTCCAAAGGAGACGATGCCTGAATCCTCTTGAAAATGGATAGGCGTCCCAGGATCCCTGTCCACATGGAAAGGGACCCTGGGTCTCCCGACTCACGTGGAGAGGCGTCCCAATTGCCATGCCAAGACTCGAGGAGAATCCCGAGGTGTCCCTCGCACCTAGGCAGGAGTCATGACGTCGCTGAACAAACACGTGTCTGGAAGGGCCCTCCCCGTCGTAACTCGAGAATATACCTCAGATTCCGGCCGCAACTCGAGAAAAACATGAGACTTCCCCCTCGCCGTGAGATGAGGCCCGATTCACCTGCACTACGTGCAGAGCAATTCTGTGTTCCACATCAAACGTGAAAGGAGCCTTGATTTCCTAGATGGCACTCCAGAGAAAACCCAAGATCACTGTCTCAAGTCTAGAGGGATCCTGAGGTCACTGGAGCAACACGAAAGGGCTCTGTGGACCCCAAATCAACTCGAGATGAGAGCTTAGTCCCTGGCTTCGACTCAAGAGGAATACCAACTTTCCACAAGCACCTCAAGAGGAGGCTTCTCTCAGCTTCCGGTATGTGAGAGGGACCCTGATTTTGTGGCCTCAAGTGGTATGGACACCGAGATGCTCTGACTCGAAGTAAGGCCGGATATCCCTGCAGTGAATTGAATGCAGGCTCGTCTTGCATCTCCCAAGACGAAGGGTTGTCTGAATCCCCTGTGGAGACCACAGAGAAAGACCTAGTCCTCCGCCTCCTCGCGACCGGAGGCCTCATATCCTTTGAAAACTCGAGAGGTCCGCTAAGATCAATACTTCTGAAGGAGACGATGCCTGACACCTCTTGAAAATGGATAGGAGTCCCAGGATATCTGTGGCACGTGGAAAGGGACCCTGGGTGTCCCGCCTCACGTGGAGACGCGTCCCAACTGCAATGTAAAGACTCGAGGAGAATCCCGAGTTGTCCCTCGCACCTAGGCAGGGGTCCTGACGTCGCTGAACAAACACGTGTCTGGAAGGGCCCTCCCCGTCGTAACTCGAGAATATACCCCAGGTTCCGGCCGCAACTCGAGAAAAAGCATGAGACTTCCCCCTCGCCGCGAGATGAGGCCCGATTCCCCTGCAATGCGTGCAGAGCAATTCCGTGTTCCACATCAAACGTGAAAGGAGCCTTAATTTCCTTGATGGCACTCCAGAGAAAACCCAAGATCACTGTCTCAAGCCTAGAGGGATCCTGAGGTCACTGGAAGAACACAAAAGTGCTCCGTGGACCCAAATCAACTCGAGATGAGAGCTTAGTCCCTGGCTTCGACTCAAGAGGAATACCAACTTTCCACAAGCACCTGAAGAGGAGGCTTCTCGCAGCAAAAGGTATATGAGAGGGACCCTGAGTTTGTGGCCTCAAGTGGAATGGACACCGAGATGCTCTGACTCGAAGTAAGGCCCGATATTCCTGCAGCGAATTGAATGCAGGCTCGTCTTGCATCTCCCAAGACGAAGGGATGTCTGAATCCCCTGTGGAGATGACAGAGAAAGACCTAGTCCTCCGCCTCATCGAGACCGGAGGCATCACATCCTTTGAAAACTTGAGAGGTCTGCGGAGATCAATGCTTCCAAAGGATACGATGCCTGACTTTTCTTGAAAATGGATAGGAGTCCCAGGATCCCTGTGGCACGTGGAAAGGGACCCTGGGTCTCCCGTCTCACGTGGAGACGCGTCCCAATTGCCATGCCAAGACTCGAGGAGAATCCCGAGGTGTCCCTCGCACCTAGGCAGGAGTCCTGAGGTTGCTGAACAAACACGTGTCTGGAAGGGCCCTCCCCATCGTAACTCGAGAATATACCCCAGGTTCCGGCCGGAACTCAAGAAAAACCATGAGACTTCCCCCTCGCTGCGAGATGAGGCACGATTCCCCTGCACTGCGTGCAGAGCAATTCTGTGTTCCACATCAAACGTGAAAGGAGCCTTGATTTCCTTAATGGCACTCCAGAGAAAACCCAAGATCACTGTCTCAAGTCTAGAGGGATCCTGATGTCACTGGAGCAACACGAAAGGGCTCCGTGGACCTCAAATCAACTCGAGATGAGAGCTTAGTCCCTGGCTTCGACTCAAGAGGAATACCAACTTTCCACAAGCACCTCAAGAGGAGGCTTCTCTCAGCTACAGGTATGTGAGAGGGTCCCTGAGTTTGTGGCCTCAAGTGGAATGGACACCGAGATGCTCTGACTCGAAGTAAGGCCGGATATCCCTGCAGTGAATTGAATGCAGGCTCGTCTTAGATCTCCCAAGACGAAGGGATGTCTGAATCCCCTGTGGAGACCACAGAGAAAGACCTAGTTCTCCGCCTCATCGAGACAGGAGGCCTCACATCCTTTGAAAACTCGAGAGGTCCGCGGAGATCAATGCTTCCAAAGGAGACGATGCCTGACTCCTCTTGAAAATGGATAGGAGTCCCAGGATCCCGTGGCACGTGGAAAGGGACCCTGGGTCTCCCGCCTCACGTGGAGACGCGTCCCAATTGCCATGCCAAGATTCGAGGAGAATACCGAGGTGTCCCTCGCACCCAGGCAGGAGTCCTGACGTCGATGAACAAACACGTGTCTGGAAGGGCCCTCCCCGTCGTAACTCGAGAATATACCCCAGGTTCCCGCCGCAACTCGAGGAAAAAATATGAGACTTCCCCCTCGCCGCGAGATGAGGCCCGATGCCCCTGTACTGCGTGCAGAGCAATTCCGTGTTCCACATCAAACGTGAAAGGAGCCTTGATTTCCTTGATGGCACTCCAGAGAAAACCCAAGATCACTGTCTCAAGTCTAGAGGGATCCTGAGGTCACTGGAGCAACACGAGAGGGCTCCGTGGACCCCAAATCAACTCGAGATGAGAGCTTAGTCCCTGGCTTCGACTCAAGAGGAATACCAACTTTCCACAAGCACCTCAAGAGGAGGCTTTTCTCAGCTACAGGTATGTGAGAGGGACCCTGAGTTTGTGGCCTCAAGTGGAATGGACACCGAGATGCTCTGACTCGAAGTAATGCCGGATATCCCTGCAGTGAATTGAATGCAGGCTCGTCTTGCATCTCCCAAGACGAAGGGATGTCTGAATCCCCTGTGGAGGCAACAGAGAAAAACCTAGTCCTCCACCTCAACGCGACCAGAGGCATCACATCCTTTGAAAACTCGAGAGGTCTGCGGAGATCAATGCTTCCAAAGGAGACGAT
Source organism: Dama dama (assembly GCF_033118175.1). Lineage (NCBI taxonomy): Eukaryota > Metazoa > Chordata > Mammalia > Artiodactyla > Cervidae > Dama > Dama dama. Next base: position 1,268,209 of record NW_026870979.1, read on the forward strand.
GCCTGACTCCTCTTGAAAATGGATAGGAGTCTCAGGATCCCTGTGGCACGTGGAAAGGGACCCTGGGTCTCCCGCCTCACGTGGAGACGCGTCCCAATTGCCATGCCAAGACTCGAGGAGAATCCCGAGGTGTTCCTCGCACCTAGGCAGGAGTCCTGACGTCGCTGAACAAACACGTGTCTGGAAGGGCCCTCCCCGTCGTAACTCGAGAATATACCCCAGGTTCCGGCCGCAACTCAAGAAAAACCAAGAGACTTCCCCCTCGCCGCGAGATGAGGCCCGAATCCCCTGCACTGCGTGCAGAGCAATTCCGTGTTCCACATCAAACGTGAAAGGAGCCTTGATTTCCTTGATGGCACTCCAGAGAAAACCCAAGATCACTGTCTCAAGTATAGAGGGATCCTGACGTCACTGGAGGAACACGAAAGGGCTCCGTGGACCCCAAATCAACTCGAGATGAGAGCTTAGTCCCTGGCTTCGACTCAAGAGCAATACCAACTTTCCACAAGCACCTCAAGAGGAGGCTTCTCTCAGCTACAGGTATGTGAGAGGGACCCTGAGTTTATGGCCTCAAGTGGAATGGACATCGAGATGCTCTGACTCGAATTAAGGCCGGATATCCCTGCAGTGAATTGAATGCAGGCTCGTCTTGCATCTCCCAAGACGAAGGGATGTCTGAATCTCCTGTGGAGACAAGAGAGAAAGACCTAGTCCTCCGCCTCAACGCGACCGGAGGCCTCACATCCTTTGAAAACTCGAGAGGTCCGCGGAGATCAATGCTTCCAAAGGAAACGATTCCTGACTCCTCTTGAAAATGGATAGGAGTCCCAGGATCCCTGTGGCACGTGGAAAGGGACGCTTGGTTTCCCGCCTCACGTGGAGACACGTCCCAATTGCCATGCCAAGACTCGAGGAGAATTCCGAGGTTTCCCTCCCACCTAGGCAGGAGTCCTGACGTCGCTGAACAAACATGTGTCTGGAAGGGCCTTCCCCGTCGTAACTCGAGAATATACCCGAGGTTCCGGCCGCAACTCGAGAAAAACCATGAGACTTCCCCCTCGCCGCGAATTGAGGCCCGATTCCCCTGCACTGCGTGCAGAGCAATTCCGTGTTCCACATCAAACGTGAAAGGAGCCTTGATTTCCTTGATGGCACTCCAGAGAAAACCCAAGATCACTGTCTCAAGTCTAGAGGGATCCTGAGGTCACTGGAGGAACACGAAAGGGCTCCGTGGACCCCAAATCAACTCGAGATGAGAGCTTAGTCCCTGGCTTCGACTCAAGAGCAATACCAACTTTCCACAAGCACCTCAAGAGGAGGCTTCTCTCAGCTACAGGTATGTGAGAGGGACCCTGAGTTTATGGCCTCAAGTGGAATGGACATCGAGATGCTCTGACTCGAATTAAGGCCGGATATCCCTGCAGTGAATTGAATGCAGGCTCGTCTTGCATCTCCCAAGACGAAGGGATGTCTGAATCCCCTGTGGAGACCACAGAGAAAGACTGAGTTCTCCGCCTCATCGCGACCGGTGGCCTCACATCCTTTGAAAACTCGAGAGGTCCGCGGAGATCAATGCTTCCAAAGGAGACGATGCCTGAATCCTCTTGAAAATGGATAGGCGTCCCAGGATCCCTGTCCACATGGAAAGGGACCCTGGGTCTCCCGACTCACGTGGAGAGGCGTCCCAATTGCCATGCCAAGACTCGAGGAGAATCCCGAGGTGTCCCTCGCACCTAGGCAGGAGTCATGACGTCGCTGAACAAACACGTGTCTGGAAGGGCCCTCCCCGTCGTAACTCGAGAATATACCTCAGATTCCGGCCGCAACTCGAGAAAAACATGAGACTTCCCCCTCGCCGTGAGATGAGGCCCGATTGACCTGCACTACGTGCAGAGCAATTCTGTGTTCCACATCAAACGTGAAAGGAGCCTTGATTTCCTAGATGGCACTCCAGAGAAAACCCAAGATCACTGTCTCAAGTCTAGAGGGATCCTGAGGTCACTGGAGCAACACGAAAGGGCTCTGTGGACCCCAAATCAACTCGAGATGAGAGCTTAGTCCCTGGCTTCGACTCAAGAGGAATACCAACTTTCCACAAGCACCTCAAGAGGAGGCTTCTCTCAGCTTCCGGTATGTGAGAGGGACCCTGATTTTGTGGCCTCAAGTGGTATGGACACCGAGATGCTCTGACTCGAAGTAAGGCCGGATATCCCTGCAGTGAATTGAATGCAGGCTCGCCTTGCATCTCCCAAGACGAAGGGATGTCTGAATCCCCTGTGGAGACCACAGAGAAAGACCTAGGCCTCCGCCTCATCGCGACCAGAGCCTCACATCCTTTGAAAACTAGAGATGTCCGCGGAGATCAATGCTTCCAAAGGAGACGATGCCTGACTCCTCTTGAAAATGGATAGGAGTCCCAGGATCCCTGTGGCACGTGGAAAGGGACCCTGGGTCTCCCGCCTCACGTGGAGACGCGTCCCAATTGCCATGCCAAGACTCGAGGAGAATCCCGAGGTGTCCCTCGCACCTAGGCAGGAGTCCTGACGTCGCTGAACAAACACGTGTCTGGAAGGGCCCTCCCCGTCGTAACTGGAGAATATACCCCAGGTTCCGGCCGCAACTCGAGAAAAACCATGAGACTTCCCCCTCGCTGCGAGATGAGGCACGATTCCCCTGCACTGTGTGCAGAGCAATTCCGTGTTCCACATCAAACGTGAAAGGAGCCTTGATTTCCTTGATGGCACTCCAGAAAAATCCCAAGATCACTGTCTCAAGTCTAGAGGGATCCTGTGGTCACAGGAGCAACACGAAAGGGCTCCATGGACCCCAAGTCAACTCGAGATGAGAGCTTAGTCCTTGGCTTCGACTCAAGAGGAACACCAACTTTCCACAAGCACCTCAAGAGGAGGCTTCTCTTAGCTACAGGTATGTGAGAGGGACCCTTGAGTTTGTGGCCTCAACTAGAATGGACACCGAGATGCTCTGACTCGAATTAAGGCCGGATATCCCTGCAGTGAATTGAATGCAGGCTCGTCTTGCATCTCCCAAGACGAAGGGATGTCTGAATCCCCTGTGGAGACCACAGAGAAGACCTAGTTCTCCACCTATTCGCGACTGGAGGCCTCATACCCTTTGAAAACTCGAGAGGTCCGCGGAGATCAATGCTTCCAAAGGAGACGATGCCTGACTCCTCTTGAAAATGGATAGGAGTCCCAGGATCCCTGTGGCATGTGGGAAGGGACCCTGGGTCTCCCGCTTCACGTGGAGACGCGTCCCAATTGCCATGTCAAGACTCGAGGAGAATCCCGAGGTGTCCCTCGCACCTAGGCAGGAGTCCTGACGTCGCTGAACAAACACGTGTCTGGAAGGGCCCTCCCCGTCGTAACTCGAGAATATACCCCAGGTTCCGGCGGCAACTCGAGAAAAACCATGAGACTTATCCCTCTCCGCGAGATGAGGCCCGATTCCCCTGCACTGCGTGCAGAGCAATTCCGTGTTCCACATCAAACGTGAAAGGAGCCTTGATTTCCTTGATGGCACTCCAGAGAAAACCCAAGATCACTGTCTCAAGTCTAGAGGGATCCTGAGGTCACTGGAGCAACACGAAAGGGCTCCGTGGACCCCAAATCAACTCGAGATGAGAGCTTAGTCACTGGTTTCGACTCAAGAGGAATACCAACTTTCCACAAACACCTCAAGAGGAGGCTTCTCTCAGCTACAGGTATGTGAGAGGGACCCTGAGTTTGTGGCCTCAAGTGGAATGGACACCGAGATGCTCTGACTCGAAGTAAGGCCGGATATCCCTGCAGTGAATTGAATGCAGGCTCGTCTTGCATCTCCCAAGACGAAGGGATGTCTGAATCCCCTGGGGAGACGACAGAGAAAGACCTAGTCCTCCGCCTCATCGCGACCGGAGGCCTCACATCCTTTGAAAACTCGAGAGGTTTGCGGAGATCAACGCTTCCAAAGGAGATGATGCCTGACTACTCTTGAAAATGGATAGGAGTCCCAGGATTACTGTGGCACGTGGAAAGGGACCCTGGGTCTCCCACCTCACGTGGAGACGCGTCCCAATTGCCATGCCAAGACTCGAGGAGAATCCAGAGGTGTCCCTCGCACCTAGGCAGGAGTCCTGACGTCGCTGAACAAACACGTGTCTGGAAGGGCCCTCCCCGTCGTAACTCGAGAATATACCCCAGGTTCCGGCCGCAACTCGAGAGAAACCATGAGACTTCCCCCTCGCCGCGAATTGAGGCCCAATTCCACTGCACTGCGTGCAGAGCAATTCCGTGTTCCACATCAAACGTGAAAGGAGCCTTGATTTCCTTGATGGCACTCCAGAGAAAACCCAAGATCACTGTCTAGAGTCTGGAGGGATCCTGTGGTCACAGGAGCAACACGAAAGGGCTCCGTGGACCCCAAATCAACTCGAGATGAGAGCTTAGTCCCTGGCTTCGACTCAAGAGGAATAACAACATTCCACAAGCACCTCAAGAGGAGGCTTCTCTCAGCTACAGGTATGTGAGAGGGACCCAGAGTTTGTGGCCTCAAGTGGAATGGACCCTGAGATGCTCTGACTCGAAGTAAGGCCGGATATCCCTGCAGTGAATTGAATGCAGGCTCGTCTTGCATCTCCCAAGACGAAGGGATGTCTGAATCCCCTGTGGAGACCACAGAAAAAGACCTAATTCTCCGCCTCATCGCTACCGGAGGCCTCACATCTTTGAAAATTCGAGAGGTCCGCGGAGATCAATGCTTCCAAAGGAGACGATGCCTGACTCCTCTTGAAAATGGATAGGAGTCCCAGGATCCCTGTGGCACGTGGAAAGGGACCCTGGGTCTCCCGCCTCACGTGGAGACGCGTCCCAATTGCCATGCCAAGACTCGAGGAGAATCCCGAGGTGTCCCTCGCACCTAGGCAGGAGTCCTGACGTCGCTGAACAAACACGTGTCTGGAAGGGCCCTCCCCGTCGTAACTGGAGAATATACCCCAGGTTCCGGCCGCAACTCGAGAGAAACCATGAGACTTCCCCCTCGCCGCGAGATGAGGCCCGATTCCCCTGCACTGTGTGCAGAGCAATTCCGTGTTCCACATCAAAAGTGAAAGGAGCCTTGATTTCCTTGATGGCACTCCAGAGAAAACCCAAGATCACTGTCTAGAGTCTGGAGGGATCCTGTGGTCACAGGAGCAACACGAAAGGGCTCCATGGACCCCAAGTCAACTCGAGATGAGAGCTTAGTCCTTGGCTTCGACTCAAGAGGAACACCAACTTTCCACAAGCACCTCAAGAGGAGGCTTCTCCCAGCTACATGGATGTCAGAGGTACCCTGAGTTTGTGGCCTCAAGTGGAATGGACACCGAGATGCTCTGACTCGAAGTAAGGCCGGATATCCCTGCAGTGAATTGAATGCAGGCTCGTCTTGCATCTCCCAAGACGAAGGGATGTCTGAATCCCCTGTGGAGACCACAGAGAAAGACCTAGTTCTCCGCCTCATCGCGACCGGAGGCCTCACATCCTTTGAAAACTCGAGAGGTCCGCGGAGATCAATGCTTCCAAAGGAGACGATGCCTGACTCCTCTTGAAAATGGTTAGCAGTCCCAGGATCCCTGTCCACATGGACGGGGACCCTGGGTCTCCCGCTTCACGTGGAGACGCGTGCCAATTGCCATGCCAAGACTCGAGGAGAATCCCGAGATGTCCCTCGCACCTAGGCAGGAGTTCTGACATCGCTGAAAAAACACGTGTCTGGAAGGGCCCTCCCCATCTTAACTCGAGAATATACCCCAGGTTCCGGCCGCAACTCGAGAACAACCATGAGACTCCCCCCTCGCCACGAGATGAGGCCCGATTCCCCTGCACGTCGTGCAGAGCAATTCCGAGTTCCACATAAAACGTGAAAGGAGCCTTGATTTCCTTAATGGCACTCCAGAGAAAACCCAAGATCACTGTCTCAAGTCTAGAGGGATCCTGAGGTCACTGGAGCAACACCAAAGGGCTCCGTGGACCCCAAATCAACTCGAGATGAGAGCTTACTCCCTGGCTTCGACTCAAGAGGAATACCAACATTCCACAAGCACCTCAAGAGGAGGCTTCTCTCAGCCACAGGTATGTGAGAAGGACCCTGAGTTTGTGGCCTCAAGTGGAATGGACACCGAGATGCTCTGACTCGAAGTAAGGCCGGATATCCCTGCAGTGAATTGAATGCAGGCTCGTCTTGCATCTCCCAAGATGAAGGGATGTCTGAATCCCCTGGGGAGACGACAGAGAAACACCTAGTCCTCCGCCTCATCGCGACCGGAGGCCTCACATCCTTTGAAAATTCGAGAGGTGTGTGGAGATCAATGCTTCCAAAGGAGACGATGCCTGACTCCTCTTGAAAATGGATAGGAGTCCCAGGATCCCTGTGGCACGTGGAAATGGACCCTGGGTCTCCCGCCTCACGTGGAGACGCGTCTCAATTGCCATGCCAAGACTCGAGGAGAATCCCGAGGTGTCCCTCGCACCTAGGCAGGAGTCCTGACATCGCTGAAAAAACACGTGTCTGGAAGGGCCCTCCCCGTCGTTACTCGAGAATATACCCCAGGTTCCGGCCGCAACTCGAGAAAAACCATGAGACTTCCCCCTCGCCGCGAGATGAGGCCCGATTCCCTTGCACTGCGTGCAGAACAATTCCTTGTTCCACATCAAACGTTAAAGGAGCCTTGATTTCCTTGATTGCACTCCAGAGAAAACCCAAGATCACTGTCTCAAGTCTAGAGGGATCCTGAGGTCACTGGAGCAACACGAAAGGGCTCCGTGGACCCCAAATCAACTGGAGATGAGAGCTTAGTCCCTGGCTTCGACTCAAGAGGAATACCAACTTTCCACAAGCACCTCAAGAGGAGGCTTCTCTCAGCTACAGGTATGTGAGAGGGACCCTGAGTTTGTGGCCTAAAGTGGAATGGACACCGAGATGCTTTGACTCGAAGTAAGGCTGGATATCCCTGCAGTGAATTGAATGCAGGCTCGTCTTGCATCTCCCAAGACGAAGGGATGTCTGAATCCCCTGTGGAGACCACAGAGAAAGACCTAGTCCTCCGCCTCAACGCGAACGGAGGCCTCACATCCTTTGAAAACACGAGAGGACCGCGGAGATCAATGCTTCCAAAGGAGATGATGCCTGACTCCTCTTGAAAATGGATAGGAGTCCCAGGATCACTGTGGCACGTGGAAAGGGAACCTGGGTCTCCCGCCTCACGTGGAGACGCGTCCCAATTGTCATGCCAAGACTCGAGGAGAATCCCGAGGTATCCCTTGCACCTAGGGAGGAGTCCTGACGTCCTTGAACAAACACGTGTCTGGAAGGGCCCTCCCCGTCGTAACTCGAGAATATACCCCAGGTTCCGGCCGCAACTCGAGAAAAACCATGAGACTTCCCCCTCGCTGCGATATGAGGCACGATTCCCCTGCACTGCGTGCAGAGCAATTCTGTGTTCCACAGCAAACGTGAAAGGAGCCTTGATTTCCTTAATGGCACTCCAGAGAAACCCAAGATCACTGTCTCAAGTCTAGAGGGATCCTGAGGTCACTGGAGAAACACGAAAGGGCTCCGTGGACCTCAAATCAACTCGAGATGAGAGCTTAGTCCCTGGCTTCGACTCAAGAGGAATACCAACTTTCCACAAGCACCTCAAGAGGAGGCTTCTCTCAGCTACAGGTATGTGAGAGGGACCCTGAGTTTGTGGCCTCAAGTGGAATGGACACCGAGATGCTCTGACTCGAAGTAAGGCCGGATATCCCTGCAGTGAATTGAATGCAGGCTCGTCTTGCATCTCCCAAGACGAAGGGATGTCTGAATCCCCTGTGGAGATCACAGAGAAAGACCTAGTTCTCCGCCTCATCGAGACAGGAGGCCTCACATCCTTTGAAAACTCGAGAGGTCCGCGGAGATCAATGCTTCCAAACGAGACGATGCCTGACTCCTCTTGAAAATGGATAGGAGTCCCAGGATCCCTGTGGCACGTGGAAAGGGACCCTGGGTCTCCCGCCTCACGTGGAGACGCGTCCCAATTGCCATGCCAAGATTCGAGGAGAATACCGAGGTGTCCCTCGCACCCAGGCAGGAGTCCTGACGTCGATGAACAAACACGTGTCTGGAAGGGCCCTCCCCGTCGTAACTCGAGAATATACCCCAGGTTCCGGCCGCAACTCGAGAAAAACCAAGAGACTTCCCCCTCGCCGCGAGATGAGGCCCGATTCCCGTGCACTGCGTGCAGAGCAATTTCGTGTTCCACATCAAACATGAAAGGAGCCTTGATTTCCTTGATGGCACTCCAGAGAAAACCCAAGATCACTGTCTCAAGTCTAGAGGGATCCTGAGGTCAATGTAGCAACACGAAAGGGATCCGTGGACCCCAAATCAACTCGAGATGAGAGCTTAGTCCCTGGCTTCGAATCAAGAGGAATACCAACTTTCCACAAGCACCTCAAGAGGAGGCTTCTCTCAGCTACAGGTATGTGAGAGTGTCCCTGAGATTGTGGCCTCAAGTGGAATCGACAACGAGATGCTCTGACTCGAAGTAAGGCCGGATATCCCTACAGTGAATTGAATGCAGGCTCGTCTTGCATCTCCCAAGACGAAGGGATGTCTGAATCCCCTGTTGAGACCACAGAGAAAGAACTAGTTCTCCGCCTCATCGCGACCAGAGGCCTCACATGCTTTGAAAACTCGAGAGGTCCGTGGAGATCAATGCTTCCAAAGGAGACGATGCCTGACTCCTCTTGAAAATGGATAGGAGTCCCAGGATTCCTGTGGCACGTTGAAAGGGACCCTTTGGTCTGCCGCCACACGTGGAGACGCCTCCCAATTGCCATGCAAAGACTTGAGGAAAATCCCGAGGTGTCCCTCGCACCTAGACAGGAGTCCTGACATCCCTGAACAAACAGGTGTCTAGAAGGGCCCTCCCCGTCGTAACTCGAAAATATACCCCAGGTTCCGGCCGCAACTCGAGAAAAACCATGAGACTTCCCCCTCGCCGCGAGATGAGGCCCGATTCCCGTGCACTGCGTGCAGAGCAATTTCGTGTTCCACATCAAACATGAAAGGAGCCTTGATTTCCTTGATGGCACTCCAGAGAAAACCCAAGATCACTGTCTCAAGTCTAGAGGGATCCTGAGGTCACTGGAGCAACACGAAAGGGCTCCGTGGACCCCAAATCAACTCGAGATGAGAGCTTAGTCCCTGGCTTCGACTCAAGAGGAATACCAACTTTCCACAAGCACCTCAAGAGGAGGCTTCTCTCAGCTACAGGTATGTGAGAGGGACCCTGAGTTTGTGGCCTCAAGTGGAATGGACACTGAGATGCTCTGACTCGATGTAAGGCCGGATATCCCTGCAGTGAATTGAATGCAGGCTCGTCTTGCATCTCCCAAGACGAAGGGATGTCTGAATCCCCTGTGGAGACCACAGAGAAAGACCTAATTTTCCGCCTCATCGCGAGCGGAGGCCTCACATCCTTTGAAAACTCGAGAGGTCCGCGGAGATCAATGCTTCCAAAGGAGACGATGCCTGACTCCTCTTGAAAATGGATAGGAGTCCCAGGATCCCTGTGGCACGTGGAAAGGGACCCTGGGTCTCCCGCCTCACGTGGAGACGCGTCCCCATTGCCATGCCAAGACTCGAGGAGAATCAGGAGGTGTCCCTCACACCTTGACAAGAGTCCTGACGTCGCTGAACAAACACGTGTCTGGAAGGGCCCTCCCCGTCGTAACTCGAGAATATACCCCAGGTTCCGGCCGCAACTCGAGAAAAACCATGAGACTTCCCCCTCGCCGCGAGATGAGGCCTGATTCCAATGCACTGCGTGCAGAGCAATTCCGTTTTCCACATCAAACGTGAAAGGAGCCTTGATTTCCTTGATGGCACTCCAGAGAAAACCCAAGATCACTGTCTCAAGTCTAGAGGGATCCTGAGGTCACTGGAGCAACACGAAAGGGCTCCGTGGACCCCAAATAAACTCGAGATGAGAGCTTAGTCCCTGGCTTCGACTCAAGAGGAATACCAACTTTCCACAAGCACCTCAAGAGGAGGCTTCTCTCAGCTACAGGTATGTGAGAGGGACCCTGAGTTTGTGGCCTCAAGTGGAATGGACACCGAGATGCTCTGATTCGAAGTAAGGCCGGATATCCCTGCAGTGAATTGAATGCAGGCTCGTCTTGCATCTCCATAGACGAAGGGATGTCTGAATCCCCTGTGGAGACCACAGAGAAAGACCTAGTCCTCCGCCTCATCGTGACCGGAGGCCTCACATCCTTTGAAAACTCGAGAGGTCTGTGGAGATCAATGCTTCCAAAGGAGACGATGCCTGACTCCTCTTGAAAATGGATAGGAGTCCCAGGATCCCTGTGGCACGTGGACAGGGACCCTGGGTCTCCCGCCTCTCGTGGAGACGCGTCCCAATTGCCATGCCAAGACTCGAGGAGAATCCCGAGGTGTCCCTCGCACCTAGGCAGGAGTCCTGACGTCGCTGAACAAACACGTGTCTGGAAGGGCCCTCCCCGTCGTAACTCGAGAATATACCCCAGGTTCCGGCCGCAACTCGAGAAAAACCATGAGACTTCCCCCTCGCCGCGAGATGAGGCCTGATTCCCATGCACTGCGTGCAGAGCAATTCCGTTTTCCACATCAAACGTGAAAAGAGCCTTGATTTCCTTGATGGCACTCCAGAGAAAACCCAAGATCACTGTCTCAAGTCTAGAGGGATCCCATGGTCACTGGAGCAACACGAAAGGGCTCCGTGGAGCCCAAATAAACTCGAGATGAGAGCTTAGTCCCTGGCTTCGACTCAAGAGGAATACCAACTTTCCACAAGCACCTCAAGAGGAGGCTTCTCTCAGCTACAGGTATGTGAGAGGGACCCTGAGTTTGTGGCCTCAATTGGATGGACACCGAGATGCTCTGATTCGAAGTAAGGCCGGATATCCATGCAGTGAATTGAATGCAGGCTCGTCTTGCATCTCCATAGACGAAGGGATGTCTGAATCCCCTGTGGAGACCACAGAGAAAGACCTAGTCCTCCGCCTCATCGCGACCGGAGGCCTCACATCCTTTGAAAACTCGAGAGGTCTGCGGAGATCAATGCTTCCAAAGGAGACGATGCCTGACTCCTCTTGAAAATGGATAGGAGTCCCAGGATCCCTGTGGCACGTGGACGGGGACCCTGGGTCTCCCGCCTCTCGTGGAGATGCGTCCCAATTGCCATGCCAAGACTCGAGGAGAATCCCGAGGTGTCCCTCGCACCTAGGCAGGAGTCCTGACGTCGCTGAACAAACACGTGTCTGGAAGGTCCCTCGCCGTCGTAACTCGAGAATATATCCCAGGTTCCGGCCGCAACTCGAGAAAAACCATGAGACTTCCCCCTCGCAGCGAGATGAGGCCCTATTCCCCTGCACTGCGTGCAGAGCAATTCCGTGTTCCACATCAAACGTGAAAGGAACCTTGATTTCCTTGATGGCACTCCAGAGAAAACCCAAGATCACTGTCTCAAGTCTAGAGGGATCCTGAGGTCACTGGAACAACACGAAAGGGCTCTATGGACCCCAAATTAACTCGAGATGAGAGCTTAGTCCCTGGCTTCGACTCAAGAGGAATACCAACTTTCCACAAGCACCTCAAGAGGAGGCTTCTCTCAGCTACAGGTATGTGAGAGGGACCCTGAGTTTGTGGCCTCAAGTGGAATGGACACCGAGATGCTCTGACTCGAAGTAAGGCGGGATATCTTTGGTGTGAATTGAATACAGGCTTTTCTTGCGTCTCCCAAGACGATGGGATGTCTGAATCCCCAGTGGAGACCACAGAGAAAGACCTAGTCCTCCGCCTCAACGCGACCGGAGGCCTCACATCCTTTGAAAACTCGAGAGGTCCGCGGAGATCAATGCTTCCAAAGGAGACGATGCCTGACTCCTCTTGAAAATGGATAGGAGTCCCAGGATCCCTGTGGCACGTGGAAAGGGACCCTGGGTCTCCCGCCTCATGTGGAGACGCGTCCCAATTGCCATGCCAAGACTCGAGGAGAATCCCGAGGTGTCCCTCGCACCTAGGCAGGAGTCCTGACGTCGCTGAACAAACACGTGTCTGGAAGGGCCCTCCCCGTCGTAACTCGAGAATATACCCCAGGTTCCGGCCGCAACTCGAGAGAAACCATGAGACTTCCCCCTCGCCGCGAATTGAGGCCCGATTCCCCTGCACTGCGTGCAGAGCAATTCCGTGTTCCACATCAAACGTGAAAGGAGAATTTATTTCCTTGATGGCACTCCAGAGAAAACCCAAGATCACTGTCTCAAGTCTAGAGGGATCCTGAGGTCACTGGAGCAAAACGAAAGGGCTCCGTGGACCCCAAATCAACTCGAGATGAGAGCTTAGTCCCTGGCTTCGACTCAAGAGGAATACCAACTTTCCACAAGCACCTCAAGAGGAGGCTTCTCTCAGCTACAGGTATGTGAGAGGGACCCTGAGTTTGTGGCCTCAAGTGGAATGGACACTGAGATGCTCTGACTCCAAGTAAGGCTGGACATCCCTGCAGTGAATTGAATGCAGTCTCGACTTGCATCTCCCAAGAGGAAGCTTTGTCTGAATCCCCTGTGGAGACCACAGAGAAAGACCTAGTCCTCCGGCTCAACGCTAACAGAGGCCTCACATCCTTTGAAAACTCGAGAGGTCCGCGGAGATCAATGCTTCCAAACGAGACGATGCCTGACTCCTCTTGAAAATGGATAGGAGTCCCAGGATCCCTGTGGCACGTGGAAAGGGACCCTGGGTCTCCCGCCTCAGGTGGAGACGCGTCCCAATTGCCATGCCAAGACTCGAGGAGAATCCCGAGGTGACCCTCGCACCTAGGCAGGAGTCCTGACGTCGCTGAACAAACACGTGTCTGGAAGGGCCCTCCCCGTCGTAACTCGAGAATATACCCCAGCTTCCGGCCGCAACTCGAGAAAAACCATGAGACTTCCCCCTCGCCGCGAGATGAGGCCAGATTCCCCTGCACTGCATGCAGAGCAATTCTGTGTTCCACATCAAACGTGAAAGGAGCCTTGATTTCCTTGATGGCACTCCAGAGAAAACCCAAAGTCACTGTCTCAAGTCTAGAGGGATCCTGAGGTCACTGTAGCAGCACTAAAGGGCTCTGTGGACCCCAAATCAACTCGAGATGAGAGCTTAGTCCCTGGCTTCGACTCAAGAGGAATACCAACTTTCCAAAGGCACCTCAAGAGGAGGCTTCTCTCAGCTACAGGTATGTGAGAGGGACCCTGAGTTTGTGGCCTCAAGTGGAATGGACACCGAGATGCTCTGACTCGAAGTAAGGCCAGATATCCCTGCAGTGAAGTGAATGCAGGCTCGTCTTGCATCTCCCAAGACGAAGGGATGTCTGAATCCCCTGTGGAGACCACGGAGAAAGACCTAGTCCTCCGCCTCATCGCCACCGGAGGCTTCACATCCTTTGAAAACTCGAGAGGTCCGCGGAGATCAATGCTTCCAAAGGAGACGATGCCTGACTCCTCTTGAAAATGGATAGGAGTCCCAGGATCCCTGTGGAACGTGGAAAGGGACCCTGGGTCTCCCGCCTCACGTGGAGACGCATCCCAATTGCCATGCCAAGACTCGAGGAGAATCCCGAGGTGTCCCTCCCCCCGAGGCAGGAGTCCTGACGTCGCTGAACAAACACGTGTCTGGAAGGGCCCTCCCTGTCGTAACTCGAGAAAATACCCCAGGTTCCGGCCGCAACTCGAGAAAAACCATGAGACTTCCCCCTCGCAGCGAGAAGAGGACCGATTCCCCTGCACTGCGTGCAGAGCAATTCCGTGTTCCACATCAAACGTGAAAGGAGCCTTGATTTCCTTGATGGCACTCCAGAGAAAACCCAAGATCACTGTCTCAAGTCTAGAGGGATCCTGAGGTCACTGGAGCAACACGAAAAGGCTCCATGGACCCCAAATCAACTCGAGATGAGAGCTTAGTCCCTGGCTTCGACTCAAGAGGAATACCAACTTTCCACAAGCACCTCAAGAGGAGGCTTCTCTCAGCTACAGGTATGTGAGAGGGACCCTGAGTGTGTGGGCTCAAGTGGAATGGACACCGAGATGCTCTGACTCGAATTAAGGCCGGATATCCCTGCAGTGAATTGAATGCAGGCTCCTCTTGCATGTCCCAAGACGAAGGGATGTCTGAATCCCCTGTGGAGACCACAGAGAAAGACCTAGTGCTCCGCCTCATCGCGACCGGAGGCCTCACATACTTTGAAAACTCGAAAGGTCCGCGGAGATCAATACTTCCAAAGGAGACGATGCCTGACTCCTCTGGAAAATTGATAGGAGTCCCAGGATCCCTGTGGCACGTCGAAAGGGACACTGGGTCTCCCGCCTCACGTGGAGACCCGTCCCAATTGCCATGCCAAGACTCGAGGAGAATCCCGAGGTGTCCCTCGCACCTAGGCAGGAGTCCTGACGTCGCTGAAAAAACACGTGTCTGGAAGGGCCCTCCCCGTCGTAACTCGAGAATATACCCCAGGTTCCGTCCGGAATTCAAGAAAAACCATGAGACTTCCCCCTCGCCGCGAGATGAGGCCCGATTCCCCTGCACTGCGTGCAGAGCAATTCCGTGTTCCACATCAAGCGTGAAAGGAGCCTTGATTTCCTTGCTGGTACTCCAGAGAAAACCCAAGATAACTGTCTCAAGTCTAGAGGGATCCTGAGGTCACTGGAGCAACACGAAAGGGCTCCGTGGACCCCAAATCAACTCGAGATGAGAGCTTAGTCCCTGGCTTCGACTCAAGAGGAATACCAACTTTCCACAAGCACCTCAAGAGGAGGCTTTTCTCAGCTACAGGTATGTGAGAGGGACCCTGAGTTTGTGGCCTCAAGTGGAATGGACACCGAGATGCTCTGACTTGAAGTAAGGCCGGATATCCCTGCAGTGAATTGAATGCAGGCTCGTCTTGCATCTCCCAAGACGAAGGGATGTCTGAATCCCCTGTGGAGACCACAGAGAAAGACCTAGTCCTCCGCCTCATCGTGACCGGAGGCCTCACATCCTTTGAAAACTCGAGAGGTCCGCGCAGATCAATGCTTCCAAAGGAGACGATGCCTGACTCCTCTTGCAAATGGATAGAAGTCCCACGATCCCTGTGGCAAGTGGAAAGGACCCTGGGTCTCCCGCCTCACGTGGAGACACGTCCCAATTGCCATGCCAAGACTCGAGGAGAATCCCGAGGTGTCCCTCGCACCTAGGCAGGAGTCCTGACGTCGCTGAACAAACACGTGTCTGGAAGGACCCTCCGCATCGTAACTCGAGAATATACCCCAGGTTCCGGCCGCAACTCGAGAAAAACCAAGAGACTTCCCCCTCGCCGCGAGATGAGGCCCAATTCCCCTGCACTGCGTGCAGAGCAATTCCGAGTTCCACATCAAATGTGAAAGGAGCCTTGATTTCCTTGATTGCACTCCAGAGAAAACCCAAGATCACTGTCTCAAGTCTAGAGGGATCCTGAGGTCACTGGAGCAACACGAAAGGGCTCCGTGGACCCCAAATCAACTCGAGATGATAGCTTAGTCCCTGGCTTCGACTCAAGAGGAATACCAACTTTCCACAAGCACCTCAAGAGGAGGCTTCTCTCAGCTACAGGTATGTGAGAGGGACCCTGAGTTTGTGGCCTCAAGTGGAATGGACACCGAGATGCTCTGACTCGAAATAAGGCCGGATATCCCTGCAGTGAATTGAATGCAGGCTCCTCTTCCATCTCCCAAGACGAAGGGATGTCTGAATCCCCTGTGGAGACCACAGAGAAAGACCTAGTTCTCCGCCTCATCGAGACAGGAGGCCTCACATCCTTTGAAAACTCGAGAGGTCCGCGGAGATCAATGCTTCCAAAGGAGACGATGCCTGACTCCTCTTGAAAATGGATAGGAGTCCCAGGATCCCTGTGGCACGTGGAAAGGGACCCTGGGTCTCCCGCCTCATGTGGAGACGCGTCCCAATTGCCATGCCAAGATTCGAGGAGAATACCGAGGTGTCCTTCGCACCCAGGCAGGAGTCCTGACGTCGATGAACAAACACGTGTCTGGAAGGGCCCTCCGCATCGTAACTCGAGAATATACCCCAGGTTCCGGCCGCAACTCGAGAAAAACCATGAGACTTCCCCCTCGCCGCGAGATTAGGACCGATTCCCCTGCACTGCGTGCAGAGCAATTCCGTGTTCCACATCAAACGTGAAAGGAGCCTTGATTTCCTTGGTGGCACTCCAGAGAAAACCCAAGATCACTGTCTCAAGTCTAGAGGGATCCTGAGGTCACTGTAGCAACAAGAAAGGGCTCCGTGGACCCCAAATCAACTCGAGATGAGAGCTTAGTCCCTGGCTTCGACTCAAGAGGAATACCAACTTTCCACAAGCACCTCAAGAGGAGGCTTCTCTCAGCTACAGGTATGGGAGAGGGACCCTGAATTTGTGGCCTCAAGTGGAATGGACACTGAGATGCTCTGACTCGAAGTAAGGCCGGATATCCCTACAGTGAATTGAATGCAGGCTCGTCTTGCATCTCCCAAGACGAAGGGATGTCTGAATCCCCTGTTGAGACCACAGAGAAAGAACTAGTTCTCCGCCTCATCGCGACCAGAGGCCTCACATGCTTTGAAAACTCGAGAGGTCCGTGGAGATCAATGCTTCCAAAGGAGACGATGCCTGACTCCTCTGGAAAATGGATAGGAGTCCCACGATTCCTGTGGCACGTTGAAAGGGACCCTTTGGTCTGCCGCCACACGTGGAGACGCCTCCCAATTGCCATGCAAAGACTTGAGGAAAATCCCGAGGTGTCCCTCGCACCTAGACAGGAGTCCTGACATCCCTGAACAAACAGGTGTCTAGAAGGGCCCTCCCCGTCGTAACTCGAAAATATACCCCAGGTTCCGGCCGCAACTCGAGAAAAACCATGAGACTTCCCCCTCGCCGCGAGATGAGGCCCGATTCCCGTGCACTGCGTGCAGAGCAATTTCGTGTTCCACATCAAACATGAAAGGAGCCTTGATTTCCTTGATGGCACTCCAGAGAAAACCCAAGATCACTGTCTCAAGTCTAGAGGGATCCTGAGGTCAATGTAGCAACACGAAAGGGATCCGTGGACCCCAAATCAACTCGAGATGAGAGCTTAGTCCCTGGCTTCGAATCAAGAGGAATACCAACTTTCCACAAGCACCTCAAGAGGAGGCTTCTCTCAGCTACAGGTATGTGAGAGTGTCCCTGAGATTGTGGCCTCAAGTGGAATCGACAACGAGATGCTCTGACTCGAAGTAAGGCCGGATATCCCTACAGTGAATTGAATGCAGGCTCGTCTTGCATCTCCCAAGACGAAGGGATGTCTGAATCCCCTGTTGAGACCACAGAGAAAGAACTAGTTCTCCGCCTCATCGCGACCAGAGGCCTCACATGCTTTGAAAACTCGAGAGGTCCGTGGAGATCAATGCTTCCAAAGGAGACGATGCCTGACTCCTCCCTCTTGAAAATGGATAGGAGTCCCAGGATTCCTGTGGCACGTTGAAAGGGACCCTTTGGTCTGCCGCCACACGTGCAGACGCCTCCCAATTGCCATGCAAAGACTTGAGGAAAATCCCGAGGTGTCCCTCGCACCTAGACAGGAGTCCTGACATCCCTGAACAAACAGGTGTCTAGAAGGGCCCTCCCCGTCGTAACTCGAAAATATACCCCAGGTTCCGGCCGCAACTCGAGAAAAACCATGAGACTTCCCCCTCGCCGCGAGATGAGGCCCGATTCCCGTGCACTGCGTGCAGAGCAATTTCGTGTTCCACATCAAACATGAAAGGAGCCTTGATTTCCTTGATGGCACTCCAGAGAAAACCCAAGATCACTGTCTCAAGTCTAGAGGGATCCTGAGGTCAATGTAGCAACACGAAAGGGCTCCGCGGACCCCAAATCAACTCGAGATGAGAGCTTAGTCCCTGGCTTCGACTCAAGAGGAATACCAACTTTCCACAAGCACCTCAAGAGGAGGCTTCTCTCAGCTACAGGTATGTGAGAGGGTCCCTGAGATTGTGGCCTCAAGTGGAATCGACACCGTGATGCTCTGACTCGAAGTACGGCCGGATATCCCTGCAGTGAAGTGAATGCAGGCTCGTCTTGCATGTCCCAAGACGAAGGGATGTCTGAATGCCCTGTGGAGACCACAGAGAAAGACCTAGTTCTCCTCCTCATCGCGACCGGAGACCTCACATCCTTTGAAAACTCGAGAGGTCCGCGGAGATCAATGCTTCCAAAGGAGACGATGCCTGACTCCTCTTGAAAATGGATAGGAATCCCAGGATCCCTGTGGCACGTGGAAAGGGACGCTGGGTCTCCTGCCTCACGTGGAGACACGTCCCAATTGCCATGCCAAGACTCGAGGAGAATCCCGAGGTGTCCCTCGTACCTAGGCAGGAGTCCTGACGTCGCTCAGCAAACACATGTCTGGAAGGGCCCTCCCGGTCCTAACTCGAGAATATACCCCAGGTTCTGGCCGCAAGTCGAGAAAAACCATGAGACTTCCCCCTCGCCGCGAGATGAGGCCCGATTTCCCTGCACTGCGTGCAGAGCAATGCCGTGTTCCACATCAAACGTGAAAGGAGCCATGATTTCCTTGATGGCACTCCAGAGAAACCCCAAGATCACTGTCTCAAGTCTAGAGGGATCCTGAGGTCACTGTAGCAACACGAAAGGGCTCCGTGGACCCCAAATCAACTCGAGATGAGAGCTTAGTCCCTGGCTTCAACTCAAGAGGAATACGAACTTTCCACAAGCACCTCAAGAGGAGGCTTCTCTCAGCTACATGTATGTGAGAGGGACCCTGAGTTTGTGGCCTCAAGTGGAATGGACACCGAGATGCTCTGACTCGAAGTAAGGCCGGATATCCCTGCAGTGAATTGAATGCAGACTCGTCTTGCATCTCCCATGACGAAGGGATGTCTGAATCCCCTGTGGAGACCACAGAGAAAGACCTAGTTCCCCGCCTCATCGCGACCGGAGGCCTCACATCCTTTGAAAACTCCAGAGGTACGCGGACGTCAGTGCTTCAAAAGGAGACGATGCCTGACACCTCTTTAATATGGATAGTAGTCCCAGGATTCCTGTGGCAAGTGGAACGGGACCCCTGGTCTCCCCCCTCAGCTGGAGAGACATCCCAATTGCCCTGCCAAGCCTCGAGGAGAGTCCCGAGGTGTCGCTCGCATATAGGCACAAGTCCTGACGTCGCTCTTCACGCTCTTCATATTTTTCAGACCTTTTCATGCTCTTCATATGTTTCACACCTTATCATGCTGTTCATATTTTTCACACCTTTTCATGCTGTTAATATTTTTCACACCTTTTTATGCTCCTCATATTTAACACACCTTTCCATGCTCTTCTTATTTTTCAGACCTTTTCATGCTCCTTATATTTTTCAGACCATTTCATGCTCTTCGTATTGTTCACAACTTTTCCTGCTCCTCGTATTGTTCACACCATTTCATGCTCCTCGTATTGTTCACACCGTTTCATGCTCCTCATAATTTTCACACCTTTTCATGCTCTTCATATTTTTCACAGCATTTCATGCTCTTCATATTTTTCACACTCTTTCAATCACTTCATATTTTTCAGATCTTTTCATGCTTTTAAAATTTTTCAGACCTTTTCATGCTCTTCATAGTTTTCAGACTGTTTCATGCTCCTCGTATTTTTCTGACCTTTTCATGCTCTTCTTATTTTTCAGATCTTTTCATGCTCCTCATATTTTTTAGACCTCCTCATTCTCTTAGTATTTTTCAGACCTCTTCATGTTCCTCTGATATTTCAGACCTATTCATGCTCTTCGTATTTTTCAGAACTCTTCATGCTACTCGTATTTTTCAGAAATTTTCATGCTCTTCATACTGTTGACACATTTTCATGCTCTTCGTATATTTCAGACCTTTTCAAGTTCTTGATATTTTTCAGACCTTTTCATGCTCTTCGTATTTTTCAGACCATTTCATGCTCCTCATATTTTTCACACCTTTTCATGCTCTTTGTAATATTTCACACCTGTTCATGCTCTTCGTGTTTTTGACACCTTTTCATACTCCTCGCATTTTTCACACCTTTTTATGCTCCTTCTATTTTTCAGACCTTTTCATGCTCCTCGTATTTTTCACACCGTTTAATGCTGTTCATATTTTTCACACCTTTTCATGCTCTTCGTATTTTTCACACCTTTTCATGCTCTTTTTATTTTTCACATCTTTTCATGGTCTTCGTAATTTTTTACAACTTTTCCTGCACTTCGTAATTTTTCACACCTTTTCATGCTCTTCGTATATTTCACACCTTTTCATGCTACTCATATTTTTCAGACTTTTGCAAGCTCCTCGTATTTTTCAGACCTTTGCATGCTCCTCGTATTTTTAAGAACTTTTCACGCTCCTCGTGTTTTTCACAGCTTCTCATGCTCCTCACATTGTTCACAGCTTTTCATACTCCTCATATTATTCACACCTTTTTATGCTCCTGGTATTTTTCAGACCTTTTCATGCTCCTCCTATTTTTCAGAACTTTTCATTCTGCTCGTAAATCACAGCTTTTTATGCTCCTGGTATTTTTCACACCTTTTCATGCTCTTCATATTTACACACCGTTTCATGCTCTTCATATTTTTCACACCATTTCATGAACCTCATATTTTTCACAACTTTTCATACTCTTCATAGTTTTCAAACCTTTGCATGCTCTTCGTATGTTTCAGAATTTTTCATGCTCTTCGTATTGTTCACAGCTTTTCATGCTCCTGGGATTTTTCACACCTTTTCATGCTCTTCATATTTTTCAGAACTTTTCAATCTCTTCCTATTTTTCACAGCGTTTCATGCACTTTGTATTTTTCACACCGTTTAATGCTCTTCATATTTTTCACACCTTTTCATGCTCTTCGTATTTTTCACAGCTTTTCATGCTCTTTGTATTTTTCACATCTTTTCATGGTCTTCGTAATTTTTCACAACTTTTCATGCACTTCATAATTTTTCACACCTTTTCATGCTCTTTGTATATTTCACACCTTTTCATGCTTTTTGTATTATTCACACCTTTTCATGCTCCTTGTATGTTTTAGACCCTTTCATGCTCCTCGTATTATTCACACCTTTTCATGCTCCTCGTATATTTTAGACCTTTTCATGCTACTCGTATTTTTCAGACCTTTGCAAGCTCCTCGTATTTTTTAGACCTTTGCATGCTCCTCGTATTTTTCAGAACTTTTCACGCTCCTTGTGTTTTTCACAACTTCCCATGCTCCTCATATTGTTCACACCTTTTCATACTCCTCATATTATTCACAACTTTTTATGCTCCTGGTATTTTTCAGACCTTTTCATGCTCCTCGCATTTTTCACACCTTTTCATGCTCCTCCTATTTTTCAGAACTTTTCATTCTCCTCGTAAATCACAGCTTTTCATGCTCCTGGTATTTTTCACACCTTTTCATGCTTTTCATACTTTGCACACCGTTTCATGCTCTTCATATTTTTCACACCATTTCATGAACCTCATATTGTTCACAACTTTTCATGCTCTTCATAGTTTGCAGACCTTTACATGCTCTTCGTATTTTTCACACCTTTTCATGCTCCTGGTATTTTTCACACCTTTTCATGTTCTTCATATACTTCAGAACTTTTCAAGCTCTTGATATTTTTCAGACTTTTTCAAGCTCTTCGTAGTTTTCATAACCTTTCATGCTCTGCACATTTTTCACACCATTTCAGGCTCTTCGTATGTTTCACACCTTTTCATGCACTTCGTGTTTTTCACAACTTTTCATGCTCTTCGTATTTTTCACACCTCTTCAGGGTCCTCGAAATTTTTCACACTTTTTCATGCTCTTCATATTTTTCACACATTTTCATCCTCTTCTCATTTTTCACACCGTTTCATGCTTTTTGTATTTTTCAGACCTTTTCATGCTCTTTGTATTTTTCAGACCTTTTCATGCTCCTCGTATTTTTCAGACCTTTGCATGTTCCTCATATTTTTCTGAACTTTTCACGCTCCTCGTATTTTTCACAACTTCTCATTCTCCTCATATTGTTCACACCTTTCATACTCCTCATATTATTCACAACTTTTCATGCTCATTATATTTTTCACACCTTTTCAGCTCTTCATATTTTTCAGAAATTTTCATGCTCTTCATGCTCTTCGTATTTTTCAGACCTTTTCATGCTCTTCGTATTTTTCAGAACTTTTCATGCTCTTCGTATTTTTCACACCTTTTCATGCTCTTGATATTTTTCAGAAGTTTTCATGTTCTTGATATTTTTCAGACCTTTTCATGCTCTTCAATTTTTCACAACTTTTCATGCCTTTCATATTTTTCAGACCTTTTCAATCTCTTGATATTTTTCAGACCTTTTCATGCTCTTCGTATTTTTCAGACCTTTTCATGCTCTTCATATTTTTTACAGCTTTTCATGCTCTTCTTATTTTTCACACCATTTCATGCTCCTCATATATTTCACATCTTTTCATGAGCTTCATGTTGTCACACCGTTTCATGCTCCTCAGATTTTTCACACCTTTTCATGCTCTTCATATTTTTCAGACCTTTTCATGCTCCACATATTATTCACACGTTTACATGCTCTTCATATTTTACACAACTTCTCATGCTCTTCTTATTTTTTAAACCTTTTCTTGCTCTTCTTATTTTTCACACCGTTTCATGCTCTTCATATTTTTCACACCTTGTCATGCTTTTCAAATTTTTCACACCTTTTCATGCTCTTCGTATTTTTTAAACCTTTTCTTGCTCCTCATATTTTACACAACTTTTCATGCTCTTCATATTTTTTAAACCTTTTCTTGCTCTTCATATTTTACACACCGTTTCATGCTCTTCATATTTTTCACACCTTGTCATGCTTTTCAAATTTTTTACACCTTTTCATGCTCTTCGTATTTTTCAGGTTTTATCATTCTCTTCGTATTTTTCAGATCTTTTCATGCTCTTTGTATTTTTCACACCGTTTCATGCTCTTCGTATTTATCAGATGTTTTCATGATCTTCTTATTTTTCACACCGTTTCATGCTTTTCGTATTTATCAGAACTTTTCGTGATCTCCATATTTTTCAGAACTTTTCATGCTCTTCGCATTTTTCACACCGTTTCATGCACTTCATATTTTTCACACCTTTTCATGCTATTCATATTTTTCACACTGTTTCATAATCTTCATATTTTTCACTTCTTTTCATGCTCTTCATATATTTCACACTGTTTCATGCTCTTCATATGTTCACACCATTACATGCTCCTCATATTTATCATAGTTTCATGCTCTTCAAATTTTTCACACCTTTACATGCTCCTCATATTTTTGACACCATTTCTTGCTCCTCGTATTTTTCAGAACTTTTCATGCTCTTCATATTTTTCACACCTTTACATGCTCCTCATATTTTTGACACCTTTTCTTGCTCCTCATATTTTTCACACCGTTTCATGCTCTTCATATTTTTCACACCTTTTCCTGCTCTTCATATTTTTCATACCGTTTCATGCTCTTCATATTCTCACACTGTTTCATGCTCCTCATATTTTTCAGACCTTTTCATGGTCCTCGTATTTTTCAGACCTTTTCATGCTCCTCATAATTTTCAGACCTTGGCATGCTCCTCGTATTTTCCAGACCTTTTCATCCTCCTCATATTTTTCACACCTTTTCACGCTCTTCGTATTTTTCAGGCCTTTGCATGCTCCCTGTATTTTTCACACATTTTCATGCTCCTCGTATTTTTCAGAACTTTTCATGCTCCTCATATTTTGCACACCTTTTCATGCTCTTCGTATTTTTCAGACGTTTGCATGCTCTTCGTATTTTTCAGACCTTTTCATGCTCTTGATAGTTTTGAAACCTTTTCAGGCTCCTCGTATTTTTCAGACCTTTTCATGCTCCTCGTATTTTTCACACATTTCCATGCTCCTCGTATTTTTCACACCTTTTCACGACCCTTGTATTTTTCAGACCTTTCCATGCTCCTCGTATTTTTCACACCGTTTCATGCTCGTCATATTTTCAGATAGTTTCATGCTCCTCATATTTTTCACACGTTTCATGCTCTTCATATTTTTCAGAAAGCTCTTTGTATTTTTCAGACTTTTTCATGTTCTTGGTAATTTTTCACATCTTTTAATGCTCTCTGAATTTTTCACAACTTTTCATGCTTTTCGTGATTTTTCACAACGTTTCATGCTCTTCATATTTTTCACACCGTTTGATGCGTTTGTACTTTTCACACTTTTTCATGCTCTTTGTATTTTTCACACATTTTAATGCTCTTCGTATATTTCACACCTTTTCATGCACTTCGTATGATTCACACCTTTTCATGCTCTTCATATTTTTCACACCGTTTCATGCTCTTCATATTTTTCACACCTTTTCATGCTCTTCATATTTTTCACACCATTTCATGCTCTTCATATTTTTCACACTGTTTCATGCTCTTCGTATTTTTGACACTTTTTCATGCTCTTCGTATATTTGACACCTTTTCATGCTCTTCATATTTTTCACACCGTTTCATGCTGTTCATATTGTTCACAACTTTTCAGGCTCCCCGTATTTTTCAGACCTTTTCATGCTCCTTGTGTTTTTCAGACCTTTTCAGGCTCCTCGTATTTTTCAGACCTTTTCATGCTCCTCGTATTTTTCACACATTTCCATGCTCCTCGTATTTTTCACACCTTTTCACGACCCTTGTATTTTTCAGACCTTTCCATGCTCCTCGTATTTTTCACACCGTTTCATGCTCGTCATATTTTCAGATAGTTTCATGCTCCTCATATTTTTCACACGTTTCATGCTCTTCATATTTTTCAGAAAGCTCTTTGTATTTTTCAGACTTTTTCATGTTCTTGGTAATTTTTCACATCTTTTAATGCTCTCTGAATTTTTCACAACTTTTCATGCTTTTCGTGATTTTTCACAACGTTTCATGCTCTTCATATTTTTCACACCGTTTGATGCGTTTGTACTTTTCACACTTTTTCATGCTCTTTGTATTTTTCACACATTTTAATGCTCTTCGTATATTTCACACCTTTTCATGCACTTCGTATGATTCACACCTTTTCATGCTCTTCATATTTTTCACACCGTTTCATGCTCTTCATATTTTTCACACCTTTTCATGCTCTTCATATTTTTCACACCATTTCATGCTCTTCATATTTTTCACACTGTTTCATGCTCTTCGTATTTTTGACACTTTTTCATGCTCTTCGTATATTTGACACCTTTTCATGCTCTTCATATTTTTCACACCGTTTCATGCTGTTCATATTGTTCACAACTTTTCAGGCTCCCCGTATTTTTCAGACCTTTTCATGCTCCTTGTGTTTTTCAGACCTTTTCATGCTCCTCGTATTTTTCAGACCTTTTCATCCTCCTCGTATTTATCAGACGTTTTCATGCTTCTCGTATTTTTCACACCTTTTCATGCTCCTCGTATTTTTCACACTTTTTCATTCTCCTCGTATTTTTCACACCTTTATATGCTCTTTGTATTTTTCACACCTTTTCATGCTCTTCCTGTTTTTCACACCTTTTCATGCTCTTCGTGTTTTTCACTCCTTTTAATGCTCTTCATATTTTTCAGGCCTTTTCATGCTCTTGATATTTTCCACACCTTTTCATGCTCTCCATGTTTTTCACACCGTTTCTTGCTCTTCGTGTTTTTCACACATTTCATGCTCCTATTTTTCACACTTTTCATGCTCTTCATATTTTTCACACCTTTTCATGCTCCTCGTATTTTTCACACTTTTTCATGCTCCTCATATTTTTCAAACCTTTTCATGCTCTTCGAATTTTTCATTCATTTTCATGCTCCTCTTGTTTTTCACACCTTTTCATGCTCCTCGTATTTTTCACACTTTTTCATGCTCCTCATATTTTTCACACCTTTTCATGCTCCTCGTATTTTTCAGACCTTTTCATGCTCCTCGTATTTTTCAGACCTTGCCTGGTCCTCGTATTTTATAGACCTTTCCATGCTCTTACTATTTTTCAGACATCTTCATGCTCCTCTTATTTTTCAGACCTATTCATGCTCTTCGTATTTTTCAGAACTCTTCATGCTACTCGTATTTTTCAGAACTCTTCATGCTCTTCATACTGTTCACACGTTTTCATGCTCTTCGTATATTTCAGACCTTTTCAAATTCTTGATATTTTTCAGACCATTTCATGCTCCTCATATTTTTCACACCTTTTCATGCTCTTTGTAATATTTCACACCTGTTCATGCTCTTCGTATTTTTGACACCTTTTCATACTCCTCGTATTTTTCACACCTTTTCATGCTCCTCGTATTTTTCAGACCTTTTCATGCTCCCCGTATTTTTCAGACCTTTTTATGCTACTTCTATTTTTCAGACCTTTACATGCTCCTCGTATTTTTCACACCTTTTCATGCTCTTCGTGATTTTCACGCATTTTCATGGTTCTCGTATTTTTTACACCATTTCATGTTCCTCGTTTTTTTTCAGACCTTTTCATGCTCCTCGTATTTTTCACACATTTTCATGCTCCTCGTATTTTTCACACCTTTGCATGCTCTTCGTGATTTTCACGCCTTTTCATGCTCTTTGTATTTTTCAGACCTTTTCATGCTCCGGGTATTTTTCAGAACTTTTCATGCTCTTCATATTTTTCAGAATTTTTCAACCTCCTCGTATTTTTCAGATCTTTTCATGCTCCTCAAATTTTTCAGACCTTTCAAGCTCCTCTTATTTTTCAGACCTTTTCATGCTCCTCATATTTTTCACACCTTTTCATGCTCTTCATATAGTTCACACCTTTTCATGCTCTTCATATTGTTCAGAACTTTTCATGCTCCTCGTACTTTTCACAACTTCTCATGCTCCTCATATTGTTCACACCTTTTCATGCTCGTCATAATATTCACACATTTTCATGCTCTTCATATTTTTCACAACTTTTCATGCTCTTCATATTTTTCAGAACTTTTCATTCTCTTCATGCTCTTCGTATTTTCAGACCTATTCATGCTCCTCCTATTTTTCAGACCTTTTCATATTCTGCGTATTTTTCACACCTTTTCTTGCTCTTCATAGTTTACACACCGTTTCATGCTCTTCATGTTTTTCACACCATTTCATTAACCTTATATTATTCACACCTTTTCATGCTCTTCATATTTTACACATCGTTTCAGGCTCTTCGTATGTTTCACACCTTTTCATGCACTTCGTATTTTTCACAAATTTTCATGCTCTTCGTATTTTTCACACCTTTTCAGGCTCTTCGAAATTTTTCACCCCTTTTCATGCTCTTCGTATTTTTCACACCCTGTCGTGCTCTTCATATTTTTTACATCTTTTCATCCTCTTCGTATTTGTCCCAGCTTTTCATGTTCTTCGTATTTTTCAGAACTTTTCATGCTCTTCGTATTTTTCACACTATTTCATGCTCTTCGTATTTTTCAGACATTCTGATGCTTCGTATTTTTCACAGCGTTTCATGCACTTCGTATTTTTCACACCGTTTAAAGCTCTTCATATTTTTCACACCTTTTCATGCTCTTCGTATTTTTCACACCTTTTCATGCTCTTTTTATTTTTCACATCTGTTCATGGTCTTCGTAATTTTTCACAAATTTTCATGCACTTTGTAATTTTTCACACCTTTTCATGCTCTTCGTATTTTTCACACCTTTTCATGCTTTTCGTATTATTCACACCTTTTCATGCTCCTTGTATATTTTAGACCTTTTCATGCTCCTCGTATTATTCACACCTTTTCATGCTCCTCGTATATTTTAGACCTTTTCATGCTACTCGTATTTTTCAGACCTTTGCAAGCTCCTCGTATTTTTCAGACCTTTGCAAGCTCCTCGTATTTTTCAGACCTTTGCATGCTCCTCGTATTTTTCAGAACTTTTCACGCTCCTCGTGTTTTTCACAACTTCTCATGCTCCTCATATTGTTCACACCTTTTCATACTCCTCATATTATTCACAACTTTTTATGCTTCTGGTATTTTTCAGACCTTTTCATGCTCCTCCTATTTTTCAGAACTTTCCATTGTCCTTGTAAATCACAGCTTTTCATGCTCCTGGTATTTTTCACACCATTTCATGCTCTTCATATTTTACACACCGTTTCATGCTCTTCATATTTTTCACACCATTTCATGAACCTCATATTGTTCACAACTTTTCATGCTCTTCATAGTTTTCAAACCTTTACATGCTCTTCGTATGTTTCAGAATTTTTCATGCTCTTCGTATTGTTCACAGCTTTTCATGCTCCTGGGATTTTTCACACCTTTTCATGCTCTTCATATTTTTCAGAACTTTTCAAGCTCTTCCTATTTTTCACAGCGTTTCATGCACTTCGTATTTTTCACACCGTTTAATGCTCTTCATATTTATCACACCTTTTCATGCTCTTTGTATTTTTCACCTTTTCATGCTCTTTGTATTTTTCACATCTTTTCATGTTCCTCGTAATTTTTCACAACTTTTCTTGCACTTCGTAATTTTTCACACCTTTTCATGCTCTTCGTATTTTTCACAACTTTTCGTGCTTTTTGTATTATTCACACCTTTTCAT
The DNA here is from genome assembly GCF_033118175.1 of Dama dama. Classification (NCBI taxonomy): domain Eukaryota; kingdom Metazoa; phylum Chordata; class Mammalia; order Artiodactyla; family Cervidae; genus Dama; species Dama dama. The sequence goes on from NW_026870979.1 coordinate 1,296,880, forward strand.
GCTCCTTGTATATTTTAGACCTTTTCATGCTCCTCGTATTATTCACACCTTTTCATGCTCCTCGTATATTTTAGACCTTTTCATGCTACTCGTATTTTTCAGACCTTTGCAAGCTCCTCGTATTTTTCAGACCTTTGCATGCTCCTCGTATTTTTCAGACCTTTTCACGCTCCTTGTGTTTTTCACAACTTCCCATGCTCCTCATATTGTTCACACCTTTTCATACTCCTCATATTATTCACAACTTTTTATGCTCCTGGTATTTTTCAGACCTTTTCATGCTCCTCGCATTTTTCACACCTTTTCATGCTCCTCCTATTTTTCAGAACTTTTCATTCTCCTCGTAAATCACAGCTTTTCATGCTCCTGGTATTTTTCAAACCTTTTCATGCTCTTCATATTTTACACACCGTTTCATGCTCTTCATATTTTTCACACCATTTCATGAACCTCATATTGTTCACAACTTTTCATGCTCTTCATAGTTTTCAGACCTTTACATGCTCTTCGTATTTTTCAGAATTTTTCTTGCTCTTCGTATTTTTCACAGCTTTTCATGCTCCTGGTATTTTTCACACCTTTTCATGCTCTTCATATACTTCAGAACTTTTCAAGCTCTTGATATTTTTCAGACCTTTTCAAGCTCTTCGTAGTTTTCACAACCTTTCATGCTCTGCACATTTTTCACACCATTTCAGGCTCTTCGTATGTTTCACACCTTTTCAAGCACTTCGTATTTTTCACAACTTTTCATGCTCTTCGTATTTTTCACACCTCTTCAGGCTCTTCGAAATTTTTCACACCTTTTCATATTTTTCACACCTTTTCATCCTCTTCTCATTTTTCCGTTTCATGCTTTTTGTATTTTTCAGACCTTTTCATGCTCTTTGTATTTTTCAGACCTTTTCATGCTCCTTGTATTTTTCAGACCTTTGCATGCTCCTCGTATTTTTCTGAACTTTTCACGCTCCTCGTATTTTTCACAACTTCTCATCCTCCTCATATTGTTCACAACTTTCATACTCCTCATATTATTCACAACTTTTCATGCTCATTATATTTTTCACACCTTTTCAGCTCTTCATATTTTTCAGAAATTTTCATACTCTTCATGCTCTTCGTATTTTCAGAACTTTTCATGCTCTTCATATTTTTCATACCTTTTCATGCTCTTGATATTTTTCAGAAGTTTTCATGTTCTTGATATTTTTCAGACCTTTTCATGCTCTTCAATTTTTCACAACTTTTCATGCCTTTCATATTTTTCAGACCTTTTCAATCTCTTGATATTTTTCAGACCTTTTCATGCTCTTCGTATTTTTCAGACCTTTTCATGCTCTTCATATTTTTTACAGCTTTTCATGCTCTTCTTATTTTTCACACCATTTCATGCTCCTCATATATTTCACATCTTTTCATGAGCTTCATGTTGTCACACCGTTTCATGCTCCTCAGATTTTTCAGACCTTTTCATGCTCTTCATATTTTTCAGACCTTTTCATGCTCCACATATTTTTCACACGTTTACATGCTCTTCATATTTTACACAACTTCTCATGCTCTTCTTATTTTTTAAACCTTTTCTTGCTCTTCATATTTTTCACACCTTGTCATGCTTTTCAAATTTTTCACACCTTTTCATGCTCTTCGTATTTTTTAAACCTTTTCTTGCTCCTCATATTTTACACAACTTTTCATGCTCTTCATATTTTTTAAACCTTTTCTTGCTCTTCATATTTTACACACCGTTTCATGCTCTTCATATTTTTCACACCTTGTCATGCTTTTCAAATTTTTTACACCTTTTCATGCTCTTCGTATTTTTCAGGTTTTATCATTCTCTTCGTATTTTTCAGATCTTTTCATGCTCTTTGTATTTTTCACACCGTTTCATGCTCTTCGTATTTATCAGATGTTTTCATGATCTTCTTATTTTTCACAGCGTTTCATGCTTTTCGTATTTATCAGAACTTTTCGTGATCTCCATATTTTTCAGAACTTTTCATGCTCTTTGCATTTTTCACACCGTTTCATGCACTTCATATTTTTCACACCTTTTCATGCTATTCATATTTTTCACACTGTTTCATAATCTTCATATTTTTCACTTCTTTTCATGCTCTTCATATATTTCACACTGTTTCATGCTCTTCATATGTTCACACCATTACATGATCCTCATATTTATCATAGTTTCATGCTCTTCAAATTTTTCACACCTTTACATGCTCCTCATATTTTTGACACCATTTCTTGCTCCTCGTATTTTTCAGAACTTTTCATGCTCTTCATATTTTTCACACCTTTACATGCTCCTCATATTTTTGACACCTTTTCTTGCTCCTCATATTTTTCACACCGTTTCATGCTCTTCATATTTTTCACACCTTTTCCTGCTCTTCATATTTTTCATACCGTTTCATGCTCTTCATATTCTCACACTGTTTCATGCTCCTCATATTTTTCAGACCTTTTCATGGTCCTCGTATTTTTCAGACCTTTTCATGCTCCTCATAATTTTCAGACCTTGGCATGCTCCTCGTATTTTCCAGACCTTTTCATCCTCCTCATATTTTTCACACCTTTTCACGCTCTTCGTATTTTTCAGGCCTTTGCATGCTCCCTGTATTTTTCACACATTTTCATGCTCCTCGTATTTTTCAGAACTTTTCATGCTCCTCATATTTTGCACACCTTTTCATGCTCTTCGTATTTTTCAGACGTTTGCATGCTCTTCGTATTTTTCAGACCTTTTCATGCTCTTGATAGTTTTGAAACCTTTTCAGGCTCCTCGTATTTTTCAGACCTTTTCATGCTCCTCGTATTTTTCACACCTTTTCACGACCCTTGTATTTTTCAGACCTTTCCATGCTCCTCGTATTTTTCAAACCGTTTCATGCTCTTCATATTTTCAGATAGTTTCATGCTCCTCATATTTTTCACACGTTTCATGCTCCTCCTATTTTTCAGAACTTTTCATTGTCCTTGTAAATCACAGCTTTTCATGCTCCTGGTATTTTTCACACCGTTTCATGCTCTTCATATTTTACACACCGTTTCATGCTCTTCATATTTTTCACACCATTCCATGAACCTCATATTGTTCACAACTTTTCATGCTCTTCATAGTTTTCAAACCTTTACATGCTCTTCGTATGTTTCAGAATTTTTCATGCTCTTCATATTGTTCACAGCTTTTCATGCTCCTGGGATTTTTCACACCTTTTCATGCTCTTCATATTTTTCAGAACTTTTCAAGCTCTTCCTATTTTTCACAGCGTTTCATGCACTTCGTATTTTTCACACCGTTTAATGCTCTTCATATTTATCACACCTTTTCATGCTCTTTGTATTTTTCACCTTTTCATGCTCTTTGTATTTTTCACATCTTTTCATGTTCCTCGTAATTTTTCACAACTTTTCTTGCACTTCGTAATTTTTCACACCTTTTCATGCTCTTCGTATTTTTCACAACTTTTCGTGCTTTTTGTATTATTCACACCTTTTCATGCTCCTTGTATATTTTAGACCTTTTCATGCTCCTCGTATTATTCACACCTTTTCATGCTCCTCGTATATTTTAGACCTTTTCATGCTACTCGTATTTTTCAGACCTTTGCAAGCTCCTCGTAATTTTCAGACCTTTGCATGCTCCTCGTATTTTTCAGACCTTTTCACTCTCCTTGTGTTTTTCACAACTTCCCATGCTCCTCATATTGTTCACACCTTTTCATACTCCTCATATTATTCACAACTTTTTATGCTCCTGGTATTTTTCAGACCTTTTCATGCTCCTCGCATTTTTCACACCTTTTCATGCTCCTCCTATTTTTCAGAACTTTTCATTCTCCTCGTAAATCACAGCTTTTCATGCTCCTGGTATTTTTCAAACCTTTTCATGCTCTTCATATTTTACACACCGTTTCATGCTCTTCATATTTTTCACACCATTTCATGAACCTCATATTGTTCACAACTTTTCATGCTCTTCATAGTTTTCAGACCTTTACATGCTCTTCGTATTTTTCAGAATTTTTCTTGCTCTTCGTATTTTTCACAGCTTTTCATGCTCCTGGTATTTTTCACACCTTTTCATGCTCTTCATATACTTCAGAACTTTTCAAGCTCTTGATATTTTTCAGACCTTTTCAAGCTCTTCGTAGTTTTCACAACCTTTCATGCTCTGCACATTTTTCACACCATTTCAGGCTCTTCGTATGTTTCACACCTTTTCAAGCACTTCGTATTTTTCACAACTTTTCATGCTCTTCATATTTTTCACACCTCTTCAGGCTTTTCGAAATTTTTCACACCTTTTCATATTTTTCACACCTTTTCATCCTCTTCTCATTTTTCCGTTTCATGCTTTTTGTATTTTTCAGACCTTTTCATGCTCTTTGTATTTTTCAGACCTTTTCATGCTCCTCGTATTTTTCAGACCTTTGCATGCTCCTCGTATTTTTCTGAACTTTTCACGCTCCTCGTATTTTTCACAACTTCTCATCCTCCTCATATTGTTCACAACTTTCATACTCCTCATATTATTCACAACTTTTCATGCTCATTATATTTTTCACACCTTTTCAGCTCTTCATATTTTTCAGAAATTTTCATGCTCTTCATGCTCTTCGTATTTTCAGAACTTTTCATGCTCTTCATATTTTTCATACCTTTTCATGCTCTTGATATTTTTCAGAAGTTTTCATGTTCTTGATATTTTTCAGACCTTTTCATGCTCTTCAATTTTTCACAACTTTTCATGCCTTTCATATTTTTCAGACCTTTTCAATCTCTTGATATTTTTCAGACCTTTTCATGCTCTTCATATTTTTCAGACCTTTTCATGCTCTTCATATTTTTTACAGCTTTTCATGCTCTTCTTATTTTTCACACCATTTCATGCTCCTCATATATTTCACATCTTTTCATGAGCTTCATGTTGTCACACCGTTTCATGCTCCTCAGATTTTTCACACCTTTTCATGCTCTTCATATTTTTCAGACCTTTTCATGCTCCACATATTATTCACACGTTTACATGCTCTTCATATTTTACACAACTTCTCATGCTCTTCTTATTTTTTAAACCTTTTCTTGCTCTTCTTATTTTTCACACCGTTTCATGCTCTTCATATTTTTCACACCTTGTCATGCTTTTCAATTTTTCACACCTTTTCATGCTCTTCGTATTTTTTAAACCTTTTCTTGCTCCTCATATTTTACACAACTTTTCATGCTCTTCATATTTTTTAAACCTTTTCTTGCTCTTCATATTTTACACACCGTTTCATGCTCTTCATATTTTTCACACCTTGTCATGCTTTTCAAATTTTTTACACCTTTTCATGCTCTTCGTATTTTTCAGGATTTATCATTCTCTTCGTATTTTTCAGATCTTTTCATGCTCTTTGTATTTTTCACACCGTTTCATGCTCTTCGTATTTATCAGATGTTTTCATGATCTTCTTATTTTTCACAGCGTTTCATGCTTTTCGTATTTATCAGAACTTTTCGTGATCTCCATATTTTTCAGAACTTTTCATGCTCTTCGCATTTTTCACACCGTTTCATGCACTTCATATTTTTCACACCTTTTCATGCTATTCATATTTTTCACACTGTTTCATAATCTTCATATTTTTCACTTCTTTTCATGCTCTTCATATATTTCACACTGTTTCATGCTCTTCATATGTTCACACCATTACATGCTCCTCATATTTATCATAGTTTCATGCTCTTCAAATTTTTCACACCTTTACATGCTCCTCATATTTTTGACACCATTTCTTGCTCCTCGTATTTTTCAGAACTTTTCATGCTCTTCATATTTTTCACACCTTTACATGCTCCTCATATTTTTGACACCTTTTCTTGCTCCTCATATTTTTCACACCGTTTCATGCTCTTCATATTTTTCACACCTTTTCCTGCTCTTCATATTTTTCATACCGTTTCATGCTCTTCATATTCTCACACTGTTTCATGCTCCTCATATTTTTCAGACCTTTCATGGTCCTCGTATTTTTCAGACCTTTTCATGCTCCTCATAATTTTCAGACCTTGGCATGCTCCTCGTATTTTCCAGACCTTTTCATCCTCCTCATATTTTTCACACCTTTTCACGCTCTTCGTATTTTTCAGGCCTTTGCATGCTCCCTGTATTTTTCACACATTTTCATGCTCCTCGTATTTTTCAGAACTTTTCATGCTCCTCATATTTTGCACACCTTTTCATGCTCTTCGTATTTTTCAGACGTTTGCATGCTCTTCGTATTTTTCAGACCTTTTCATGCTCTTGATAGTTTTGAAACCTTTTCAGGCTCCTCGTATTTTTCAGACCTTTTCATGCTCCTCGTATTTTTCACACATTTCCATGCTCCTCGTATTTTTCACACCTTTTCACGACCCTTGTATTTTTCAGACCTTTCCATGCTCCTCGTATTTTTCACACCGTTTCATGCTCTTCATATTTTCAGATAGTTTCATGCTCCTCATATTTTTCACACGTTTCATGCTCTTCATATTTTTCAGAAAGCTCTTTGTATTTTTCAGACTTTTTCATGTTCTTGGTAATTTTTCACATCTTTTAATGCTCTCTGAATTTTTCACAACTTTTCATGCTTTTCGTGATTTTTCACAACGTTTCATGCTCTTTATATTTTTCACACCGTTTGATGCGTTTGTACTTTTCACACTTTTTCATGCTCTTTGTATTTTTCACACATTTTAATGCTCTTCGTATATTTCACACCTTTTCATGCACTTCGTATGATTCACACCTTTTCATGCTCTTCATATTTTTCACACCGTTTCATGCTCTTCATATTTTTCACACCTTTTCATGCTCTTCATATTTTTCACACCATTTCATGCTCTTCATATTTTTCACACTGTTTCATGCTCTTCGTATTTTTGACACTTTTTCATGCTCTTCGCATATTTCACACCTTTTCATGCTCTTCATATTTTTCACACCGTTTCATGCTGTTCATATTGTTCACAACTTTTCAGGCTCCCCGTATTTTTCAGACCTTTTCATGCTCCTTGTGTTTTTCAGACCTTTTCATGCTCCTCGTATTTTTCAGACCTTTTCATGCTCTTCATATTTTTTACAGCTTTTCATGCTCTTCTTATTTTTCACACCATTTCATGCTCCTCATATATTTCACATCTTTTCATGAGCTTCATGTTGTCACACCGTTTCATGCTCCTCAGATTTTTCACACCTTTTCATGCTCTTCATATTTTTCAGACCTTTTCATGCTCCACATATTATTCACACGTTTACATGCTCTTCATATTTTACACAACTTCTCATGCTCTTCTTATTTTTTAAACCTTTTCTTGCTCTTCTTATTTTTCACACCGTTTCATGCTCTTCATATTTTTCACACCTTGTCATGCTTTTCAAATTTTTCACACCTTTTCATGCTCTTCGTATTTTTTAAACCTTTTCTTGCTCCTCATATTTTACACAACTTTTCATGCTCTTCATATTTTTTAAACCTTTTCTTGCTCTTCATATTTTACACACCGTTTCATGCTCTTCATATTTTTCACACCTTGTCATGCTTTTCAAATTTTTTACACCTTTTCATGCTCTTCGTATTTTTCAGGTTTTATCATTCTCTTCGTATTTTTCAGATCTTTTCATGCTCTTTGTATTTTTCACACCGTTTCATGCTCTTCGTATTTATCAGATGTTTTCATGATCTTCTTATTTTTCACACCGTTTCATGCTTTTCGTATTTATCAGAACTTTTCGTGATCTCCATATTTTTCAGAACTTTTCATGCTCTTCGCATTTTTCACACCGTTTCATGCACTTCATATTTTTCACACCTTTTCATGCTATTCATATTTTTCACACTGTTTCATAATCTTCATATTTTTCACTTCTTTTCATGCTCTTCATATATTTCACACTGTTTCATGCTCTTCATATGTTCACACCATTACATGCTCCTCATATTTATCATAGTTTCATGCTCTTCAAATTTTTCACACCTTTACATGCTCCTCATATTTTTGACACCATTTCTTGCTCCTCGTATTTTTCAGAACTTTTCATGCTCTTCATATTTTTCACACCTTTACATGCTCCTCATATTTTTGACACCTTTTCTTGCTCCTCATATTTTTCACACCGTTTCATGCTCTTCATATTTTTCACACCTTTTCCTGCTCTTCATATTTTTCATACCGTTTCATGCTCTTCATATTCTCACACTGTTTCATGCTCCTCATATTTTTCAGACCTTTCATGGTCCTCGTATTTTTCAGACCTTTTCATGCTCCTCATAATTTTCAGACCTTGGCATGCTCCTCGTATTTTCCAGACCTTTTCATCCTCCTCATATTTTTCACACCTTTTCACGCTCTTCGTATTTTTCAGGCCTTTGCATGCTCCCTGTATTTTTCACACATTTTCATGCTCCTCGTATTTTTCAGAACTTTTCATGCTCCTCATATTTTGCACACCTTTTCATGCTCTTCGTATTTTTCAGACGTTTGCATGCTCTTCGTATTTTTCAGACCTTTTCATGCTCTTGATAGTTTTGAAACCTTTTCAGGCTCCTCGTATTTTTCAGACCTTTTCATGCTCCTCGTATTTTTCACACATTTCCATGCTCCTCGTATTTTTCACACCTTTTCACGACCCTTGTATTTTTCAGACCTTTCCATGCTCCTCGTATTTTTCACACCGTTTCATGCTCGTCATATTTTCAGATAGTTTCATGCTCCTCATATTTTTCACACGTTTCATGCTCTTCATATTTTTCAGAAAGCTCTTTGTATTTTTCAGACTTTTTCATGTTCTTGGTAATTTTTCACATCTTTTAATGCTCTCTGAATTTTTCACAACTTTTCATGCTTTTCGTGATTTTTCACAACGTTTCATGCTCTTCATATTTTTCACACCGTTTGATGCGTTTGTACTTTTCACACTTTTTCATGCTCTTTGTATTTTTCACACATTTTAATGCTCTTCGTATATTTCACACCTTTTCATGCACTTCGTATGATTCACACCTTTTCATGCTCTTCATATTTTTCACACCGTTTCATGCTCTTCATATTTTTCACACCTTTTCATGCTCTTCATATTTTTCACACCATTTCATGCTCTTCATATTTTTCACACTGTTTCATGCTCTTCGTATTTTTGACACTTTTTCATGCTCTTCGTATATTTCACACCTTTTCATGCTCTTCATATTTTTCACACCGTTTCATGCTGTTCATATTGTTCACAACTTTTCAGGCTCCCCGTATTTTTCAGACCTTTTCATGCTCCTTGTGTTTTTCAGACCTTTTCATGCTCCTCGTATTTTTCAGACCTTTTCATGCTCTTCATATTTTTTACAGCTTTTCATGCTCTTCTTATTTTTCACACCATTTCATGCTCCTCATATATTTCACATCTTTTCATGAGCTTCATGTTGTCACACCGTTTCATGCTCCTCAGATTTTTCACACCTTTTCATGCTCTTCATATTTTTCAGACCTTTTCATGCTCCACATATTATTCACACGTTTACATGCTCTTCATATTTTACACAACTTCTCATGCTCTTCTTATTTTTTAAACCTTTTCTTGCTCTTCTTATTTTTCACACCGTTTCATGCTCTTCATATTTTTCACACCTTGTCATGCTTTTCAAATTTTTCACACCTTTTCATGCTCTTCGTATTTTTTAAACCTTTTCTTGCTCCTCATATTTTACACAACTTTTCATGCTCTTCATATTTTTTAAACCTTTTCTTGCTCTTCATATTTTACACACCGTTTCATGCTCTTCATATTTTTCACACCTTGTCATGCTTTTCAAATTTTTTACACCTTTTCATGCTCTTCGTATTTTTCAGGTTTTATCATTCTCTTCGTATTTTTCAGATCTTTTCATGCTCTTTGTATTTTTCACACCGTTTCATGCTCTTCGTATTTATCAGATGTTTTCATGATCTTCTTATTTTTCACACCGTTTCATGCTTTTCGTATTTATCAGAACTTTTCGTGATCTCCATATTTTTCAGAACTTTTCATGCTCTTCGCATTTTTCACACCGTTTCATGCACTTCATATTTTTCACACCTTTTCATGCTATTCATATTTTTCACACTGTTTCATAATCTTCATATTTTTCACTTCTTTTCATGCTCTTCATATATTTCACACTGTTTCATGCTCTTCATATGTTCACACCATTACATGCTCCTCATATTTATCATAGTTTCATGCTCTTCAAATTTTTCACACCTTTACATGCTCCTCATATTTTTGACACCATTTCTTGCTCCTCGTATTTTTCAGAACTTTTCATGCTCTTCATATTTTTCACACCTTTACATGCTCCTCATATTTTTGACACCTTTTCTTGCTCCTCATATTTTTCACACCGTTTCATGCTCTTTATATTTTTCACACCTTTTCCTGCTCTTCATATTTTTCATACCGTTTCATGCTCTTCATATTCTCACACTGTTTCATGCTCCTCATATTTTTCAGACCTTTTCATGGTCCTCGTATTTTTCAGACCTTTTCATGCTCCTCATAATTTTCAGACCTTGGCATGCTCCTCGTATTTTCCAGACCTTTTCATCCTCCTCATATTTTTCACACCTTTTCACGCTCTTCGTATTTTTCAGGCCTTTGCATGCTCCCTGTATTTTTCACACATTTTCATGCTCCTCGTATTTTTCAGAACTTTTCATGCTCCTCATATTTTGCACACCTTTTCATGCTCTTCGTATTTTTCAGACGTTTGCATGCTCTTCGTATTTTTCAGACCTTTTCATGCTCTTGATAGTTTTGAAACCTTTTCAGGCTCCTCGTATTTTTCAGACCTTTTCATGCTCCTCGTATTTTTCACACATTTCCATGCTCCTCGTATTTTTCACACCTTTTCACGACCCTTGTATTTTTCAGACCTTTCCATGCTCCTCGTATTTTTCACACCGTTTCATGCTCTTCATATTTTCAGATAGTTTCATGCTCCTCATATTTTTCACACGTTTCATGCTCTTCATATTTTTCAGAAAGCTCTTTGTATTTTTCAGACTTTTTCATGTTCTTGGTAATTTTTCACATCTTTTAATGCTCTCTGAATTTTTCACAACTTTTCATGCTTTTCGTGATTTTTCACAACGTTTCATGCTCTTCATATTTTTCACACCGTTTGATGCGTTTGTACTTTTCACACTTTTTCATGCTCTTTGTATTTTTCACACATTTTAATGCTCTTCGTATATTTCACACCTTTTCATGCACTTCGTATGATTCACACCTTTTCATGCTCTTCATATTTTTCACACCGTTTCATGCTCTTCATATTTTTCACACCTTTTCATGCTCTTCATATTATTCACACCATTTCATGCTCTTCATATTTTTCACACTGTTTCATGCTCTTCGTATTTTTGACACTTTTTCATGCTCTTCGTATATTTGACACCTTTTCATGCTCTTCATATTTTTCACACCGTTTCATGCTGTTCATATTGTTCACAACTTTTCAGGCTCCCCGTATTTTTCAGACCTTTTCATGCTCCTTGTGTTTTTCAGACCTTTTCATGCTTCTCGTATTTTTCACACCTTTTCATGCTCCTCGTATTTTTCACACTTTTTCATTCTCCTCGTATTTTTCACACCTTTATATGCTCTTTGTATTTTTCACACCTTTTCATGCTCTTCCTGTTTTTCACACCTTTTCATGCTCTTCGTGTTTTTCACTCCTTTTAATGCTCTTCATATTTTTCAGGCCTTTTCATGCTCTTGATATTTTCCACACCTTTTCATGCTCTCCATGTTTTTCACACCGTTTCTTGCTCTTCGTGTTTTTCACACATTTCATGCTCCTATTTTTCACACTTTTCATGCTCTTCATATTTTTCACACCTTTTCATGCTCCTCGTATTTTTCACACTTTTTCATGCTCCTCATATTTTTCAAACCTTTTCATGCTCTTCGAATTTTTCATTCATTTTCATGCTCCTCTTGTTTTTCACACCTTTTCATGCTCCTCGTATTTTTCACACTTTTTCATGCTCCTCATATTTTTCACACCTTTTCATGCTCCTCGTATTTTTCAGACCTTTTCATGCTCCTCGTATTTTTCAGACCTTGCCTGGTCCTCGTATTTTATAGACCTTTCCATGCTCTTACTATTTTTCAGACATCTTCATGCTCCTCTTATTTTTCAGACCTATTCATGCTCTTCGTATTTTTCAGAACTCTTCATGCTACTCGTATTTTTCAGAACTCTTCATGCTCTTCATACTGTTCACACGTTTTCATGCTCTTCGTATATTTCAGACCTTTTCAAATTCTTGATATTTTTCAGACCATTTCATGCTCCTCATATTTTTCACACCTTTTCATGCTCTTTGTAATATTTCACACCTGTTCATGCTCTTCGTATTTTTGACACCTTTTCATACTCCTCGTATTTTTCACACCTTTTCATGCTCCTCGTATTTTTCAGACCTTTTCATGCTCCCCGTATTTTTCAGACCTTTTTATGCTACTTCTATTTTTCAGACCTTTACATGCTCCTCGTATTTTTCACACCTTTTCATGCTCTTCGTGATTTTCACGCATTTTCATGGTTCTCGTATTTTTTACACCATTTCATGTTCCTCGTTTTTTTTCAGACCTTTTCATGCTCCTCGTATTTTTCACACATTTTCATGCTCCTCGTATTTTTCACACCTTTGCATGCTCTTCGTGATTTTCACGCCTTTTCATGCTCTTTGTATTTTTCAGACCTTTTCATGCTCTGGGTATTTTTCAGAACTTTTCATGCTCTTCATATTTTTCAGAATTTTTCAACCTCCTCGTATTTTTCAGATCTTTTCATGCTCCTCAAATTTTTCAGACCTTTCAAGCTCCTCTTATTTTTCAGACCTTTTCATGCTCCTCATATTTTTCACACCTTTTCATGCTCTTCATATAGTTCACACCTTTTCATGCTCTTCATATTGTTCAGAACTTTTCATGCTCCTCGTACTTTTCACAACTTCTCATGCTCCTCATATTGTTCACACCTTTTCATGCTCGTCATAATATTCACACATTTTCATGCTCTTCATATTTTTCACAACTTTTCATGCTCTTCATATTTTTCAGAACTTTTCATTCTCTTCATGCTCTTCGTATTTTCAGACCTATTCATGCTCCTCCTATTTTTCAGACCTTTTCATATTCTGCGTATTTTTCACACCTTTTCTTGCTCTTCATATTTTACACACCGTTTCATGCTCTTCATGTTTTTCACACCATTTCATTAACCTTATATTATTCACACCTTTTCATGCTCTTCATATTTTACACACCGTTTCAGGCTCTTCGTATGTTTCACACCTTTTCATGCACTTCGTATTTTTCACAAATTTTCATGCTCTTCGTATTTTTCACACCTTTTCAGGCTCTTCGAAATTTTTCACCCCTTTTCATGCTCTTCGTATTTTTCACACCCTGTCGTGCTCTTCATATTTTTTACATCTTTTCATCCTCTTCGTATTTGTCCCAGCTTTTCATGTTCTTCGTATTTTTCAGAACTTTTCATGCTCTTCGTATTTTTCACACTATTTCATGCTCTTCGTATTTTTCAGACATTCTGATGCTTCGTATTTTTCACAGCGTTTCATGCACTTCGTATTTTTCACACCGTTTAATGCTCTTCATATTTTTCACACCTTTTCATGCTCTTCGTATTTTTCACACCTTTTCATGCTCTTTTTATTTTTCACATCTGTTCATGGTCTTCGTAATTTTTCACAAATTTTCATGCACTTTGTAATTTTTCACACCTTTTCATGCTCTTCGTATTTTTCACACCTTTTCATGCTTTTCGTATTATTCACACCTTTTCATGCTCCTTGTATATTTTAGACCTTTTCATGCTCCTCGTATTATTCACACCTTTTCATGCTCCTCGTATATTTTAGACCTTTTCATGCTACTCGTATTTTTCAGACCTTTGCAAGCTCCTCGTATTTTTCAGACCTTTGCATGCTCCTCGTATTTTTCAGAACTTTTCACGCTCCTCGTGTTTTTCACAACTTCTCATGCTCCTCATATTGTTCACACCTTTTCATACTCCTCATATTATTCACAACTTTTTATGCTTCTGGTATTTTTCAGACCTTTTCATGCTCCTCCTATTTTTCAGAACTTTCCATTGTCCTTGTAAATCACAGCTTTTCATGCTCCTGGTATTTTTCACACCATTTCATGCTCTTCATATTTTACACACCGTTTCATGCTCTTCATATTTTTCACACCATTTCATGAACCTCATATTGTTCACAACTTTTCATGCTCTTCATAGTTTTCAAACCTTTACATGCTCTTCGTATGTTTCAGAATTTTTCATGCTCTTCGTATTGTTCACAGCTTTTCATGCTCCTGGGATTTTTCACACCTTTTCATGCTCTTCATATTTTTCAGAACTTTTCAAGCTCTTCCTATTTTTCACAGCGTTTCATGCACTTCGTATTTTTCACACCGTTTAATGCTCTTCATATTTATCACACCTTTTCATGCTCTTTGTATTTTTCACCTTTTCATGCTCTTTGTATTTTTCACATCTTTTCATGTTCCTCGTAATTTTTCACAACTTTTCTTGCACTTCGTAATTTTTCACACCTTTTCATGCTCTTCGTATTTTTCACAACTTTTCGTGCTTTTTGTATTATTCACACCTTTTCATGCTCCTTGTATATTTTAGACCTTTTCATGCTCCTCGTATTATTCACACCTTTTCATGCTCCTCGTATATTTTAGACCTTTTCATGCTACTCGTATTTTTCAGACCTTTGCAAGCTCCTCGTATTTTTCAGACCTTTGCATGCTCCTCGTATTTTTCAGACCTTTTCACGCTCCTTGTGTTTTTCACAACTTCCCATGCTCCTCATATTGTTCACACCTTTTCATACTCCTCATATTATTCACAACTTTTTATGCTCCTGGTATTTTTCAGACCTTTTCATGCTCCTCGCATTTTTCACACCTTTTCATGCTCCTCCTATTTTTCAGAACTTTTCATTCTCCTCGTAAATCACAGCTTTTCATGCTCCTGGTATTTTTCAAACCTTTTCATGCTCTTCATATTTTACACACCGTTTCATGCTCTTCATATTTTTCACACCATTTCATGAACCTCATATTGTTCACAACTTTTCATGCTCTTCATAGTTTTCAGACCTTTACATGCTCTTCGTATTTTTCAGAATTTTTCTTGCTCTTCGTATTTTTCACAGCTTTTCATGCTCCTGGTATTTTTCACACCTTTTCATGCTCTTCATATACTTCAGAACTTTTCAAGCTCTTGATATTTTTCAGACCTTTTCAAGCTCTTCGTAGTTTTCACAACCTTTCATGCTCTGCACATTTTTCACACCATTTCAGGCTCTTCGTATGTTTCACACCTTTTCAAGCACTTCGTATTTTTCACAACTTTTCATGCTCTTCGTATTTTTCACACCTCTTCAGGCTCTTCGAAATTTTTCACACCTTTTCATATTTTTCACACCTTTTCATCCTCTTCTCATTTTTCCGTTTCATGCTTTTTGTATTTTTCAGACCTTTTCATGCTCTTTGTATTTTTCAGACCTTTTCATGCTCCTCGTATTTTTCAGACCTTTGCATGCTCCTCGTATTTTTCTGAACTTTTCACGCTCCTCGTATTTTTCACAACTTCTCATCCTCCTCATATTGTTCACAACTTTCATACTCCTCATATTATTCACAACTTTTCATGCTCATTATATTTTTCACACCTTTTCAGCTCTTCATATTTTTCAGAAATTTTCATGCTCTTCATGCTCTTCGTATTTTCAGAACTTTTCATGCTCTTCATATTTTTCATACCTTTTCATGCTCTTGATATTTTTCAGAAGTTTTCATGTTCTTGATATTTTTCAGACCTTTTCATGCTCTTCAATTTTTCACAACTTTTCATGCCTTTCATATTTTTCAGACCTTTTCAATCTCTTGATATTTTTCAGACCTTTTCATGCTCTTCATATTTTTTACAACTTTTCATGCTCTTCTTATTTTTCACACCATTTCATGCTCCTCATATATTTCACATCTTTTCATGAGCTTCATGTTGTCACACCGTTTCATGCTCCTCAGATTTTTCACACCTTTTCATGCTCTTCATATTTTTCAGACCTTTTCATGCTCCACATATTTTTCACACGTTTACATGCTCTTCATATTTTACACAACTTCTCATGCTCTTCTTATTTTTTAAACCTTTTCTTGCTCTTCATATTTTTCACACCTTGTCATGCTTTTCAAATTTTTCACACCTTTTCATGCTCTTCGTATTTTTTAAACCTTTTCTTGCTCCTCATATTTTACACAACTTTTCATGCTCTTCATATTTTTTAAACCTTTTCTTGCTCTTCATATTTTACACACCGTTTCATGCTCTTCATATTTTTCACACCTTGTCATGCTTTTCAAATTTTTTACACCTTTTCATGCTCTTCGTATTTTTCAGGTTTTATCATTCTCTTCGTATTTTTCAGATCTTTTCATGCTCTTTGTATTTTTCACACCGTTTCATGCTCTTCGTATTTATCAGATGTTTTCATGATCTTCTTATTTTTCACACCGTTTCATGCTTTTCGTATTTATCAGAACTTTTCGTGATCTCCATATTTTTCAGAACTTTTCATGCTCTTCGCATTTTTCACACCGTTTCATGCACTTCATATTTTTCACACCTTTTCATGCTATTCATATTTTTCACACTGTTTCATAATCTTCATATTTTTCACTTCTTTTCATGCTCTTCATATATTTCACACTGTTTCATGCTCTTCATATGTTCACACCATTACATGCTCCTCATATTTATCATAGTTTCATGCTCTTCAAATTTTTCACACCTTTACATGCTCCTCATATTTTTGACACCATTTCTTGCTCCTCGTATTTTTCAGAACTTTTCATGCTCTTCATATTTTTCACACCTTTACATGCTCCTCATATTTTTGACACCTTTTCTTGCTCCTCATATTTTTCACACCGTTTCATGCTCTTCATATTTTTCACACCTTTTCCTGCTCTTCATATTTTTCATACCGTTTCATGCTCTTCATATTCTCACACTGTTTCATGCTCCTCATATTTTTCAGACCTTTTCATGGTCCTCGTATTTTTCAGACCTTTTCATGCTCCTCATAATTTTCAGACCTTGGCATGCTCCTCGTATTTTCCAGACCTTTTCATCCTCCTCATATTTTTCACACCTTTTCACGCTCTTCGTATTTTTCAGGCCTTTGCATGCTCCCTGTATTTTTCACACATTTTCATGCTCCTCGTATTTTTCAGAACTTTTCATGCTCCTCATATTTTGCACACCTTTTCATGCTCTTCGTATTTTTCAGACGTTTGCATGCTCTTCGTATTTTTCAGACCTTTTCATGCTCTTGATAGTTTTGAAACCTTTTCAGGCTCCTCGTATTTTTCAGACCTTTTCATGCTCCTCGTATTTTTCACACCTTTTCACGACCCTTGTATTTTTCAGACCTTTCCATGCTCCTCGTATTTTTCAAACCGTTTCATGCTCTTCATATTTTCAGATAGTTTCATGCTCCTCATATTTTTCACACGTTTCATGCTCCTCCTATTTTTCAGAACTTTTCATTGTCCTTGTAAATCACAGCTTTTCATGCTCCTGGTATTTTTCACACCGTTTCATGCTCTTCATATTTTACACACCGTTTCATGCTCTTCATATTTTTCACACCATTCCATGAACCTCATATTGTTCACAACTTTTCATGCTCTTCATAGTTTTCAAACCTTTACATGCTCTTCGTATGTTTCAGAATTTTTCATGCTCTTCATATTGTTCACAGCTTTTCATGCTCCTGGGATTTTTCACACCTTTTCATGCTCTTCATATTTTTCAGAACTTTTCAAGCTCTTCCTATTTTTCACAGCGTTTCATGCACTTCGTATTTTTCACACCGTTTAATGCTCTTCATATTTATCACACCTTTTCATGCTCTTTGTATTTTTCACCTTTTCATGCTCTTTGTATTTTTCACATCTTTTCATGTTCCTCGTAATTTTTCACAACTTTTCTTGCACTTCGTAATTTTTCACACCTTTTCATGCTCTTCGTATTTTTCACAACTTTTCGTGCTTTTTGTATTATTCACACCTTTTCATGCTCCTTGTATATTTTAGACCTTTTCATGCTCCTCGTATTATTCACACCTTTTCATGCTCCTCGTATATTTTAGACCTTTTCATGCTACTCGTATTTTTCAGACCTTTGCAAGCTCCTCGTAATTTTCAGACCTTTGCATGCTCCTCGTATTTTTCAGACCTTTTCACGCTCCTTGTGTTTTTCACAACTTCCCATGCTCCTCATATTGTTCACACCTTTTCATACTCCTCATATTATTCACAACTTTTTATGCTCCTGGTATTTTTCAGACCTTTTCATGCTCCTCGCATTTTTCACACCTTTTCATGCTCCTCCTATTTTTCAGAACTTTTCATTCTCCTCGTAAATCACAGCTTTTCATGCTCCTGGTATTTTTCAAACCTTTTCATGCTCTTCATATTTTACACACCGTTTCATGTTCTTCATATTTTTCACACCATTTCATGAACCTCATATTGTTCACAACTTTTCATGCTCTTCATAGTTTTCAGACCTTTACATGCTCTTCGTATTTTTCAGAATTTTTCTTGCTCTTCGTATTTTTCACAGCTTTTCATGCTCCTGGTATTTTTCACACCTTTTCATGCTCTTCATATACTTCAGAACTTTTCAAGCTCTTGATATTTTTCAGACCTTTTCAAGCTCTTCGTAGTTTTCACAACCTTTCATGCTCTGCACATTTTTCACACCATTTCAGGCTCTTCGTATGTTTCACACCTTTTCAAGCACTTCGTATTTTTCACAACTTTTCATGCTCTTCATATTTTTCACACCTCTTCAGGCTCTTCGAAATTTTTCACACCTTTTCATATTTTTCACACCTTTTCATCCTCTTCTCATTTTTCCGTTTCATGCTTTTTGTATTTTTCAGACCTTTTCATGCTCTTTGTATTTTTCAGACCTTTTCATGCTCCTCGTATTTTTCAGACCTTTGCATGCTCCTCGTATTTTTCTGAACTTTTCACGCTCCTCGTATTTTTCACAACTTCTCATCCTCCTCATATTGTTCACAACTTTCATACTCCTCATATTATTCACAACATTTCATGGTCATTATATTTTTCACACCTTTTCAGCTCTTCATATTTTTCAGAAATTTTCATGCTCTTCATGCTCTTCGTATTTTCAGAACTTTTCATGCTCTTCATATTTTTCATACCTTTTCATGCTCTTGATATTTTTCAGAAGTTTTCATGTTCTTGATATTTTTCAGACCTTTTCATGCTCTTCAATTTTTCACAACTTTTCATGCCTTTCATATTTTTCATACCTTTTCAATCTCTTGATATATTTCAGACCTTTTCATGCTCTTCGTATTTTTCAGACCTTTTCATGCTCTTCATATTTTTTACAGCTTTTCATGCTCTTCTTATTTTTCACACCATTTCATGCTTTTCGTAATTATCAGAACTTTTCGTGATCTCCATATTTTTCAGACCTTTTCATGCTCTTCATATTTTTTACAGCTTTTCATGCTCTTCTTATTTTTCACACCGTTTCATGCTTTTCGTATTTATCAGAACTTTTCGTGATCTCCATATTTTTCAGAACTTTTCATGCTCTTCGCATTTTTCACACCGTTTCATGCACTTCATATTTTTCACACCTTTTCATGCTATTCATATTTTTCACACTGTTTCATAATCTTCATATTTTTCACTTCTTTTCATGCTCTTCATATATTTCACACTGTTTCATGCTCTTCATATGTTCACACCATTACATGCTCCTCATATTTATCATAGTTTCATGCTCTTCAAATTTTTCACACCTTTACATGCTCCTCATATTTTTGACACCATTTCTTGCTCCTCGTATTTTTCAGAACTTTTCATGCTCTTCATATTTTTCACACCTTTACATGCTCCTCATATTTTTGACACCTTTTCTTGCTCCTCATATTTTTCACACCGTTTCATGCTCTTCATATTTTTCACACCTTTTCCTGCTCTTCATATTTTTCATACCGTTTCATGCTCTTCATATTCTCACACTGTTTCATGCTCCTCATATTTTTCAGACCTTTCATGGTCCTCGTATTTTTCAGACCTTTTCATGCTCCTCATAATTTTCAGACCTTGGCATGCTCCTCGTATTTTCCAGACCTTTTCATCCTCCTCATATTTTTCACACCTTTTCACGCTCTTCGTATTTTTCAGGCCTTTGCATGCTCCCTGTATTTTTCACACATTTTCATGCTCCTCGTATTTTTCAGAACTTTTCATGCTCCTCATATTTTGCACACCTTTTCATGCTCTTCGTATTTTTCAGACGTTTGCATGCTCTTCGTATTTTTCAGACCTTTTCATGCTCTTGATAGTTTTGAAACCTTTTCAGGCTCCTCGTATTTTTCAGACCTTTTCATGCTCCTCGTATTTTTCACACATTTCCATGCTCCTCGTATTTTTCACACCTTTTCACGACCCTTGTATTTTTCAGACCTTTCCATGCTCCTCGTATTTTTCACACCGTTTCATGCTCGTCATATTTTCAGATAGTTTCATGCTCCTCATATTTTTCACACGTTTCATGCTCTTCATATTTTTCAGAAAGCTCTTTGTATTTTTCAGACTTTTTCATGTTCTTGGTAATTTTTCACATCTTTTAATGCTCTCTGAATTTTTCACAACTTTTCATGCTTTTCGTGATTTTTCACAACGTTTCATGCTCTTCATATTTTTCACACCGTTTGATGCGTTTGTACTTTTCACACTTTTTCATGCTCTTTGTATTTTTCACACATTTTAATGCTCTTCGTATATTTCACACCTTTTCATGCACTTCGTATGATTCACACCTTTTCATGCTCTTCATATTTTTCACACCGTTTCATGCTCTTCATATTTTTCACACCTTTTCATGCTCTTCATATTTTTCACACCATTTCATGCTCTTCATATTTTTCACACTGTTTCATGCTCTTCGTATTTTTGACACTTTTTCATGCTCTTCGTATATTTCACACCTTTTCATGCTCTTCATATTTTTCACACCGTTTCATGCTGTTCATATTGTTCACAACTTTTCAGGCTCCCCGTATTTTTCAGACCTTTTCATGCTCCTTGTGTTTTTCAGACCTTTTCATGCTCCTCGTATTTTTCAGACCTTTTCATGCTCTTCATATTTTTTACAGCTTTTCATGCTCTTCTTATTTTTCACACCATTTCATGCTCCTCATATATTTCACATCTTTTCATGAGCTTCATGTTGTCACACCGTTTCATGCTCCTCAGATTTTTCACACCTTTTCATGCTCTTCATATTTTTCAGACCTTTTCATGCTCCACATATTATTCACACGTTTACATGCTCTTCATATTTTACACAACTTCTCATGCTCTTTTTATTTTTTAAACCTTTTCTTGCTCTTCTTATTTTTCACACCGTTTCATGCTCTTCATATTTTTCACACCTTGTCATGCTTTTCAAATTTTTCACACCTTTTCATGCTCTTCGTATTTTTTAAACCTTTTCTTGCTCCTCATATTTTACACAACTTTTCATGCTCTTCATATTTTTTAAACCTTTTCTTGCTCTTCATATTTTACACACCGTTTCATGCTCTTCATATTTTTCACACCTTGTCATGCTTTTCAAATTTTTTACACCTTTTCATGCTCTTCGTATTTTTCAGGTTTTATCATTCTCTTCGTATTTTTCAGATCTTTTCATGCTCTTTGTATTTTTCACACCGTTTCATGCTCTTCGTATTTATCAGATGTTTTCATGATCTTCTTATTTTTCACACCGTTTCATGCTTTTCGTATTTATCAGAACTTTTCGTGATCTCCATATTTTTCAGAACTTTTCATGCTCTTCGCATTTTTCACACCGTTTCATGCACTTCATATTTTTCACACCTTTTCATGCTATTCATATTTTTCACACTGTTTCATAATCTTCATATTTTTCACTTCTTTTCATGCTCTTCATATATTTCACACTGTTTCATGCTCTTCATATGTTCACACCATTACATGCTCCTCATATTTATCATAGTTTCATGCTCTTCAAATTTTTCACACCTTTACATGCTCCTCATATTTTTGACACCATTTCTTGCTCCTCGTATTTTTCAGAACTTTTCATGCTCTTCATATTTTTCACACCTTTACATGCTCCTCATATTTTTGACACCTTTTCTTGCTCCTCATATTTTTCACACCGTTTCATGCTCTTCATATTTTTCACACCTTTTCCTGCTCTTCATATTTTTCATACCGTTTCATGCTCTTCATATTCTCACACTGTTTCATGCTCCTCATATTTTTCAGACCTTTTCATGGTCCTCGTATTTTTCAGACCTTTTCATGCTCCTCATAATTTTCAGACCTTGGCATGCTCCTCGTATTTTCCAGACCTTTTCATCCTCCTCATATTTTTCACACCTTTTCACGCTCTTTGTATTTTTCAGGCCTTTGCATGCTCCCTGTATTTTTCACACATTTTCATGCTCCTCGTATTTTTCAGAACTTTTCATGCTCCTCATATTTTGCACACCTTTTCATGCTCTTCGTATTTTTCAGACGTTTGCATGCTCTTCGTATTTTTCAGACCTTTTCATGCTCTTGATAGTTTTGAAACCTTTTCAGGCTCCTCGTATTTTTCAGACCTTTTCATGCTCCTCGTATTTTTCACACATTTCCATGCTCCTCGTATTTTTCACACCTTTTCACGACCCTTGTATTTTTCAGACCTTTCCATGCTCCTCGTATTTTTCACACCGTTTCATGCTCTTCATATTTTCAGATAGTTTCATGCTCCTCATATTTTTCACACGTTTCATGCTCTTCATATTTTTCAGAAAGCTCTTTGTATTTTTCAGACTTTTTCATGTTCTTGGTAATTTTTCACATCTTTTAATGCTCTCTGAATTTTTCACAACTTTTCATGCTTTTCGTGATTTTTCACAACGTTTCATGCTCTTCATATTTTTCACACCGTTTGATGCGTTTGTACTTTTCACACTTTTTCATGCTCTTTGTATTTTTCACACATTTTAATGCTCTTCGTATATTTCACACCTTTTCATGCACTTCGTATGATTCACACCTTTTCATGCTCTTCATATTTTTCACACCGTTTCATGCTCTTCATATTTTTCACACCTTTTCATGCTCTTCATATTTTTCACACCATTTCATGCTCTTCATATTTTTCACACTGTTTCATGCTCTTCGTATTTTTGACACTTTTTCATGCTCTTCGCATATTTCACACCTTTTCATGCTCTTCATATTTTTCACACCGTTTCATGCTGTTCATATTGTTCACAACTTTTCAGGCTCCCCGTATTTTTCAGACCTTTTCATGCTCCTTGTGTTTTTCAGACCTTTTCATGCTCCTCGTATTTTTCAGACCTTTTCATGCTCTTCATATTTTTTACAGCTTTTCATGCTCTTCTTATTTTTCACACCATTTCATGCTCCTCATATATTTCACATCTTTTCATGAGCTTCATGTTGTCACACCGTTTCATGCTCCTCAGATTTTTCACACCTTTTCATGCTCTTCATATTTTTCAGACCTTTTCATGCTCCACATATTATTCACACGTTTACATGCTCTTCATATTTTACACAACTTCTCATGCTCTTCTTATTTTTTAAACCTTTTCTTGCTCTTCTTATTTTTCACACCGTTTCATGCTCTTCATATTTTTCACACCTTGTCATGCTTTTCAAATTTTTCACACCTTTTCATGCTCTTCGTATTTTTTAAACCTTTTCTTGCTCCTCATATTTTACACAACTTTTCATGCTCTTCATATTTTTTCAACCTTTTCTTGCTCTTCATATTTTACACACCGTTTCATGCTCTTCATATTTTTCACACCTTGTCATGCTTTTCAAATTTTTTACACCTTTTCATGCTCTTCGTATTTTTCAGGTTTTATCATTCTCTTCGTATTTTTCAGATCTTTTCATGCTCTTTGTATTTTTCACACCGTTTCATGCTCTTCGTATTTATCAGATGTTTTCATGATCTTCTTATTTTTCACACCGTTTCATGCTTTTCGTATTTATCAGAACTTTTCGTGATCTCCATATTTTTCAGAACTTTTCATGCTCTTCGCATTTTTCACACCGTTTCATGCACTTCATATTTTTCACACCTTTTCATGCTATTCATATTTTTCACACTGTTTCATAATCTTCATATTTTTCACTTCTTTTCATGCTCTTCATATATTTCACACTGTTTCATGCTCTTCATATGTTCACACCATTACATGCTCCTCATATTTATCATAGTTTCATGCTCTTCAAATTTTTCACACCTTTACATGCTCCTCATATTTTTGACACCATTTCTTGCTCCTCGTATTTTTCAGAACTTTTCATGCTCTTCATATTTTTCACACCTTTACATGCTCCTCATATTTTTGACACCTTTTCTTGCTCCTCATATTTTTCACACCTTTTCCTGCTCTTCATATTTTTCATGCCGTTTCATGCTCTTCATATTCTCACACTGTTTCATGCTCCTCATATTTTTCAGACCTTTTCATGGTCCTCGTATTTTTCACACCTTTTCATGCTCCTCATAATTTTCAGACCTTGGCATGCTCCTCGTATTTTCCAGACCTTTTCATCCTCCTCATATTTTTCACACCTTTTCACGCTCTTCGTATTTTTCAGGCCTTTGCATGCTCCCTGTATTTTTCACACATTTTCATGCTCCTCGTATTTTTCAGAACTTTTCATGCTCCTCATATTTTGCACACCTTTTCATGCTCTTCGTATTTTTCAGACGTTTGCATGCTCTTCGTATTTTTCAGACCTTTTCATGCTCTTGATAGTTTTGAAACCTTTTCAGGCTCCTCGTATTTTTCAGACCTTTTCATGCTCCTCGTATTTTTCACACATTTCCATGCTCCTCGTATTTTTCACACCTTTTCACGACCCTTGTATTTTTCAGACCTTTCCATGCTCCTCGTATTTTTCAAACCGTTTCATCCTCTTCATATTTTCAGATAGTTTCATGCTCCTCATATTTTTCACACGTTTCATGCTCCTCCTATTTTTCAGAACTTTTCATTGTCCTTGTAAATCACAGCTTTTCATGCTCCTGGTATTTTTCACACCGTTTCATGCTCTTCATATTTTACACACCGTTTCATGCTCTTCATATTTTTCACACCATTCCATGAACCTCATATTGTTCACAACTTTTCATGCTCTTCATAGTTTTCAAACCTTTACATGCTCTTCGTATGTTTCAGAATTTTTCATGCTCTTCATATTGTTCACAGCTTTTCATGCTCCTGGGATTTTTCACACCTTTTCATGCTCTTCATATTTTTCAGAACTTTTCAAGCTCTTCCTATTTTTCACAGCGTTTCATGCACTTCGTATTTTTCACACCGTTTAATGCTCTTCATATTTATCACACCTTTTCATGCTCTTTGTATTTTTCACATCTTTTCATGTTCCTCGTAATTTTTCACAACTTTTCTTGCACTTCGTAATTTTTCACACCTTTTCATGCTCTTCGTATTTTTCACAACTTTTCGTGCTTTTTGTATTATTCACACCTTTTCATGCTCCTTGTATATTTTAGACCTTTTCATGCTCCTCGTATTATTCACACCTTTTCATGCTCCTCGTATATTTTAGACCTTTTCATGCTACTCGTATTTTTCAGACCTTTGCAAGCTCCTCGTAATTTTCAGACCTTTGCATGCTCCTCGTATTTTTCAGACCTTTTCACGCTCCTTGTGTTTTTCACAACTTCCCATGCTCCTCATATTGTTCACACCTTTTCATACTCCTCATATTATTCACAACTTTTTATGCTCCTGGTATTTTTCAGACCTTTTCATGCTCCTCGTATTTTTCACACCTTTTCATGCTCCTCCTATTTTTCAGAACTTTTCATTCTCCTCGTAAATCACAGCTTTTCATGCTCCTGGTATTTTTCAAACCTTTTCATGCTCTTCATATTTTACACACCGTTTCATGCTCTTCATATTTTTCACACCATTTCATGAACCTCATATTGTTCACAACTTTTCATGCTCTTCATAGTTTTCAGACCTTTACATGCTCTTCGTATTTTTCAGAATTTTTCTTGCTCTTCGTATTTTTCACAGCTTTTCATGCTCCTGGTATTTTTCACACCTTTTCATGCTCTTCATATACTTCAGAACTTTTCAAGCTCTTGATATTTTTCAGACCTTTTCAAGCTCTTCGTAGTTTTCACAACCTTTCATGCTCTGCACATTTTTCACACCATTTCAGGCTCTTCGTATGTTTCACACCTTTTCAAGCACTTCGTATTTTTCACAACTTTTCATGCTCTTCATATTTTTCACACCTCTTCAGGCTCTTCGAAATTTTTCACACCTTTTCATATTTTTCACACCTTTTCATCCTCTTCTCATTTTTCCGTTTCATGCTTTTTGTATTTTTCAGACCTTTTCATGCTCTTTGTATTTTTCAGACCTTTTCATGCTCCTCGTATTTTTCAGACCTTTGCATGCTCCTCGTATTTTTCTGAACTTTTCACGCTCCTCGTATTTTTCACAACTTCTCATCCTCCTCATATTGTTCACAACTTTCATACTCCTCATATTATTCACAACTTTTCATGCTCATTATATTTTTCACACCTTTTCAGCTCTTCATATTTTTCAGAAATTTTCATGCTCTTCATGCTCTTCGTATTTTCAGAACTTTTCATGCTCTTCATATTTTTCATACCTTTTCATGCTCTTGATATTTTTCAGAAGTTTTCATGTTCTTGATATTTTTCAGACCTTTTCATGCTCTTCAATTTTTCACAACTTTTCATGCCTTTCATATTTTTCATACCTTTTCAATCTCTTGATATATTTCAGACCTTTTCATGCTCTTCGTATTTTTCAGACCTTTTCATGCTCTTCATATTTTTTACAGCTTTTCATGCTCTTCTTATTTTTCACACCATTTCATGCTTTTCGTATTTATCAGAACTTTTCGTGATCTCCATATTTTTCAGACCTTTTCATGCTCTTCATATTTTTTACAGCTTTTCATGCTCTTCTTATTTTTCACACCGTTTCATGCTTTTCGTATTTATCAGAACTTTTCGTGATCTCCATATTTTTCAGAACTTTTCATGCTCTTCGCATTTTTCACACCGTTTCATGCACTTCATATTTTTCACACCTTTTCATGCTATTCATATTTTTCACACTGTTTCATAATCTTCATATTTTTCACTTCTTTTCATGCTCTTCATATATTTCACACTGTTTCATGCTCTTCATATGTTCACACCATTACATGCTCCTCATATTTATCATAGTTTCATGCTCTTCAAATTTTTCACACCTTTACATGCTCCTCATATTTTTGACACCATTTCTTGCTCCTCGTATTTTTCAGAACTTTTCATGCTCTTCATATTTTTCACACCTTTACATGCTCCTCATATTTTTGACACCTTTTCTTGCTCCTCATATTTTTCACACCGTTTCATGCTCTTCATATTTTTCACACCTTTTCCTGCTCTTCATATTTTTCATACCGTTTCATGCTCTTCATATTCTCACACTGTTTCATGCTCCTCATATTTTTCAGACCTTTTCATGGTCCTCGTATTTTTCAGACCTTTTCATGCTCCTCATAATTTTCAGACCTTGGCATGCTCCTCGTATTTTCCAGACCTTTTCATCCTCCTCATATTTTTCACACCTTTTCACGCTCTTTGTATTTTTCAGGCCTTTGCATGCTCCCTGTATTTTTCACACATTTTCATGCTCCTCGTATTTTTCAGAACTTTTCATGCTCCTCATATTTTGCACACCTTTTCATGCTCTTCGTATTTTTCAGACGTTTGCATGCTCTTCGTATTTTTCAGACCTTTTCATGCTCTTGATAGTTTTGAAACCTTTTCAGGCTCCTCGTATTTTTCAGACCTTTTCATGCTCCTCGTATTTTTCACACATTTCCATGCTCCTCGTATTTTTCACACCTTTTCACGACCCTTGTATTTTTCAGACCTTTCCATGCTCCTCGTATTTTTCACACCGTTTCATGCTCTTCATATTTTCAGATAGTTTCATGCTCCTCATATTTTTCACACGTTTCATGCTCTTCATATTTTTCAGAAAGCTCTTTGTATTTTTCAGACTTTTTCATGTTCTTGGTAATTTTTCACATCTTTTAATGCTCTCTGAATTTTTCACAACTTTTCATGCTTTTCGTGATTTTTCACAACGTTTCATGCTCTTCATATTTTTCACACCGTTTGATGCGTTTGTACTTTTCACACTTTTTCATGCTCTTTGTATTTTTCACACATTTTAATGCTCTTCGTATATTTCACACCTTTTCATGCACTTCGTATGATTCACACCTTTTCATGCTCTTCATATTTTTCACACCGTTTCATGCTCTTCATATTTTTCACACCTTTTCATGCTCTTCATATTTTTCACACCATTTCATGCTCTTCATATTTTTCACACTGTTTCATGCTCTTCGTATTTTTGACACTTTTTCATGCTCTTCGCATATTTCACACCTTTTCATGCTCTTCATATTTTTCACACCGTTTCATGCTGTTCATATTGTTCACAACTTTTCAGGCTCCCCGTATTTTTCAGACCTTTTCATGCTCCTTGTGTTTTTCAGACCTTTTCATGCTCTTCGTATTTTTCAGACCTTTTCATGCTCTTCATATTTTTTACAGCTTTTCATGCTCTTCTTATTTTTCACACCATTTCATGCTCCTCATATATTTCACATCTTTTCATGAGCTTCATGTTGTCACACCGTTTCATGCTCCTCAGATTTTTCACACCTTTTCATGCTCTTCATATTTTTCAGACCTTTTCATGCTCCACATATTATTCACACGTTTACATGCTCTTCATATTTTACACAACTTCTCATGCTCTTCTTATTTTTTAAACCTTTTCTTGCTCTTCTTATTTTTCACACCGTTTCATGCTCTTCATATTTTTCACACCTTGTCATGCTTTTCAAATTTTTCACACCTTTTCATGCTCTTCGTATTTTTTAAACCTTTTCTTGCTCCTCATATTTTACACAACTTTTCATGCTCTTCATATTTTTTAAACCTTTTCTTGCTCTTCATATTTTACACACCGTTTCATGCTCTTCATATTTTTCACACCTTGTCATGCTTTTCAAATTTTTTACACCTTTTCATGCTCTTCGTATTTTTCAGGTTTTATCATTCTCTTCGTATTTTTCAGATCTTTTCATGCTCTTTGTATTTTTCACACCGTTTCATGCTCTTCGTATTTATCAGATGTTTCCATGATCTTCTTATTTTTCACAGCGTTTCATGCTTTTCGTATTTATCAGAACTTTTCGTGATCTCCATATTTTTCAGAACTTTTCATGCTCTTCGCATTTTTCACACCGTTTCATGCACTTCATATTTTTCACACCTTTTCATGCTATTCAAATTTTCCCACTGTTTCATAATCTTCATATTTTTCACTTCTTTTCATGCTCTTCATATATTTCACACTGTTTCATGCTCTTCATATGTTCACACCATTACATGCTCCTCATATTTATCATAGTTTCATGCTCTTCAAATTTTTCACACCTTTACATGCTCCTCATATTTTTGACACCATTTCTTGCTCCTCGTATTTTTCAGAACTTTTCATGCTCTTCATATTTTTCACACCTTTACATGCTCCTCATATTTTTGACACCTTTTCTTGCTCCTCATATTTTTCACACCGTTTCATGCTCTTCATATTTTTCACACCTTTTCCTGCTCTTCATATTTTTCATACCGTTTCATGCTCTTCATATTCTCACACTGTTTCATGCTCCTCATATTTTTCAGACCTTTTCATGGTCCTCGTATTTTTCAGACCTTTTCATGCTCCTCATAATTTTCAGACCTTGGCATGCTCCTCGTATTTTCCAGACCTTTTCATCCTCCTCATATTTTTCACACCTTTTCACGCTCTTTGTATTTTTCAGGCCTTTGCATGCTCCCTGTATTTTTCACACATTTTCATGCTCCTCGTATTTTTCAGAACTTTTCATGCTCCTCATATTTTGCACACCTTTTCATGCTCTTCGTATTTTTCAGACGTTTGCATGCTCTTCGTATTTTTCAGACCTTTTCATGCTCTTGATAGTTTTGAAACCTTTTCAGGCTCCTCGTATTTTTCAGACCTTTTCATGCTCCTCGTATTTTTCACACATTTCCATGCTCCTCGTATTTTTCACACCTTTTCACGACCCTTGTATTTTTCAGACCTTTCCATGCTCCTCGTATTTTTCACACCGTTTCATGCTCTTCATATTTTCAGATAGTTTCATGCTCCTCATATTTTTCACACGTTTCATGCTCTTCATATTTTTCAGAAAGCTCTTTGTATTTTTCAGACTTTTTCATGTTCTTGGTAATTTTTCACATCTTTTAATGCTCTCTGAATTTTTCACAACTTTTCATGCTTTTCGTGATTTTTCACAACGTTTCATGCTCTTCATATTTTTCACACCGTTTGATACGTTTGTACTTTTCACACTTTTTCATGCTCTTTGTATTTTTCACACATTTTAATGCTCTTCGTATATTTCACACCTTTTCATGCACTTCGTATGATTCACACCTTTTCATGCTCTTCATATTTTTCACACCGTTTCATGCTCTTCATATTTTTCACACCTTTTCATGCTCTTCATATTTTTCACACCATTTCATGCTCTTCATATTTTTCACACTGTTTCATGCTCTTCGTATTTTTGACACTTTTTCATGCTCTTCGCATATTTCACACCTTTTCATGCTCTTCATATTTTTCACACCGTTTCATGCTGTTCATATTGTTCACAACTTTTCAGGCTCCCCGTATTTTTCAGACCTTTTCATGCTCCTTGTGTTTTTCAGACCTTTTCATGCTCTTCGTATTTTTCAGACCTTTTCATGCTCTTCATATTTTTTACAGCTTTTCATGCTCTTCTTATTTTTCACACCATTTCATGCTCCTCATATATTTCACATCTTTTCATGAGCTTCATGTTGTCACACCGTTTCATGCTCCTCAGATTTTTCACACCTTTTCATGCTCTTCATATTTTTCAGACCTTTTCATGCTCCACATATTATTCACACGTTTACATGCTCTTCATATTTTACACAACTTCTCATGCTCTTCTTATTTTTTAAACCTTTTCTTGCTCTTCTTATTTTTCACACCGTTTCATGCTCTTCATATTTTTCACACCTTGTCATGCTTTTCAAATTTTTCACACCTTTTCATGCTCTTCGTATTTTTTAAACCTTTTCTTGCTCCTCATATTTTACACAACTTTTCATGCTCTTCATATTTTTTAAACCTTTTCTTGCTCTTCATATTTTACACACCGTTTCATGCTCTTCATATTTTTCACACCTTGTCATGCTTTTCAAATTTTTTACACCTTTTCATGCTCTTCGTATTTTTCAGGTTTTATCATTCTCTTCGTATTTTTCAGATCTTTTCATGCTCTTTGTATTTTTCACACCGTTT
This sequence comes from Dama dama, assembly GCF_033118175.1. Lineage (NCBI taxonomy): Eukaryota > Metazoa > Chordata > Mammalia > Artiodactyla > Cervidae > Dama > Dama dama. Next base: position 1,328,578 of record NW_026870979.1, read on the forward strand.
CATGCTCTTCGTATTTATCAGATGTTTTCATGATCTTCTTATTTTTCACACCGTTTCATGCTTTTCGTATTTATCAGAACTTTTCGTGATCTCCATATTTTTCAGAACTTTTCATGCTCTTCGCATTTTTCACACCGTTTCATGCACTTCATATTTTTCACACCTTTTCATGCTATTCATATTTTTCACACTGTTTCATAATCTTCATATTTTTCACTTCTTTTCATGCTCTTCATATATTTCACACTGTTTCATGCTCTTCATATGTTCACACCATTACATGCTCCTCATATTTATCATAGTTTCATGCTCTTCAAATTTTTCACACCTTTACATGCTCCTCATATTTTTGACACCATTTCTTGCTCCTCGTATTTTTCAGAACTTTTCATGCTCTTCATATTTTTCACACCTTTACATGCTCCTCATATTTTTGACACCTTTTCTTGCTCCTCATATTTTTCACACCGTTTCATGCTCTTCATATTTTTCACACCTTTTCCTGCTCTTCATATTTTTCATACCGTTTCATGCTCTTCATATTCTCACACTGTTTCATGCTCCTCATATTTTTCAGACCTTTTCATGGTCCTCGTATTTTTCAGACCTTTTCATGCTCCTCATAATTTTCAGACCTTGGCATGCTCCTCGTATTTTCCAGACCTTTTCATCCTCCTCATATTTTTCACACCTTTTCACGCTCTTTGTATTTTTCAGGCCTTTGCATGCTCCCTGTATTTTTCACACATTTTCATGCTCCTCGTATTTTTCAGAACTTTTCATGCTCCTCATATTTTGCACACCTTTTCATGCTCTTCGTATTTTTCAGACGTTTGCATGCTCTTCGTATTTTTCAGACCTTTTCATGCTCTTGATAGTTTTGAAACCTTTTCAGGCTCCTCGTATTTTTCAGACCTTTTCATGCTCCTCGTATTTTTCACACATTTCCATGCTCCTCGTATTTTTCACACCTTTTCACGACCCTTGTATTTTTCAGACCTTTCCATGCTCCTCGTATTTTTCACACCGTTTCATGCTCTTCATATTTTCAGATAGTTTCATGCTCCTCATATTTTTCACACGTTTCATGCTCTTCATATTTTTCAGAAAGCTCTTTGTATTTTTCAGACTTTTTCATGTTCTTGGTAATTTTTCACATCTTTTAATGCTCTCTGAATTTTTCACACCATTTCATGCTCTTCATATTTTTCACACTGTTTCATGCTCTTCGTATTTTTGACACTTTTTCATGCTCTTCGTATATTTCACACCTTTTCATGCTCTTCATATTTTTCACACCGTTTCATGCTGTTCATATTGTTCACAACTTTTCAGGCTCCCCGTATTTTTCAGACCTTTTCATGCTCCTTGTGTTTTTCAGACCTTTTCATGCTCCTCGTATTTTTCAGACCTTTTCATCCTCCTCGTATTTATCAGACCTTTTCATGCTTCTCGTATTTTTCACACTTTTTCATTCTCCTCGTATTTTTCACACCTTTATATGCTCTTTGTATTTTTCACACCTTTTCATGCTCTTCCTGTTTTTCACACCTTTTCATGCTCTTCGTGTTTTTCACTCCTTTTAATGCTCTTCATATTTTTCAGGCCTTTTCATGCTCTTGATATTTTCCACACCTTTTCATGCTCTCCATGTTTTTCACACCGTTTCTTGCTCTTCGTGTTTTTCACACATTTCATGCTCCTATTTTTCACACTTTTCATGCTCTTCATATTTTTCACACCTTTTCATGCTCCTCGTATTTTTCACACTTTTTCATGCTCCTCATATTTTTCAAACCTTTTCATGCTCTTCGAATTTTTCATTCATTTTCATGCTCCTCTTGTTTTTCACACCTTTTCATGCTCCTCGTATTTTTCACACTTTTTCATGCTCCTCATATTTTTCACACCTTTTCATGCTCCTCGTATTTTTCAGACCTTTTCATGCTCCTCGTATTTTTCAGACCTTGCCTGGTCCTCGTATTTTATAGACCTTTCCATGCTCTTACTATTTTTCAGACATCTTCATGCTCCTCTTATTTTTCAGACCTATTCATGCTCTTCGTATTTTTCAGAACTCTTCATGCTACTCGTATTTTTCAGAACTCTTCATGCTCTTCATACTGTTCACACGTTTTCATGCTCTTCGTATATTTCAGACCTTTTCAAATTCTTGATATTTTTCAGACCATTTCATGCTCCTCATATTTTTCACACCTTTTCATGCTCTTTGTAATATTTCACACCTGTTCATGCTCTTCGTATTTTTGACACCTTTTCATACTCCTCGTATTTTTCACACCTTTTCATGCTCCTCGTATTTTTCAGACCTTTTCATGCTCCCCGTATTTTTCAGACCTTTTTATGCTACTTCTATTTTTCAGACCTTTACATGCTCCTCGTATTTTTCACACCTTTTCATGCTCTTCGTGATTTTCACGCATTTTCATGGTTCTCATATTTTTTACACCATTTCATGTTCCTCGTTTTTTTTCAGACCTTTTCATGCTCCTCGTATTTTTCACACATTTTCATGCTCCTCGTATTTTTCACACCTTTGCATGCTCTTCGTGATTTTCACGCCTTTTCATGCTCTTTGTATTTTTCAGACCTTTTCATGCTCCGGGTATTTTTCAGAACTTTTCATGCTCTTCATATTTTTCAGAATTTTTCAACCTCCTCGTATTTTTCAGATCTTTTCATGCTCCTCAAATTTTTCAGACCTTTCAAGCTCCTCTTATTTTTCAGACCTTTTCATGCTCCTCATATTTTTCACACCTTTTCATGCTCTTCATATAGTTCACACCTTTTCATGCTCTTCATATTGTTCAGAACTTTTCATGCTCCTCGTACTTTTCACAACTTCTCATGCTCCTCATATTGTTCACACCTTTTCATGCTCGTCATAATATTCACACATTTTCATGCTCTTCATATTTTTCACAACTTTTCATGCTCTTCATATTTTTCAGAACTTTTCATTCTCTTCATGCTCTTCGTATTTTCAGACCTATTCATGCTCCTCCTATTTTTCAGACCTTTTCATATTCTGCGTATTTTTCACACCTTTTCTTGCTCTTCATAGTTTACACACCGTTTCATGCTCTTCATGTTTTTCACACCATTTCATTAACCTTATATTATTCACACCTTTTCATGCTCTTCATATTTTACACACCGTTTCAGGCTCTTCGTATGTTTCACACCTTTTCATGCACTTCGTATTTTTCACAAATTTTCATGCTCTTCGTATTTTTCACACCTTTTCAGGCTCTTCGAAATTTTTCACCCCTTTTCATGCTCTTCGTATTTTTCACACCCTGTCGTGCTCTTCATATTTTTTACATCTTTTCATCCTCTTCGTATTTGTCCCATCTTTTCATGTTCTTCGTATTTTTCAGAACTTTTCATGCTCTTCGTATTTTTCACACTATTTCATGCTCTTCGTATTTTTCAGACATTCTGATGCTTCGTATTTTTCACAGCGTTTCATGCACTTCGTATTTTTCACACCGTTTAATGCTCTTCATATTTTTCACACCTTTTCATGCTCTTCGTATTTTTCACACCTTTTCATGCTCTTTTTATTTTTCACATCTGTTCATGGTCTTCGTAATTTTTCACAAATTTTCATGCACTTTGTAATTTTTCACACCTTTTCATGCTCTTCGTATTTTTCACACCTTTTCATGCTTTTCGTATTATTCACACCTTTTCATGCTCCTTGTATATTTTAGACCTTTTCATGCTCCTCGTATTATTCACACCTTTTCATGCTCCTCGTATATTTTAGACCTTTTCATGCTACTCGTATTTTTCAGACGTTTGCAAGCTCCTCGTATTTTTCAGACCTTTGCATGCTCCTCGTATTTTTCAGAACTTTTCACGCTCCTCGTGTTTTTCACAACTTCTCATGCTCCTCATATTGTTCACACCTTTTCATACTCCTCATATTATTCACAACTTTTTATGCTTCTGGTATTTTTCAGACCTTTTCATGCTCCTCCTATTTTTCAGAACTTTTCATTGTCCTTGTAAATCACAGCTTTTCATGCTCCTGGTATTTTTCACACCATTTCATGCTCTTCATATTTTACACACCGTTTCATGCTCTTCATATTTTTCACACCATTTCATGAACCTCATATTGTTCACAACTTTTCATGCTCTTCATAGTTTTCAAACCTTTACATGCTCTTCGTATGTTTCAGAATTTTTCATGCTCTTCGTATTGTTCACAGCTTTTCATGCTCCTGGGATTTTTCACACCTTTTCATGCTCTTCATATTTTTCAGAACTTTTCAAGCTCTTCCTATTTTTCACAGCGTTTCATGCACTTCGTATTTTTCACACCATTTAATGCTCTTCATATTTATCACACCTTTTCATGCTCTTTGTATTTTTCACCTTTTCATGCTCTTTGTATTTTTCACATCTTTTCATGTTCCTCGTAATTTTTCACAACTTTTCTTGCACTTCGTAATTATTCACACCTTTTCATGCTCTTCGTATATTTCACAACTTTTCGTGCTTTTTGTATTATTCACACCTTTTCATGCTCCTTGTATATTTTAGACCTTTTCATGCTCCTCGTATTATTCACACCTTTTCATGCTCCTCGTATATTTTAGACCTTTTCATGCTACTCGTATTTTTCAGACCTTTGCAAGCTCCTCGTATTTTTCAGACCTTTGCATGCTCCTCGTATTTTTCAGACCTTTTCACGCTCCTTGTGTTTTCCACAACTTCCCATGCTCCTCATATTGTTCACACCTTTTCATACTCCTCATATTATTCACAACTTTTTATGCTCCTGGTATTTTTCAGACCTTTTCATGCTCCTCGCATTTTTCACACCTTTTCATGCTCCTCCTATTTTTCAGAACTTTTCATTCTCCTCGTAAATCACAGCTTTTCATGCTCCTGGTATTTTTCAAACCTTTTCATGCTCTTCATATTTTACACACCGTTTCATGCTCTTCATATTTTTCACACCATTTCATGAACCTCATATTGTTCACAACTTTTCATGCTCTTCATAGTTTTCAGACCTTTACATGCTCTTCGTATTTTTCAGAATTTTTCTTGCTCTTCGTATTTTTCACAGCTTTTCATGCTCCTGGTATTTTTCACACCTTTTCATGCTCTTCATATACTTCAGAACTTTTCAAGCTCTTGATATTTTTCAGACCTTTTCAAGCTCTTCGTAGTTTTCACAACCTTTCATGCTCTTCGCATTTTTCACACCGTTTCATGCACTTCATATTTTTCACACCTTTTCATGCTATTCATATTTTTCACACTGTTTCATAATCTTCATATTTTTCACTTCTTTTCATGCTCTTCATATATTTCACACTGTTTCATGCTCTTCATATGTTCACACCATTACATGCTCCTCATATTTATCATAGTTTCATGCTCTTCAAATTTTTCACACCTTTACATGCTCCTCATATTTTTGACACCATTTCTTGCTCCTCGTATTTTTCAGAACTTTTCATGCTCTTCATATTTTTCACACCTTTACATGCTCCTCATATTTTTGACACCTTTTCTTGCTCCTCATATTTTTCACACCGTTTCATGCTCTTCATATTTTTCACACCTTTTCCTGCTCTTCATATTTTTCATACCGTTTCATGCTCTTCATATTCTCACACTGTTTCATGCTCCTCATATTTTTCAGACCTTTTCATGGTCCTCGTATTTTTCAGACCTTTTCATGCTCCTCATAATTTTCAGACCTTGGCATGCTCCTCGTATTTTCCAGACCTTTTCATCCTCCTCATATTTTTCACACCTTTTCACGCTCTTTGTATTTTTCAGGCCTTTGCATGCTCCCTGTATTTTTCACACATTTTCATGCTCCTCGTATTTTTCAGAACTTTTCATGCTCCTCATATTTTGCACACCTTTTCATGCTCTTCGTATTTTTCAGACGTTTGCATGCTCTTCGTATTTTTCAGACCTTTTCATGCTCTTGATAGTTTTGAAACCTTTTCAGGCTCCTCGTATTTTTCAGACCTTTTCATGCTCCTCGTATTTTTCACACATTTCCATGCTCCTCGTATTTTTCACACCTTTTCACGACCCTTGTATTTTTCAGACCTTTCCATGCTCCTCGTATTTTTCACACCGTTTCATGCTCTTCATATTTTCAGATAGTTTCATGCTCCTCATATTTTTCACACGTTTCATGCTCTTCATATTTTTCAGAAAGCTCTTTGTATTTTTCAGACTTTTTCATGTTCTTGGTAATTTTTCACATCTTTTAATGCTCTCTGAATTTTTCACAACTTTTCATGCTTTTCGTGATTTTTCACAACGTTTCATGCTCTTCATATTTTTCACACCGTTTGATGCGTTTGTACTTTTCACACTTTTTCATGCTCTTTGTATTTTTCACACATTTTAATGCTCTTCATATATTTCACACCTTTTCATGCACTTCGAATGATTCACACCTTTTCATGCTCTTCATATTTTTCACACCTTTTCATGCTCTTCATATTTTTCACACCATTTCATGCTCTTCATATTTTTCACACTGTTTCATGCTCTTCGTATTTTTCACACCTTTTCATGCTCTTCGTATATTTCACACCTTTTCATGCTCTTCATATTTTTCACACCGTTTCATGCTGTTCATATTGTTCACAACTTTTCAGGCTCCCCGTATTTTTCAGACCTTTTCATGCTCCTTGTGTTTTTCAGACCTTTTCATGCTCCTCGTATTTTTCAGACCTTTTCATCCTCCTCGTATTTATCAGACCTTTTCATGCTTCTCGTATTTTTCACACTTTTTCATTCTCCTCGTATTTTTCACACCTTTATATGCTCTTTGTATTTTTCACACCTTTTCATGCTCTTCCTGTTTTTCACACCTTTTCATGCTCTTCGTGTTTTTCACTCCTTTTAATGCTCTTCATATTTTTCAGGCCTTTTCATGCTCTTGATATTTTCCACACCTTTTCATGCTCTCCATGTTTTTCACACCGTTTCTTGCTCTTCGTGTTTTTCACACATTTCATGCTCCTATTTTTCACACTTTTCATGCTCTTCATATTTTTCACACCTTTTCATGCTCCTCGTATTTTTCACACTTTTTCATGCTCCTCATATTTTTCAAACCTTTTCATGCTCTTCGAATTTTTCATTCATTTTCATGCTCCTCTTGTTTTTCACACCTTTTCATGCTCCTCGTATTTTTCACACTTTTTCATGCTCCTCATATTTTTCACACCTTTTCATGCTCCTCGTATTTTTCAGACCTTTTCATGCTCCTCGTATTTTTCAGACCTTGCCTGGTCCTCGTATTTTATAGACCTTTCCATGCTCTTACTATTTTTCAGACATCTTCATGCTCCTCTTATTTTTCAGACCTATTCATGCTCTTCGTATTTTTCAGAACTCTTCATGCTACTCGTATTTTTCAGAACTCTTCATGCTCTTCATACTGTTCACACGTTTTCATGCTCTTCGTATATTTCAGACCTTTTCAAATTCTTGATATTTTTCAGACCATTTCATGCTCCTCATATTTTTCACACCTTTTCATGCTCTTTGTAATATTTCACACCTGTTCATGCTCTTCGTATTTTTGACACCTTTTCATACTCCTCGTATTTTTCACACCTTTTCATGCTCCTCGTATTTTTCAGACCTTTTCATGCTCCCCGTATTTTTCAGACCTTTTTATGCTACTTCTATTTTTCAGACCTTTACATGCTCCTCGTATTTTTCACACCTTTTCATGCTCTTCGTGATTTTCACGCATTTTCATGGTTCTCATATTTTTTACACCATTTCATGTTCCTCGTTTTTTTTCAGACCTTTTCATGCTCCTCGTATTTTTCACACATTTTCATGCTCCTCGTATTTTTCACACCTTTGCATGCTCTTCGTGATTTTCACGCCTTTTCATGCTCTTTGTATTTTTCAGACCTTTTCATGCTCTGGGTATTTTTCAGAACTTTTCATGCTCTTCATATTTTTCAGAATTTTTCAACCTCCTCGTATTTTTCAGATCTTTTCATGCTCCTCAAATTTTTCAGACCTTTCAAGCTCCTCTTATTTTTCAGACCTTTTCATGCTCCTCATATTTTTCACACCTTTTCATGCTCTTCATATAGTTCACACCTTTTCATGCTCTTCATATTGTTCAGAACTTTTCATGCTCCTCGTACTTTTCACAACTTCTCATGCTCCTCATATTGTTCACACCTTTTCATGCTCGTCATAATATTCACACATTTTCATGCTCTTCATATTTTTCACAACTTTTCATGCTCTTCATATTTTTCAGAACTTTTCATTCTCTTCATGCTCTTCGTATTTTCAGACCTATTCATGCTCCTCCTATTTTTCAGACCTTTTCATATTCTGCGTATTTTTCACACCTTTTCTTGCTCTTCATAGTTTACACACCGTTTCATGCTCTTCATGTTTTTCACACCATTTCATTAACCTTATATTATTCACACCTTTTCATGCTCTTCATATTTTACACACCGTTTCAGGCTCTTCGTATGTTTCACACCTTTTCATGCACTTCGTATTTTTCACAAATTTTCATGCTCTTCGTATTTTTCACACCTTTTCAGGCTCTTCGAAATTTTTCACCCCTTTTCATGCTCTTCTTATTTTTCACACCCTGTCGTGCTCTTCATATTTTTTACATATTTTCATCCTCTTCGTATTTGTCCCATCTTTTCATGTTCTTCGTATTTTTCAGAACTTTTCATGCTCTTCGTATTTTTCACACTATTTCATGCTCTTCGTATTTTTCAGACATTCTGATGCTTCGTATTTTTCACAGCGTTTCATGCACTTCGTATTTTTCACACCGTTTAATGCTCTTCATATTTTTCACACCTTTTCATGCTCTTCGTATATTTCACACCTTTTCATGCTCTTCATATTTTTCACACCGTTTCATGCTGTTCATATTGTTCACAACTTTTCAGGCTCCCCGTATTTTTCAGACCTTTTCATGCTCCTTGTGTTTTTCAGACCTTTTCATGCTCCTCGTATTTTTCAGACCTTTTCATCCTCCTCGTATTTATCAGACCTTTTCATGCTTCTCGTATTTTTCACACTTTTTCATTCTCCTCGTATTTTTCACACCTTTATATGCTCTTTGTATTTTTCACACCTTTTCATGCTCTTCCTGTTTTTCACACCTTTTCATGCTCTTCGTGTTTTTCACTCCTTTTAATGCTCTTCATATTTTTCAGGCCTTTTCATGCTCTTGATATTTTCCACACCTTTTCATGCTCTCCATGTTTTTCACACCGTTTCTTGCTCTTCGTGTTTTTCACACATTTCATGCTCCTATTTTTCACACTTTTCATGCTCTTCATATTTTTCACACCTTTTCATTCTCCTCGTATTTTTCACACTTTTTCATGCTCCTCATATTTTTCAAACCTTTTCATGCTCTTCGAATTTTTCATTCATTTTCATGCTCCTCTTGTTTTTCACACCTTTTCATGCTCCTCGTATTTTTCACACTTTTTCATGCTCCTCATATTTTTCACACCTTTTCATGCTCCTCGTATTTTTCAGACCTTTTCATGCTCCTCGTATTTTTCAGACCTTGCCTGGTCCTCGTATTTTATAGACCTTTCCATGCTCTTACTATTTTTCAGACATCTTCATGCTCCTCTTATTTTTCAGACCTATTCATGCTCTTCGTATTTTTCAGAACTCTTCATGCTACTCGTATTTTTCAGAACTCTTCATGCTCTTCATACTGTTCACACGTTTTCATGCTCTTCGTATATTTCAGACCTTTTCAAATTCTTGATATTTTTCAGACCATTTCATGCTCCTCATATTTTTCACACCTTTTCATGCTCTTTGTAATATTTCACACCTGTTCATGCTCTTCGTATTTTTGACACCTTTTCATACTCCTCGTATTTTTCACACCTTTTCATGCTCCTCGTATTTTTCAGACCTTTTCATGCTCCCCGTATTTTTCAGACCTTTTTATGCTACTTCTATTTTTCAGACCTTTACATGCTCCTCGTATTTTTCACACCTTTTCATGCTCTTCGTGATTTTCACGCATTTTCATGGTTCTCATATTTTTTACACCATTTCATGTTCCTCGTTTTTTTTCAGACCTTTTCATGCTCCTCGTATTTTTCACACATTTTCATGCTCCTCGTATTTTTCACACCTTTGCATGCTCTTCGTGATTTTCACGCCTTTTCATGCTCTTTGTATTTTTCAGACCTTTTCATGCTCTGGGTATTTTTCAGAACTTTTCATGCTCTTCATATTTTTCAGAATTTTTCAACCTCCTCGTATTTTTCAGATCTTTTCATGCTCCTCAAATTTTTCAGACCTTTCAAGCTCCTCTTATTTTTCAGACCTTTTCATGCTCCTCATATTTTTCACACCTTTTCATGCTCTTCATATAGTTCACACCTTTTCATGCTCTTCATATTGTTCAGAACTTTTCATGCTCCTCGTACTTTTCACAACTTCTCATGCTCCTCATATTGTTCACACCTTTTCATGCTCGTCATAATATTCACACATTTTCATGCTCTTCATATTTTTCACAACTTTTCATGCTCTTCATATTTTTCAGAACTTTTCATTCTCTTCATGCTCTTCGTATTTTCAGACCTATTCATGCTCCTCCTATTTTTCAGACCTTTTCATATTCTGCGTATTTTTCACACCTTTTCTTGCTCTTCATAGTTTACACACCGTTTCATGCTCTTCATGTTTTTCACACCATTTCATTAACCTTATATTATTCACACCTTTTCATGCTCTTCATATTTTACACACCGTTTCAGGCTCTTCGTATGTTTCACACCTTTTCATGCACTTCGTATTTTTCACAAATTTTCATGCTCTTCGTATTTTTCACACCTTTTCAGGCTCTTCGAAATTTTTCACCCCTTTTCATGCTCTTCTTATTTTTCACACCCTGTCGTGCTCTTCATATTTTTTACATATTTTCATCCTCTTCGTATTTGTCCCATCTTTTCATGTTCTTCGTATTTTTCAGAACTTTTCATGCTCTTCGTATTTTTCACACTATTTCATGCTCTTCGTATTTTTCAGACATTCTGATGCTTCGTATTTTTCACAGCGTTTCATGCACTTCGTATTTTTCACACCGTTTAATGCTCTTCATATTTTTCACACCTTTTCATGCTCTTCGTATATTTCACACCTTTTCATGCTCTTCATATTTTTCACACCGTTTCATGCTGTTCATATTGTTCACAACTTTTCAGGCTCCCCGTATTTTTCAGACCTTTTCATGCTCCTTGTGTTTTTCAGACCTTTTCATGCTCCTCGTATTTTTCAGACCTTTTCATCCTCCTCGTATTTATCAGACCTTTTCATGCTTCTCGTATTTTTCACACTTTTTCATTCTCCTCGTATTTTTCACACCTTTATATGCTCTTTGTATTTTTCACACCTTTTCATGCTCCTCGTATATTTTAGACCTTTTCATGCTACTCGTATTTTTCAGACCTTTGCAAGCTCCTCGTATTTTTCAGACCTTTGCATGCTCCTCGTATTTTTCAGACCTTTTCACGCTCCTTGTGTTTTTCACAACTTCCCATGCTCCTCATATTGTTCACACCTTTTCATACTCCTCATATTATTCACAACTTTTTATGCTCCTGGTATTTTTCAGACCTTTTCATGCTCCTCGCATTTTTCACACCTTTTCATGCTCCTCCTATTTTTCAGAACTTTTCATTGTCCTTGTAAATCACAGCTTTTCATGCTCCTGGTATTTTTCACACCATTTCATGCTCTTCATATTTTACACACCGTTTCATGCTCTTCATATTTTTCACACCATTTCATGAACCTCATATTGTTCACAACTTTTCATGCTCTTCATAGTTTTCAAACCTTTACATGCTCTTCGTATGTTTCAGAATTTTTCATGCTCTTCGTATTGTTCACAGCTTTTCATGCTCCTGGGATTTTTCACACCTTTTCATGCTCTTCATATTTTTCAGAACTTTTCAAGCTCTTCCTATTTTTCACAGCGTTTCATGCACTTCGTATTTTTCACACCGTTTAATGCTCTTCATATTTATCACACCTTTTCATGCTCTTTGTATTTTTCACCTTTTCATGCTCTTTGTATTTTTCACATCTTTTCATGTTCCTCGTAATTTTTCACAACTTTTCTTGCACTTCGTAATTATTCACACCTTTTCATGCTCTTCGTATATTTCACAACTTTTCGTGCTTTTTGTATTATTCACACCTTTTCATGCTCCTTGTATATTTTAGACCTTTTCATGCTCCTCGTATTATTCACACCTTTTCATGCTCCTCGTATATTTTAGACCTTTTCATGCTACTCGTATTTTTCAGACCTTTGCAAGCTCCTCGTATTTTTCAGACCTTTGCATGCTCCTCGTATTTTTCAGACCTTTTCACGCTCCTTGTGTTTTCCACAACTTCCCATGCTCCTCATATTGTTCACACCTTTTCATACTCCTCATATTATTCACAACTTTTTATGCTCCTGGTATTTTTCAGACCTTTTCATGCTCCTCGCATTTTTCACACCTTTTCATGCTCCTCCTATTTTTCAGAACTTTTCATTCTCCTCATAAATCACAGCTTTTCATGCTCCTGGTATTTTTCAAACCTTTTCATGCTCTTCATATTTTACACACCGTTTCATGCTCTTCATATTTTTCACACCATTTCATGAACCTCATATTGTTCACAACTTTTCATGCTCTTCATAGTTTTCAGACCTTTACATGCTCTTCGTATTTTTCAGAATTTTTCTTGCTCTTCGTATTTTTCACAGCTTTTCATGCTCCTGGTATTTTTCACACCTTTTCATGCTCTTCATATACTTCAGAACTTTTCAAGCTCTTGATATTTTTCAGACCTTTTCAAGCTCTTCGTAGTTTTCACAACCTTTCATGCTCTGCACATTTTTCACACCATTTCAGGCTCTTCGTATGTTTCACACCTTTTCAAGCACTTCGTATTTTTCACAACTTTTCATGCTCTTCATATTTTTCACACCTCTTCAGGCTCTTCGAAATTTTTCACACCTTTTCATATTTTTCACACCTTTTCATCCTCTTCTCATTTTTCCGTTTCATGCTTTTTGTATTTTTCAGACCTTTTCATGCTCTTTGTATTTTTCAGACCTTTTCATGCTCCTCGTATTTTTCAGACCTCTGCATGCTCCTCGTATTTTTCTGAACTTTTCACGCTCCTCGTATTTTTCACAACTTCTCATCCTCCTCATATTGTTCACAACTTTCATACTTCTCATATTATTCACAACTTTTCATGCTCATTATATTTTTCACACCTTTTCAGCTCTTCATATTTTTCAGAAATTTTCATGCTCTTCATGCTCTTCATATTTTTCATACCTTTTCATGCTCTTGATATTTTTCAGAAGTTTTCATGTTCTTGATATTTTTCAGACCTTTTCATGCTCTTCAATTTTTCACAACTTTTCATGCCTTTCATATTTTTCAGACCTTTTCAATCTCTTGATATTTTTCAGACCTTTTCATGCTCTTCGTATTTTTCAGACCTTTTCATGCTCTTCATATTTTTTACAGCTTTTCATGCTCTTCTTATTTTTCACACCATTTCATGCTCCTCATATATTTCACATCTTTTCATGAGCTTCATATTGTCACACCGTTTCATGCTCCTCAGATTTTTCACACCTTTTCATGCTCTTCATATTTTTCAGACCTTTTCATGCTCCACATATTATTCACACGTTTACATGCTCTTCATATTTTACACAACTTCTCATGCTCTTCTTATTTTTTAAACCTTTTCTTGCTCTTCTTATTTTTCACACCGTTTCATGCTCTTCATATTTTTCACACCTTGTCATGCTTTTCAAATTTTTCACACCTTTTCATGCTCTTCGTATTTTTTAAACCTTTTCTTGCTCCTCATATTTTACACAACTTTTCATGCTCTTCATATTTTTTAAACCTTTTCTTGCTCTTCATATTTTACACACCGTTTCATGCTCTTCATATTTTTCACACCTTGTCATGCTTTTCAAATTTTTTACACCTTTTCATGCTCTTCGTATTTTTCAGGTTTTATCATTCTCTTCGTATTTTTCAGATCTTTTCATGCTCTTTGTAATTTTCACACCGTTTCATGCTCTTCGTATTTATCAGATGTTTTCATGATCTTCTTATTTTTCACACCGTTTCATGCTTTTCGTATTTATCAGAACTTTTCGTGATCTCCATATTTTTCAGAACTTTTCATGCTCTTCGCATTTTTCACACCGTTTCATGCACTTCATATTTTTCACACCTTTTCATGCTATTCATATTTTTCACACTGTTTCATAATCTTCATATTTTTCACTTCTTTTCATGCTCTTCATATATTTCACACTGTTTCATGCTCTTCATATGTTCACACCATTACATGCTCCTCATATTTATCATAGTTTCATGCTCTTCAAATTTTTCACACCTTTACATGCTCCTCATATTTTTGACACCATTTCTTGCTCCTCGTATTTTTCAGAACTTTTCATGCTCTTCATATTTTTCACACCTTTACATGCTCCTCATATTTTTGACACCTTTTCTTGCTCCTCATATTTTTCACACCGTTTCATGCTCTTCATATTTTTCACACCTTTTCCTGCTCTTCATATTTTTCATACCGTTTCATGCTCTTCATATTCTCACACTGTTTCATGCTCCTCATATTTTTCAGACCTTTTCATGGTCCTCGTATTTTTCAGACCTTTTCATGCTCCTCATAATTTTCAGACCTTGGCATGCTCCTCGTATTTTCCAGACCTTTTCATCCTCCTCATATTTTTCACACCTTTTCACGCTCTTCGTATTTTTCAGGCCTTTGCATGCTCCCTGTATTTTTCACACATTTTCATGCTCCTCGTATTTTTCAGAACTTTTCATGCTCCTCATATTTTGCACACCTTTTCATGCTCTTCGTATTTTTCAGACGTTTGCATGCTCTTCGTATTTTTCAGACCTTTTCATGCTCTTGATAGTTTTGAAACCTTTTCAGGCTCCTCGTATTTTTCAGACCTTTTCATGCTCCTCGTATTTTTCACACATTTCCATGCTCCTCGTATTTTTCACACCTTTTCACGACCCTTGTATTTTTCAGACCTTTCCATGCTCCTCGTATTTTTCACACCGTTTCATGCTCGTCATATTTTCAGATAGTTTCATGCTCCTCATATTTTTCACACGTTTCATGCTCTTCATATTTTTCAGAAAGCTCTTTGTATTTTTCAGACTTTTTCATGTTCTTGGTAATTTTTCACATCTTTTAATGCTCTCTGAATTTTTCACAACTTTTCATGCTTTTCGTGATTTTTCACAACGTTTCATGCTCTTCATATTTTTCACACCGTTTGATGCGTTTGTACTTTTCACACTTTTTCATGCTCTTTGTATTTTTCACACATTTTAATGCTCTTCGTATATTTCACACCTTTTCATGCACTTCGTATGATTCACACCTTTTCATGCTCTTCATATTTTTCACACCGTTTCATGCTCTTCATATTTTTCACACCTTTTCATGCTCTTCATATTTTTCACACCATTTCATGCTCTTCATATTTTTCACACTGTTTCATGCTCTTCGTATTTTTGACACTTTTTCATGCTCTTCGTATGTTTGACACCTTTTCATGCTCTTCATATTTTTCACACCGTTTCATGCTGTTCATATTGTTCACAACTTTTCAGGCTCCCCGTATTTTTCAGACCTTTTCATGCTCCTTGTGTTTTTCAGACCTTTTCATGCTCCTCGTATTTTTCAGACCTTTTCATCCTCCTCGTATTTATCAGACCTTTTCATGCTTCTCGTATTTTTCACACCTTTTCATGCTCCTCGTATTTTTCACACTTTTTCATTCTCCTCGTATTTTTCACACCTTTATATGCTCTTTGTATTTTTCACACCTTTTCATGCTCTTCCTGTTTTTCACACCGTTTCTTGCTCTTCGTGTTTTTCACACATTTCATGCTCCTATTTTTCACACTTTTCATGCTCTTCATATTTTTCACACCTTTTCATGCTCCTCGTATTTTTCACACTTTTTCATGCTCCTCATATTTTTCAAACATTTTCATGCTCTTCGAATTTTTCATTCATTTTCATGCTCCTCTTGTTTTTCACACCTTTTCATGCTCCTCGTATTTTTCACACTTTTTCATGCTCCTCATATTTTTCACACCTTTTCATGCTCCTCGTATTTTTCAGACCTTTTCATGCTCCTCGTATTTTTCAGACCTTGCCTGGTCCTCGTATTTTATAGACCTTTCCATGCTCTTACTATTTTTCAGACATCTTCATGCTCCTCTTATTTTTCAGACCTATTCATGCTCTTCGTATTTTTCAGAACTCTTCATGCTACTCGTATTTTTCAGAACTCTTCATGCTCTTCATACTGTTCACACGTTTTCATGCTCTTCGTATATTTCAGACCTTTTCAAATTCTTGATATTTTTCAGACCATTTCATGCTCCTCATATTTTTCACACCTTTTCATGCTCTTTGTAATATTTCACACCTGTTCATGCTCTTCGTATTTTTGACACCTTTTCATACTCCTCATATTTTTCACACCTTTTCATGCTCCTCGTATTTTTCAGACCTTTTCATGCTCCCCGTATTTTTCAGACCTTTTTATGCTACTTCTATTTTTCAGACCTTTACATGCTCCTCGTATTTTTCACACCTTTTCATGCTCTTCGTGATTTTCACGCATTTTCATGGTTCTCATATTTTTTACACCATTTCATGTTCCTCGTTTTTTTTCAGACCTTTTCATGCTCCTCGTATTTTTCACACATTTTCATGCTCCTCGTATTTTTCACACCTTTGCATGCTCTTCGTGATTTTCACGCCTTTTCATGCTCTTTGTATTTTTCAGACCTTTTCATGCTCCGGGTATTTTTCAGAACTTTTCATGCTCTTCATATTTTTCAGAATTTTTCAACCTCCTCGTATTTTTCAGATCTTTTCATGCTCCTCAAATTTTTCAGACCTTTCAAGCTCCTCTTATTTTTCAGACCTTTTCATGCTCCTCATATTTTTCACACCTTTTCATGCTCTTCATATAGTTCACACCTTTTCATGCTCTTCATATTGTTCAGAACTTTTCATGCTCCTCGTATTTTTCACAACTTCTCATGCTCCTCATATTGTTCACACCTTTTCATGCTCGTCATAATATTCACACATTTTCATGCTCTTCATATTTTTCACAACTTTTCATGCTCTTCATATTTTTCAGAACTTTTCATTCTCTTCATGCTCTTCGTATTTTCAGACCTATTCATGCTCCTCCTATTTTTCAGACCTTTTCATATTCTGCGTATTTTTCACACCTTTTCTTGCTCTTCATAGTTTACACACCGTTTCATGCTCTTCATATTTTTCACACCATTTCATTAACCTTATATTATTCACACCTTTTCATGCTCTTCATATTTTACACACCATTTCAGGCTCTTCGTATGTTTCACACCTTTTCATGCACTTCGTATTTTTCACAAATTTTCATGCTCTTCGTATTTTTCACACCTTTTCAGGCTCTTCGAAATTTTTCACCCCTTTTCATGCTCTTCTTATTTTTCACACCCTGTCGTGCTCTTCATATTTTTTACATCTTTTCATCCTCTTCGTATTTGTCCCATCTTTTCATGTTCTTCGTATTTTTCAGAACTTTTCATGCTCTTCGTATTTTTCACACTATTTCATGCTCTTCGTATTTTTCAGACATTCTGATGCTTCGTATTTTTCACAGCGTTTCATGCACTTCGTATTTTTCACACCGTTTAATGCTCTTCATATTTTTCACACCTTTTCATGCTCTTCGTATTTTTCACACCTTTTCATGCTCTTTTTATTTTTCACATCTTTTCATGGTCTTCGTAATTTTTCACAAATTTTCATGCACTTTGTAATTTTTCACACCTTTTCATGCTCTTCGTATTTTTCACACCTTTTCATGCTTTTCGTATTATTCATACCTTTTCATGCTCCTTGTATATTTTAGACCTTTTCATGCTCCTCGTATTATTCACACCTTTTCATGCTCCTCGTATATTTTAGACCTTTTCATGCTACTCGTATTTTTCAGACGTTTGCAAGCTCCTCGTATTTTTCAGACCTTTGCATGCTCCTCGTATTTTTCAGAACTTTTCACGCTCCTTGTGTTTTTCACAACTTCCCATGCTCCTCATATTGTTCACACCTTTTCATACTCCTCATATTATTCACAACTTTTTATGCTTCTGGTATTTTTCAGACCTTTTCATGCTCCTCCTATTTTTCAGAACTTTTCATTGTCCTTGTAAATCACAGCTTTTCATGCTCCTGGTATTTTTCACACCATTTCATGCTCTTCATATTTTACACACCGTTTCATGCTCTTCATATTTTTCACACCATTTCATGAACCTCATATTGTTCACAACTTTTCATGCTCTTCATAGTTTTCAAACCTTTACATGCTCTTCGTATGTTTCAGAATTTTTCATGCTCTTCGTATTGTTCACAGCTTTTCATGCTCCTGGGATTTTTCACACCTTTTCATGCTCTTCATATTTTTCAGAACTTTTCAAGCTCTTCCTATTTTTCACAGCGTTTCATGCACTTCGTATTTTTCACACCGTTTAATGCTCTTCATATTTATCACACCTTTTCATGCTCTTTGTATTTTTCACCTTTTCATGCTCTTTGTATTTTTCACATCTTTTCATGTTCCTCGTAATTTTTCACAACTTTTCTTGCACTTCGTAATTTTTCACACCTTTTCATGCTCTTCGTATTTTTCACAACTTTTCGTGCTTTTTGTATTATTCACACCTTTTCATGCTCCTTGTATATTTTAGACCTTTTCATGCTCCTCGTATTATTCACACCTTTTCATGCTCCTCGTATATTTTAGACCTTTTCATGCTACTCGTATTTTTCAGACCTTTGCAAGCTCCTCGTATTTTTCAGACCTTTGCATGCTCCTCGTATTTTTCAGACCTTTTCACGCTCCTTGTGTTTTTCACAACTTCCCATGCTCCTCATATTGTTCACACCTTTTCATACTCCTCATATTATTCACAACTTTTTATGCTCCTGGTATTTTTCCGACCTTTTCATGCTCCTCGCATTTTTCACACCTTTTCATGCTCCTCCTATTTTTCAGAACTTTTCATTCTCCTCGTAAATCACAGCTTTTCATGCTCCTGGTATTTTTCAAACCTTTTCATGCTCTTCATATTTTACACACCGTTTCACGCTCTTCATATTTTTCACACCATTTCATGAACCTCATATTGTTCACAACTTTTCATGCTCTTCATAGTTTTCAGACCTTTACATGCTCTTCGTATTTTTCAGAATTTTTCTTGCTCTTCGTATTTTTCACAGCTTTTCATGCTCCTGGTATTTTTCACACCTTTTCATGCTCTTCATATACTTCAGAACTTTTCAAGCTCTTGATATTTTTCAGACCTTTTCAAGCTCTTCGTAGTTTTCACAACCTTTCATGCTCTGCACATTTTTCACACCATTTCAGGCTCTTCGTATGTTTCACACCTTTTCAAGCACTTCGTATTTTTCACAACTTTTCATGCTCTTCGTATTTTTCACACCTCTTCAGGCTCTTCGAAATTTTTCACACCTTTTCATATTTTTCACACCTTTTCATCCTCTTCTCATTTTTCCGTTTCATGCTTTTTGTATTTTTCAGACCTTTTCATGCTCCTCGTATTTTTCAGACCTTTGCATGCTCCTCGTATTTTTCTGAACTTTTCACGCTCCTCGTATTTTTCACAACTTCTCATCCTCCTCATATTGTTCACAACTTTCATACTCCTCATATTATTCACAACTTTTCATGCTCATTATATTTTTCACACCTTTTCAGCTCTTCATATTTTTCAGAAATTTTCATGCTCTTCATGCTCTTCGTATTTTCAGAACTTTTCATGCTCTTCATATTTTTCATACCTTTTCATGCTCTTCAATTTTTCACAACTTTTCATGCCTTTCATATTTTTCAGACCTTTTCAATCTCTTGATATTTTTCAGACCTTTTCATGCTCCTCCTATTTTTCAGAACTTTTCATGCTCTTTGTATTTTTCACACCTTTTCATGCTCTTCATATTTTTCACACCTTTTCATGCTCTTCATATTTTTTAGAGCTTTTCATGCTCTTCTTATTTTTCACACCATTTCATGCTCCTCATATTTTCCACATCTTTTCATGAGCTTCATATTGTCACACCGTTTCATGCTCCTCAGATTTTTCACACCTTTTCATGCTCTTCATATTTTTCAGACCTTTTCATGCTCCACATATTTTTCACACGTTTACATGCTCTTCATATTTTACACAACTTCTCATGCTCTTCTTATTTTTTAAACCTTTTCTTGCTCTTCTTATTTTTCACACCGTTTCATGCTCTTCATATTTTTTACACCTTGTCATGCATTTCAAATTTTTCACACCTTTTCACGCTCTTCGTATTTTTTAAACCTTTTCTTGCTCCTCATATTTTACACAACTTTTCATGCTCTTCATATTTTTCAGAACTTTTCATTCTCTTCATGCTCTTCGTATTTTCAGACCTATTCATGCTCCTCCTATTTTTCAGACCTTTTCATGCTCTTCGTATTTTTCACTCCTCTTCATGCTCCTCGTATTTTTCAGACCTTTTCATGCTCCACATATTTTTCACACGTTTATATGCTCTTCATATTTTACACAACTTCTCATGCTCTTCTTATTTTTTAAACCTTTTCTTGCTCTTCTTATTTTTCACACCGTTAGATGCTCTTCATATTTTTCACACCTTGTCATGCTTTTCAATTTTTCACACCTTTTCATGCTCTTCGTATTTTTTAAACCTTTTCTTGCTCTTCATATTTTACACAACTTTTCATGCTCTTCATATTTTTCAGAACTTTTCATTCTCTTCATGCTCTTCGTAGTTTCAGACCTATTCATGCTCCTCCTATTTTTCAGACCTTTTCATGCTCTTCGTATTTTTCACTCCTCTTCATGCTCCTCGTATTTTTCAGACCTTTTCATGTTCCACATATTTTTCACACGTTTACATGCTCTTCATATTTTACACAACTTCTCATGCTCTTCTTATTTTTTAAACCTTTTCTTGCTCTTCTTATTTTTCACACCGTTTCATTAACCTCATATTATTCACAACTTTTCATGCTCTTCATATTTTACACACCGTTCAGGCTATTCGTATGTTTCACACCTTTAATGCACTTCGTATTTTTCACAAATTTTCATGCTCTTCGTATTTTTCACACCTTTTCAGGTTCTTCGAAATTTTTCACACCTTTTTATGCTCTTCATATTTTTCACACCTTTTCATCCTCTTCTCTTTTTTCACAACGTTTCATGCTCTACTTATTTTTCACACCTTGTCATGCACTTCATATTTTTTACATCTTTTCATGCTCTTCGTATTTGTCCCATGTTTTCAAGCTCTTCGTATTTTTCAGACCTTTTCATGCTCTTCGTATTTTTCACACTTTTTCATGCTCCTCATATTTTTCACACCTTTTCATGCTCTTCGTATTTTTCACACCTTTTCATGCTCATGTTTTTCACTCCTTTTAATGCTCTTCATATTTTTCAGGCCTTTTCACGCTCTTGATATTTTTCACACCTTTTCTTGCTCTCTGTGTTTTGTCACACCTTTTCTTGCTCTTCGTGTTTTTCACACGTTTTCATGCTCCTCATATTTTTCACACCATTTCATGCTCTTCATATTTTCACACCGTTTCATGCTAGTCATATTTTTGACACCTTTTCATGCTCCTAATATTTTTCAGACCTTTTAATGCTCCTCGTGTTTTTCAGACATTCTGGCCCCTCGTATTTTTCAGACCTTTTCATGCTCCTCATATTTTCAGACCGTTTCATGCTCCTCATATTTTTCAAACCGTTTCATGCTCCTCATATTTATCACACCGTTTCGTGCTCCTTGTGTTTTACAGACATTTTCATGCTTCTCATATTTTTCAGAACTTTTCATGCTCCTCGTGTTTTTCAGACCTTTTCATGCTCCTCGTATTTTTCACACATTTTCATACTCCTCGTATTTTTCACACCTTATCACGCTCATCGTAATTTTCAGACATTAAGGCCCCTCGTATTTTTCAGACCTTTCCATGCTCATCGTATTTTTCATACCTTTTCATGATCCTCATATTTTTCACACCTTTTAATGCTCTTAATATTTTTCAGGCCGTTTCATGCTCCTCATATTTTTCACACCTTTTCATGCTCTTCATATTTTTCACACCGTTTCATGCTCCTCATATTTTTGACACCTTTTCATGCTCCTCTTATTTTTCAGACCTTTTCATGCTCCTCGTAATTTTCACAACTTTTCATGCTCCTTGTAGTTTTCAGACCTTTTCATGCTCCTCATATTTCTCACACCTTTCATGTTCTTCATATTTTTCACACCGTTTCATGCTCTTTATATTTTCACACTGTTTCATGCTCCTCATATTTTTGACACCTTTTCATGCTCCTCTTATTTTTCAGACCTTTTCATGCTCCTCGTGTTTTTCAGACCTTTTCACGCTCCTCATATTTTTCAGACATTCAGGCCCCTCGTATTTTTCAGACATTTTCATGCTCCTCGTGTTTTTCAGACCTTTTCACGCTCCTCGTATTTTTCAGACATTCAGGCCCCTCGTATTTTTCAGAACTTTTCATGGTCCTCGTATTTTTCAGACCTTTTCATGCTCCTCGTATTTTTCACACATTTTCATATTCCTCGTATTTTTCACACCTTTTCACGCTCCTCGTATTTTTCAGACATTAAGGCCCCTCGTATTTTTCAGACCTTTTCATGCTCCTCGTATTTTTCACACCTTTTCATGCTCCTCATATTGTTCACAACTTTTCATGCTCTTCATATTTTTCACATCTTTTCATGCTCCTCATATTTTTCATACCGTTTCATGATCCTCATATATTTCACACCTTTTCATGCTTCTCATTTTTTGACACCTTTTCATGATCCTTGTATTTTTCAGACTGTTTCATGCTTCTCATATTTTTCACACCTTTTCATGCTCCTCGTATTTTTCACAACTTTTCATGCTCATCGTATTTTTCATACCTTTTCATGATCCTCATATTTTTCACACCTTTTAATGCTCTTCATATTTTTCAGGCCGTTTCATGCTCCTCATATTTTTCACACCTTTTCATGCTCTTCATATTTTTCACACCGTTTCATGCTCTTCATGTTTCCATACTGTTTCATGCTCCTCATATTTTTCAGATATTTTCATGCTCCTCGTATTTTCCAGACCTTTTCATGCTCCTCGTACTTTTCACAACTTTTCATGCTCCTTGTACTTTTCAGACCTTTTCATGCTCCTCATATTTCTCACACCTTTCATGCTCTTCATATTTTTCACACCGTTTCATGCTCTTTATATTTTCACACCGTTTCATGCTCCTCATATTTTTGATACCGTTTCATACTCCTCTTATTTTTCAGACCTTTTCATGCTCCTCGTATTTTTCAGACCTTTTCATGCTCCCCGTATTTTTCATACCTTTCATGGTCCTCGTATTTTACAGAACGATTCATGCTCCCCGTATTTTTCATACCTTTCATGGTCCTCGTATTTTTCAGACCTTTTCATGCTCCTCGTATTTTTCACACCTTTTCATGCTCCTCGTATTTTTCACACCTTTTCATGCTCCTCATATTTCACAACTTTTCATGCTCTTCATATTTTTTACATATTTTCATGCTCCTCATTTTTCTCATAGCATTTCATGCTCCTCATATTTTTCACATCTTTTCATGGTCCTCATGTTTTTGACACGTTTTAAACGTCTTCATATTTTCACACCGTTTCATGCTCCTCACGTTTTTTAGACCTTTTCATGCTCCTCATATTTTTCAGACCTTTATATGTTCCTCGTATTTTTCACACCTTTTCATGCTTCTAGTATTTTACAGAGCTTTTCATGATCCTTGTATTTTTCACACCTTTTCATGCTCCTTGTATTTTTCACACCTTTTCATGCTACTCGTATTTTTCACACCTTTTCATGCTCCCCATATTTTCAGACCTTTTCATGCTCCTACTATTTTTCACACCTTTTTATGCTACTCGTATTTTTCACACCTTTTCATGCTCCTCGTATTTTTCAGACATTTTCATGCTCCTCGTATTTTTCAGACCTTTTCATGCTCCTCGTATTTTTCACACCTTTTCATGCTCCTCGTATTTTTCAGACCTTTTCATGCTCCTACTATTTTTCACACCTTTTCATGCTCCTCACATTTTCACACATTTTCATGCTCTTCGTATTTTTCACACATTTTCATGCTCTTTGTATTTTTCAGACATTTTCATGCTCTTGGTAATTTTTCACACCTTTTCATGCTCTTCATATATTTCACACCTTTTCATGCTCTTCGTATTTTTCACACCTTTTCCTGCTCTTCATATTTTTCACACCTTTTCATGCTCTTCATATTTTTCACACCTTTTCATGCTCTTCATGTTTTTCACACGTTTTCATGCTTTTCATATTTTTCACACAGTTTCATGCTTTTCATATTTTTCACACAGTTTCATGCTCTTCATATTTTTCACACCTTTTCATGCTCTTCATATTTTTCACTCCGTTCTATGCTCCTCATATTTTCACATCGTTTCATGCTCCTCATATTTTTACACCGTTTCATGCTCTTCATCTTTTTCACACCATATCATGCTCTTCGTATTTTTCACACCTTTTCAAGCTCTTTATATATTTTACAACTTTTCATGCACTTCGTATGTTTCACACCTTATCATGCTTCTCATATTATTCACACCTTTTCATGCTCATCATATTTTTCACATCTTTTATTGCTCTTCATATTTTTCAGACCTTTTCATGCTCCTCATATTTTTCACACCGTTTCATGCTCCTCATATTTTCACACCGTTTCATGTCTTCATATTTTTCACACCATTTCATGCTTTTCATATTTTTCACACCTTTTCATGCTCTTTGTATATTTCACACCTTTTCATGCACTTCGTATGTTTCACACCTTATCATGCTCCTCATATTATTCACACCTGTTCATGCTCCTCGTGTTTTTCAGAACTTTTCATGCTCCTCATATTTTTCAGACCTTTTCATGCTCCTCGTATTTTTCACACCTTTTCATGCTCCTTGTATTTTTCACACCTTTTCATGCTCCTTGTATTTTTCAGACCTTTTCATGCTCTTCATATTTTTCAAAACATTTCATGCTTTCGCATTTTTCACACCGTTTCATGCTCTGCATATTTTTCACACCTTTTCATGAACTTCGTATTTTTCAAACCTTTTCATGCTCTTTGTATTTTTCACAACTTTTCATTCTTTTCATAATTTTGCACACCTTTTCATGGTCTTCATATATTTCACACCAGTCATGCTCTTCGTATTTTTCACACTTTTTCAAGCTCTTCATACTTTTCAAACCGTTTCATGCTCTTCATATTTTTCACATCTTTTCATGCTCTTCATATTTTTCACACTGTTTCATGCTCTTCATATTTTTCACACCTTTTCATGGTCTTCATTTTTACACTGTCTCATGCTCCTCATATTTTTCACACGTTTCATGCTCTTCATATTTTTACACCGTTTCATGCTCCTCCTATTTTTCACACATTTTCATGTTCTTTGTATTTTTCAGACATTTTCATGCTCTTGGTAATTTTTCACACCTTTTCATGCTTTTCGTAATTTTTCACACCTGTAAATGCTCTTCGTATATTTCACACCTTTTCATTTTCCTCATATTTCTCACACAGTTTCATGCTCTTCATATTATTCACACCTTTTCATGCTCTTCATATTTTTCACACTTTTTCATGCTTTTCATATTTTTCCACACAGTTTCATGCTCTTCATAATTTTCACACCTTTTCATGCTCTTCATATTTTTCACTCCGTTCTATGCTCCTCATATTTTCAGACCATTTTATGATCCTCATATTTTCACCCCGTTTCATGCTCTTCATTATTTCAAACCATTTCATGCTCTTCGTATTTTTCACACCTTTTCATGATCTTTGTATATTTCACACCTTTTCATGCTCTTCGTTTTTTTCACACCGTTTCATGTTCTTCATATTTTTCACACAGTTTCATGCTCTTCATATTTTCACACCTTTTCATGGTCTTCATTTTTACACCATTTCATGCTCCTCATATTTTTCACACGTTTCATGCTCTTCATATTTTTACACCGTTTCATGCTCCTCCTATTTTTGACACCTTTCCATGCTCCTTGTATTTTTCACACCTTTTCATGCTACTCGTATTTTTCACACCTTTTCATGCTCCCCATATTTTCAGACCTTTTCATGCTCCTACTATTTTTCACACCTTTTTATGCTACTCCTATTTTTCACACCTTTTCATGCTCCTCGTATTTTTCAGACATTTTCATGCTCCTCGTATTTTTCAGACCTTTTCATGCTCCTCGTATTTTTCACACCTTTTCATGCTCCTCGTATTTTTCAGACCTTTTCATGCTCCTACTATTTTTCACACCTTTTCATGCTCCTCACATTTTCACACATTTTCATGCTCTTCGTATTTTTCACACATTTTCATGCTCTTTGTATTTTTCAGACATTTTCATGCTCTTGGTAATTTTTCACACCTTTTCATGCTCTTCATATATTTCACACCTTTTCATGCTCTTCGTATTTTTCACACCTTTTCCTGCTCTTCATATTTTTCACACCTTTTCATGCTCTTCATATTTTTCACACCTTTTCATGCTCTTCATGTTTTTCACACGTTTTCATGCTTTTCATATTTTTCACACAGTTTCATGCTTTTCATATTTTTCACACAGTTTCATGCTCTTCATCTTTTTCACACCATATCATGCTCTTCGTATTTTTCACACCTTTTCAAGCTCTTTATATATTTTACAACTTTTCATGCACTTCGTATGTTTCACACCTTATCATGCTTCTCATATTATTCACACCTTTTCATGCTCATCATATTTTTCACATCTTTTATTGCTCTTCATATTTTTCAGACCTTTTCATGCTCCTCATATTTTTCACACCGTTTCATGCTCCTCATATTTTCACACCGTTTCATGTCTTCATATTTTTCACACCATTTCATGCTTTTCATATTTTTCACACCTTTTCATGCTCTTTGTATATTTCACACCTTTTCATGCACTTCGTATGTTTCACACCTTATCATGCTCCTCATATTATTCACACCTGTTCATGCTCCTCGTGTTTTTCAGAACTTTTCATGCTCCTCATATTTTTCAGACCTTTTCATGCTCCTCGTATTTTTCACACCTTTTCATGCTCCTTGTATTTTTCACACCTTTTCATGCTCCTTGTATTTTTCAGACCTTTTCATGCTCTTCATATTTTTCAAAACATTTCATGCTTTCGCATTTTTCACACCGTTTCATGCTCTGCATATTTTTCACACCTTTTCATGAACTTCGTATTTTTCAAACCTTTTCATGCTCTTTGTATTTTTCACAACTTTTCATTCTTTTCATAATTTTGCACACCTTTTCATGGTCTTCATATATTTCACACCAGTCATGCTCTTCGTATTTTTCACACTTTTTCAAGCTCTTCATACTTTTCAAACCGTTTCATGCTCTTCATATTTTTCACATCTTTTCATGCTCTTCATATTTTTCACACTGTTTCATGCTCTTCATATTTTTCACACCTTTTCATGGTCTTCATTTTTACACTGTCTCATGCTCCTCATATTTTTCACACGTTTCATGCTCTTCATATTTTTACACCGTTTCATGCTCCTCCTATTTTTCACACATTTTCATGTTCTTTGTATTTTTCAGACATTTTCATGCTCTTGGTAATTTTTCACACCTTTTCATGCTCTTCATATTTTTCACACTTTTTCATGCTTTTCATATTTTTCCACACAGTTTCATGCTCTTCATAATTTTCACACCTTTTCATGCTCTTCATATTTTTCACTCCGTTCTATGCTCCTCATATTTTCAGACCATTTTATGATCCTCATATTTTCACCCCGTTTCATGCTCTTCATTATTTCAAACCATTTCATGCTCTTCGTATTTTTCACACCTTTTCATGATCTTTGTATATTTCACACCTTTTCATGCTCTTCGTTTTTTTCACACCGTTTCATGTTCTTCATATTTTTCACACAGTTTCATGCTCTTCATATTTTCACACCTTTTCATGGTCTTCATTTTTACACCATTTCATGCTCCTCATATTTTTCACACGTTTCATGCTCTTCATATTTTTACACCGTTTCATGCTCCTCCTATTTTTCACACCTTTTCATGCTCTTCATATTTTTCACACGTTTTCATGCTTTTCATATTTTTCACACAGTTTCATGCTTTTCATATTTTTCACACAGTTTCATGCTCTTCATAATTTTCACACCTTTTCATGCTCTTCATATTTTTCACTCCGTTCTATGCTCCTCATATTTTCAGACCATTTTTTGATCCTCATATTTTCACCCCATTTCATGCTCTTCATATTTTTCAAACCATTTCATGCTCTTCGTATTTTTCACACCTTTTCATGATCTTTGTATATTTCACACCTTTTCATGCTCTTCGTTTTTTTCACACCGTTTCATGTTCTTCATATTTTTCACACAGTTTCATGCTCTTCATATTTTCACACCTTTTCATGCTCTTCATATTTTTCACACTTTTTCATGCTTTTCATATTTTTCATACAGTTTCATGCTCTTCATAATTTTCACACCTTTTCTTGCTCTTCATATTTTTCACTCCGTTCTATGCTCCTCATATTTTCAGACCTTTTCATGCTCCTCATATTTTCACACCGTTTCATGCTCTTTGTATTTTTCACACATTTACATGCTCTTTGTATTTTTCAGACATTTTCATGCTCTTGGTAATTTTTCACACCTTTTCATGCTTTTCGTAATTTTTCACACCTTTTCATGCTCTTCACATATTTCACACCTTTTCTTGCTCTTCGTATTTTTCACACCGTTTCATGCTCTTCAGATTTTTCACACCTTTTCATGCTCTTCATATTTTTCACACGTTTTCATGCTTTTCATTTTTTTCCCACCGTTTCATGCTCTTCATATTTTTCACACAGTTTCATGCTCTTCATATTTTTCACACCTCTTCATGCTCTTCATATTTTTCACACGTTTTCATGCTTTTCATATTTTTCACACAGTTTCATGCTTTTCATATTTTTCACACCTTTTCATGCTCTTCGTATTTTTCCCACCTTTTCATGCTCCTCGTATTTTTCAGACCTTTTCATGCTCCTACTATTTTTCACACCTTTTCATGCTCCTCACATTTTCACACATTTTCATGCTCTTCGTATTTTTCACACATTTTCATGCTCTTTGTATTTTTCAGACATTTTCATGCTCTTGGTAATTTTTCACACCTTTTCATGCTCTTCATATATTTCACACCTTTTCATGCTCTTCGTATTTTTCACACCTTTTCCTGCTCTTCATATTTTTCACACCTTTTCATGCTCTTCATATTTTTCACACCTTTTCATGCTCTTCATGTTTTTCACACGTTTTCATGCTTTTCATATTTTTCACACAGTTTCATGCTTTTCATATTTTTCACACAGTTTCATGCTCTTCATATTTTTCACACCTTTTCATGCTCTTCATATTTTTCACTCCGTTCTATGCTCCTCATATTTTCACATCGTTTCATGCTCCTCATATTTTTACACCGTTTCATGCTCTTCATCTTTTTCACACCATATCATGCTCTTCGTATTTTTCACACCTTTTCAAGCTCTTTATATATTTTACAACTTTTCATGCACTTCGTATGTTTCACACCTTATCATGCTTCTCATATTATTCACACCTTTTCATGCTCATCATATTTTTCACATCTTTTATTGCTCTTCATATTTTTCAGACCTTTTCATGCTCCTCATATTTTTCACACCGTTTCATGCTCCTCATATTTTCACACCGTTTCATGTCTTCATATTTTTCACACCATTTCATGCTTTTCATATTTTTCACACCTTTTCATGCTCTTTGTATATTTCACACCTTTTCATGCACTTCGTATGTTTCACACCTTATCATGCTCCTCATATTATTCACACCTGTTCATGCTCCTCGTGTTTTTCAGAACTTTTCATGCTCCTCATATTTTTCAGACCTTTTCATGCTCCTCGTATTTTTCACACCTTTTCATGCTCCTTGTATTTTTCACACCTTTTCATGCTCCTTGTATTTTTCAGACCTTTTCATGCTCTTCATATTTTTCAAAACATTTCATGCTTTCGCATTTTTCACACCGTTTCATGCTCTGCATATTTTTCACACCTTTTCATGAACTTCGTATTTTTCAAACCTTTTCATGCTCTTTGTATTTTTCACAACTTTTCATTCTTTTCATAATTTTGCACACCTTTTCATGGTCTTCATATATTTCACACCAGTCATGCTCTTCGTATTTTTCACACTTTTTCAAGCTCTTCATACTTTTCAAACCGTTTCATGCTCTTCATATTTTTCACATCTTTTCATGCTCTTCATATTTTTCACACTGTTTCATGCTCTTCATATTTTTCACACCTTTTCATGGTCTTCATTTTTACACTGTCTCATGCTCCTCATATTTTTCACACGTTTCATGCTCTTCATATTTTTACACCGTTTCATGCTCCTCCTATTTTTCACACATTTTCATGTTCTTTGTATTTTTCAGACATTTTCATGCTCTTGGTAATTTTTCACACCTTTTCATGCTTTTCATAATTTTTCACACCTGTAAATGCTCTTCGTATATTTCACACCTTTTCATGTTCCTCATATTTCTCACACAGTTTCATGCTCTTCATATTATTCACACCTTTTCATGCTCTTCATATTTTTCACACTTTTTCATGCTTTTCATATTTTTCCACACAGTTTCATGCTCTTCATAATTTTCACACCTTTTCATGCTCTTCATATTTTTCACTCCGTTCTATGCTCCTCATATTTTCAGACCATTTTATGATCCTCATATTTTCACCCCGTTTCATGCTCTTCATTATTTCAAACCATTTCATGCTCTTCGTATTTTTCACACCTTTTCATGATCTTTGTATATTTCACACCTTTTCATGCTCTTCGTTTTTTTCACACCGTTTCATGTTCTTCATATTTTTCACACAGTTTCATGCTCTTCATATTTTCACACCTTTTCATGGTCTTCATTTTTACACCATTTCATGCTCCTCATATTTTTCACACGTTTCATGCTCTTCATATTTTTACACCGTTTCATGCTCCTCCTATTTTTCACACCTTTTCATGCTCTTCATATTTTTCACACGTTTTCATGCTTTTCATATTTTTCACACAGTTTCATGCTTTTCATATTTTTCACACAGTTTCATGCTCTTCATAATTTTCACACCTTTTCATGCTCTTCATATTTTTCACTCCGTTCTATGCTCCTCATATTTTCAGACCATTTTTTGATCCTCATATTTTCACCCCATTTCATGCTCTTCATATTTTTCAAACCATTTCATGCTCTTCGTATTTTTCACACCTTTTCATGATCTTTGTATATTTCACACCTTTTCATGCTCTTCGTTTTTTTCACACCGTTTCATGTTCTTCATATTTTTCACACAGTTTCATGCTCTTCATATTTTCACACCTTTTCATGCTCTTCATATTTTTCACACTTTTTCATGCTTTTCATATTTTTCATACAGTTTCATGCTCTTCATAATTTTCACACCTTTTCTTGCTCTTCATATTTTTCACTCCGTTCTATGCTCCTCATATTTTCAGACCTTTTCATGCTCCTCATATTTTCACACCGTTTCATGCTCTTTGTATTTTTCACACATTTTCATGCTCTTTGTATTTTTCAGACATTTTCATGCTCTTGGTAATTTTTCACACCTTTTCATGCTTTTCGTAATTTTTCACACCTTTTCATGCTCTTCACATATTTCACACCTTTTCTTGCTCTTCGTATTTTTCACACCGTTTCATGCTCTTCAGATTTTTCACACCTTTTCATGCTCTTCATATTTTTCACACGTTTTCATGCTTTTCATTTTTTTCCCACCGTTTCATGCTCTTCATATTTTTCACACAGTTTCATGCTCTTCATATTTTTCACACCTTTTCATGCTCTTCATATTTTTCACACGTTTTCATGCTTTTCATATTTTTCACACAGTTTCATGCTTTTCATATTTTTCACACCTTTTCATGCTCTTCGTATTTTTCCCACCTTTTCATGCTCTTCATATTTTTCAAACCTTTTCATGCTTTTTGAATTTTTCATACATTTTCATGGTCTTCGTGTTTTTCACACATTTTCATGCTCTTCGTATTTTTTACACTTTTTCATGGTCCTCATATTTTTCAAAACTTTTCATGCTCATCATAGTTTTCACACCTTTTCATGGTCCTCGTATATTTCAGACCTTTTCGTGCTCCTCGGATTTTTCACACCTTTTCATCCTCTTCGAATTTTTCACACATTTTCATGCACTTCGTTTTATCCACAACTTTTCATGCTGCTAGTGTTTTTCACACCATTTCATGCTCTTCATATTTTTCAGACCGTTTCTTGCTCCTCATATTTATCACACCTTTCTATGCTCTTCATAATTTTCACACCGTTTCATGCTCTTCATTTTTTCACACCTTTTCAGGCTCCTCATATTTTTGAGACCTTTTCATGCTCTTCGTATTTTTCACACTTTTTAATGCTCCTCCTGTTTTCCAGACCTTTTCATGCTCCTCGTATTTTTCAGACCTTTTCATGCTCCTCGTATTTTTGACACCTTTTCATGGTCCTCATATTTTTCAGACCTTTTCATGCTCCTCATATTTTTCACACCTTTTCATTCTCCTAGAATTTTTCAGATCTTTTCATGCTTCTAGTATTTTTCAGACCTTTTCATGGTCCTCGTATATTTCAGACTCTTCGTACTCCTCGGATTTTTCACACCTTTTCATGCTCCTCGTATTTTTCCACACATTTTCATGCTCTTCGTGTTTTTCACACCTATTCATGCTCCTCGTGTTTTTCACACCTTTTCATGCTCCTCAGATTTTTCAAACCTTTCCATGCTCCTCATGTTTTCCAGACCTTTTCATGCTCCTCGGATTTTTCACACCTTTTCATGCTCCTCGTTTTTTTCACACATTTTCATGCTCTTCGTGTTTTTCACACCTATTCATGCTCCTCGTGTTTTTCACACCTTTTCATGCTCCTCGTATTTTTCACACCTTTTCATGCTCTTCGTATTTTTCAACCCTTTTCATGCTCTTTGAATTTTTCATACAATTTCATGCTCTTCGTGTTTTTCACACATTTTCATGCTCTTCGTGTTTTTCACACAGTTTCATGCTCTTCGTGTTTTTTACACTCTTTCATGGTCCTCATATTTTTCAAACCTTTTCGTGCTCTTAGTATTTTTCACACCTTTTCATGGTCCTCGTATATTTCAGACCTTTTTGTGCTCCTCGCATTTTTCACACCTTTTCATGCTCTTCGAATTTTTCACACATTTTCATGCACTTCGTTTTATCCACAACTTTTCATGCTGCTCGTGTTTTTCACACCATTTCATGCTCTCCCTATTTTTCAGACCGTTTCATGCTCCTCCTATTTATCACACCTTTCCATGCTCTTCATAATTTTCACACCGTTTCATGCTCTTGATATTTTCACACGGTTTCATGCTCCTCGTATTTTTCAGACCTTTTCATGCTCCTACTATTTTTCCCACCTTTTCATGCTCCTCGTATTTTTCGCACATTTTCTTTCTCATCGTATTTTTCACACCTTTTCATGCTCCTCGTATTTGTGACACCTTTAATGCTCCTCGTATTTTTCACAGCTTTATATGCTCTTCGTATTTTCAATCCTTTTCATGCTCTTCGAATTTTTCACACATTTTCATGCACTTCGTGTTTTCCACATTTTTTCATGCTGCTCGTGTTTTTCACACCATTTCATGCTCTTCATATTTTTAACACCGTTTCATGCTCTTCATATTTTCACACCTTTTCATGCTCCTCATATTTTTCACACCTTTTCATGCTCCTCGTATTTTTCACACCCATTCATGCTCCTTGTATTTTTCAGACCTTTTCATGCTCTTCGTATTTTTCACACCTTTTCATGCTCCTCATATTTTTGAAACCTTTTCATGTTCCTCATATTAATCACACCGTTTCATACTCCTCATATTTTTCACACCTTTTCATGTTGCTCGTATTTTTCAAACCTTTTCATGCTCCTCATATTTTTCAGACATTTTCATGCTCCTAGTATTGTTCACACCTTTTCATGCTCCTCGTTTTTTTCACACCTTTTCATATTCCTCGTATTTTTCACACCTATTCATGCTCCTTGTATTTTTCAGACCTTTTCGTGCTCTTCATATTTTTCACAGCATTTCATGCTTTCGCATTTTAACACCGCTTCATGCTCCTCGTATTTTTCACACCTTGTCATGCACTTTGTATTTTTCAAACCTTTTCATGCTCTTTGTATTTTTCACAACTTTTCATGCTTTTCATAATTTTTCACACCTTTTCATTGTCTTCGTATATTTCACACCAGTCATGCTCTTTGTATTTTTCACACCTTTTCAAGCTCTTCATACTTTTAAAACCATTTCATGCTCTTCATATTTTTCACAACTTTTCATGCTCTTCATATTTTTTACATATTTCATGCTTCTCATATTTTTCATACCATTTCATGCTCCTCATATTTTTCACATCTTTTCATGCTCCTCATATTTTTGACACCTTTTGAAGTCTTCATATTTTTCACACCGTTTCATGCTCTTTATATTTTCACACCGTTTCATGTTCCTCGTATTTTTCAGACCTTTTCATGCTCCTACTATTTTTCCCACCTGTTCATGCTCCTTGTATTTTTAGCACATTTTCTTTCTCATCGTATTTTTCACACCTTTTCATGCTCCTCGTATTTTTCACACCTTTAATGCTCCTCGTATTTTTCACACCTTTACATGCTGTTCGTATTTTTCAAACCTTTTCATGCTCTTCGAATTTTTCACACATTTTCATGCACTTCGTGTTTTCCACATTTTTTCTTGCTGCTCGTGTTTTTCAAACCGTTTCATGCTCTTCATATTTTTAACACCGTTTCATGCTCTTCATATTTTCACACCGTTTCATGCTCCTCATATTTTTCACACCTTTTCATGCTTCTCATATTTTTAAGATCTTTTCATGCTTCTCATATTTTTCAGACATTTTCATGCTCCTAGTATTTTTCACACGTTTTCATGCACCTCGTATTTTTCACACCTTTTCATGCTCTTCGTAGTTTTCACACCTTTTCATGCTCCTCATATTTTTCAGACCTTTTCGTGCTCCTCATATTTGCAGACCTTTTCGTACTCCTCATATTTTTCACACCTTTTCATGCTCATCATATATTTCACAACTTTTCATGCTCTTCATATTATTGACATATTTTAATGCTCCTCATATTTTTCACATCTTTTCATGCTCCTCATATTTTTGACACGTTTAAAAGGTCTTCATATTTTTCACACCGTTTCATGATCTTCATATTTTCACACCATTTCATGCTCACCAATTTTTTTAGACTTTTTCATGCTCCTCATATTTTTCAGACCTTTATATGCTCTTCGTATTTTTCACACCTTTTCATGCTCTTCGTATTTTTCGCACATTTTCTTTCTCATCGTATTTTTCACACCTTTTCATGCTCCTCGTATTTTTCATACCTTTTCATGCTCCTCGTTTTTTTCAGACATTTTCATGCTCCTAGTATTGTTCACACCTTTTCATGCTCCTCATATTTTTCACACCTATTAATGCTCCTTGTATTTTTCAGACCTTTTCATGCTCTTCGTATTTTTCACAGCATTTCATGCTTTCGCATATTTCACACCGTTTCATGCTCCTCGTATTTTTCACATGTTTTCATGCACTTTGTATTTTTCGAACCTTTTCATGCTCTTTGTATTTTTCACAACTTTTCATGCTTTTCATAATTTTTCACACCTTTTCATTGTCTTCGTATATTTCACACCAGTCATGCTCTTTGTATTTTTCACACCTTTTCAAGCTCTTCATACTTTTAAAACCATTTCATGCTCTTCATATTTTTCACAACTTTTCATGCTCTTCATATTTTTTACATATTTCATGCTTCTCATATTTTTCATACCATTTCATGCTCCTCATATTTTTCACATCTTTTCATGCTCCTCATATTTTTGACACCTTTTGAAGTCTTCATATTTTTCACAACGTTTCATGCTCTTTATATTTTCACATCGTTTCATGTTCCTCGTATTTTTCAGACCTTTTCATGCTCCTACTATTTTTCCCACCTGTTCATGCTCCTTGTATTTTTAGCACATTTTCTTTCTCATCGTATTTTTCACACCTTTTCATGCTCCTCGTATTTTTCACACCTTTAATGCTCCTCATATTTTTCACACCTTTACATGCTGTTCGTATTTTTCAAACCTTTTCATGCTCTTCGAATTTTTCACACATTTTCATGCACTTCGTGTTTTCCACATATTTTCTTGCTGCTCGTGTTTTTCACACCGTTTCATGCTCTTCATATTTTTAACACCGTTTCATGCTCTTCATATTTTCACACCGTATCATGCTCCTCATATTTTTCACACCTTTTCATGCTTCTCATATTTTTAAGATCTTTTCATGCTTCTCGTATTTTTCAGACATTTTCATGCTCCTAGTATTTTTCACACGTTTTCATGCACCTCGTATTTTTCACACCTTTTCATGCTCTTCGTAGTTTTCACACCTTTTCATGCTCCTCATATTTTTCAGACCTTTTCGTGCTCCTCATATTTGCAGACCTTTTCGTACTCCTCATATTTTTCACACCTTTTCATGCTCATCATATATTTCACAACTTTTCATGCTCTTCATATTATTGACATATTTTAATGCTTCTCATATTTTTCACATCTTTTCATGCTCCTCATATTTTTGACACGTTTAAAAGGTCTTCATATTTTTCACACCGTTTCATGATCTTCATATTTTCACACCATTTAATGCTCATCAAATTTTTAAACTTTTTCATGCTCCTCATATTTTTCAGACCTTTATATGCTCCTCGTATTTTTCACACCTTTTCATGCTCCTCGTGTTTTTCACACCTTTTCATTCTCCTCATATTTTTTTCAGACCTTTTCATGCTCCTGTTTTTTTCACACATTTTCATGCTCCTCGTATTTTTCACACCTTTTCATGCTCTTCGTATTTTTCGCACATTTTCTTTCTCATCGTATTTTTCACACCTTTTCATGCTCCTCGTTTTTTTTCAGACCTTTTCATTCTCCTGTTTTTTTCACACCTTTTCATGCTCCTCGTATTTTTCATAACTTTTCATGCTCCTCGTTTTTTTCAGACATTTTCATGCTCCTAGTATTGTTCACACCTTTTCATGCTCCTTATATTTTTCACACCTTATCAGGCTCCTTATATTTTTGAGACCTTTTCATGCTCTTCGTATTTTTCACATCTTTTTATGCT
Source organism: Dama dama (assembly GCF_033118175.1). NCBI lineage: Eukaryota > Metazoa > Chordata > Mammalia > Artiodactyla > Cervidae > Dama > Dama dama. The sequence continues at coordinate 1,366,245 of NW_026870979.1, forward strand.
CCTCCTGTTTTCCAGACCTTTTCATGCTCCTCGTATTTTTCAGACCTTTTCCTGCTCCTCGTATTTTTGACACCTTTTCATGCTCCTCGTATTTTTCAGACCTTTTCATGCTCTTTGTATTTTTCACAGCATTTCATGCTTTCGCATTTTTCACACCGTTTCATGCTCCACATATTTTTCACACCTTTTCATGCACTTTGTATTTTTCAAACCTTTTCATGCTCTTTGTATTTTTCACAACTTCATGCTCCTCGTGTTTTCCAGACCTTTTTATGCTCCTTATATTTTTCACACCTTTTCATGCTCCTCCTATTTTTTACACCTCTTCATGCTCCTTATATTTTTCACACCTTTTCATACTCCTCGTATTTTTCACACCTTTTCATGCTTCTTATATTTTTCACACCTTTTCAGGCTCCTCGTATTTTTCACACCTTTACAGGCTCCTCATATTTTTGAGAACTTTTCATGCTCTTCATATTTTTCACACCTTTTTATACTCCTCCTGTTTTCCAGACCTTTTCATGCTCCTCGTATTTTTCAGACCTTTTCATGCTCCTCCTTTTTTTCAGACCTTGTCATGCTCCTCGTATTTTTCAGACCTTTTCATACTCCTAGTATTTTACAGATCTTTTCATGCCTCTCGTATTTTTCAGACCTTTACATGGTCCTCGTATATTTCAGACCTTTTCGTTCTTCTCGGATTATTCACACCTTTTCAGGCTCCTCATATTTTTGAGACCTTTTCATCCTGTTCGTGTTTTCACACCTTTTCAAGCTCTTTGTATTTTTCACACTTTTTCGTGCTCTTCATATTGTTCACATCTTTTCATGCTCCAAGTATTTTTTAGACCTTTTCATGCTCCTCGTGTTTTTCAGAACTTTTCATGCTTCTCGTATTTTTCAGACCTTTTCATGCTCCTCGTATTTTTCACAGCTTTTCATTCTCCTCGTATTTTTCAGACCTTTTCATGCTCCTCATATTTTTCACACCTTTTCATGCTCCTCGTATTTTTCACACCCATTCATGCTCCTTGTATTTTTCAGACCTTTTCATGCTCTTCGTATTTTTCACACCTTTTCATGCTCCTCATATTTTTGAAACCTTTTCATGTTCCTCATATTAATCACACCGTTTCATACTCCTCATATTTTTCACACCTTTTCATGTTGCTCGTATTTTTCAAACCTTTTCATGCTCCTCATATTTTTCAGGCATTTTCATGCTCCTAGTATTGTTCACACCTTTTCATGCTCCTCGTATCTTTCACACCTTTTCATGCTCCTCGTATTTTTCACACCTTTTCATGCTCCTCGTATTTTTCAGACCTTTCCCTGCTCCTCGTATTTTTCACAGCATTTCATGCTTTCGCATTTTTCACACCGTTTCATGCTCCTCGTATTTTTCACACCTTTTCATGCACTTTGTATTTTTCAAACCTTTTCATGCTCTTTGTATTTTTCACAACTTTTCATGCTTTTCATAATTTTTCACACCTTTTCATTGTCTTCGTATATTTCACACCCATCATGCTCTTTGTATTTTTCACACCTTTTCAAGCTTTTCATACTTTTCAAACCATTTCATGCTCTTCATATTTTTCACATCTTTTCATCCTCTTCATATTTTTCCCAACTTTTCATGCTCTTCATATTTTTTACATATTTCATGCTCCTCATATTTTTCATACCATTTCATGCTCCTCATATTTTTCACATCTTTTCATGCTCCTCATATTTTTGACACCTTTTAAAGGTCTTCATGTTTTTCACACCGTTTCATGCTCTTTATATTTTCACACCGTTTCATTTTACTCGTATTTTTCACACCTTTAAATGCTCCTACTATTTTTCCCACCTTTTCATGCTCCTTGTATTTTTAGCACATTTTCTTTCTCATCGTATTTTTCACACCTTTTCATGCTCCTCGTATTTTTCACACCTTTAATTCTCCTCGTATTTTTCACACCTTTACATGCTCTTCGTGTTTTTCAAACCTTTTAATGCTCTTCGAATTTTTCACACATTTGCATGCACTTCGTGTTTTCCACATTGTTTCATGCTGCTCATGTTTTTCACACCGTTTCATGCTCTTCATATTTTTAACATCGTTTCATGCTCTTCATATTGTTCACAACTTTTCATGCTCCACGTACTTTTCAGACCTTTTCATGCTCCTCGTGTTTTTCAGAACTTTTCATGCTCCTCGTATTTTTCAGACCTTTTCATGCTCCTCGTGTTTTTCAGAACTTTTCATGCTCCTCGTATTTTTCACACCGTTTCATGCTCCTCGTATTTTTCACACCTTTTCATGCACTTTGTATTTTTCAAACCTTTTCATGCTCTTTGTATTTTTCACAACTTTTCATGCTTTTCATAATTTTTCACATCTTTTCATTGTCTTCGTATATTTCACACCACTCATGCTCTTTGTATTTTGCACAACTTTTCATGCTCTTTATACTTTTCAAACCATTTCATGCTCTTCATATTTTTCACAACTTTTCATGCTCTTCATATTTTTTACATATTTCATGCTTCTCATATTTTTCATACCATTTCATGATCCTCATGTTTTTCACATCTTTTCATACTCCTCATATTTTTGACACCTTTTAAAGGTCTTCATATTTTTCACACCGTTTCATGCTCTTTATATTTTCACACCGTTTCATGTTCCTCGTATTTTTCAGACCTTTTCATGCTCCTACTATTTTTCCCACCTTTTCATGCTCCTCGTATTTTTAGCACATTTTCTTTCTCATCGTATTTTTCACACCTTTTCATGCTCCTCGTATTTTTCACACCTTTAATTCTCCGTATTTTTCACACCTTTACATGCTCTTCGTATTTTTCAAACCTTTTCATGCTCTTCGAATTTTTCACACATTATCATGCACTTCGTGTTTTCCACATTTTTTCTTGCTGCTCGTGTTTTTCACACCGTTTCATGCTCTTCATATTTTTAACACCGTTTCATGCTCTTCATAATTTCACACCTTTCATGCTCCTCATATTTTTCACACCTTTTCATGCTTCTCATATTTTTCAGATCTTTTCATGCTTCTCGTATTTTTCAGACATTTTCATGCTCCTAGTATTTTTCACACGTTTTCATGCACCTCGTATTTTCACACCTTTTCATGCTCTTTGTAGTTTTCACACCTTTTCATGTTCCTCATATTTTTCAGACCTTTTCATGCTCCTAATATTTTTCCCACCTTTTCATGCTCCTCATATTTTTCAGACCTTTTCGTACTCCTCTTATTTGCAGACCTTTTCGTACTCCTCGTGTTTTTCACACCTTTTCATGCTCCTCATATATTTCACAACTTTTCATGCTCTTCATATAATTGACATATTTTAATGCTCCTCATATTTTTCACATCTTTTCATGCTCCTCATATATTTGACACGTTTAAAAGGTCTTCATATTTTTCACACTGTTTCATGATCTTCATATTTTCACACCATTTCATCCTCCTCAAATTTTTTAGACCTTTTCATGCTCCTGTTTTTTTCACACCTTTTCATGCTCCTCGTATTTTTCAGACCTTTTCATGCTCCTACTATTGTTCACACCTTTTCATGCTCCTTGTATTTTTCACACCTTTTCATGCTCTTCGTATTTTTCACACCTTTTCATGCTCCTCATATTTTTCACACCTTTTCATGCTCTTCATATTTTTCCCACCTTGTCATGCCAGTCGTATTTTTTAGAACTTTTCATGGTCCTCGTATATTTCAGACCTTTTCGTGCTCCTCGGATTTTTCACATCTTTTCATGCTCCTCGTATTTTACAGACCTTTTCATGCTCCTTGTATTGTTCCCACCTTTTCATGCTCTTCGTGTTTTTCAAACCTTTTCATGCTCCTCGAATTTTTATACATTTTCATGCTCTTCGTGTTTTTCACACATTTTCATGCTCTTCGTGTTTTTTACAATTTTTCATGCTCCTCATATATTTCACACCTTTTCATGCTCCTCATATTTTTCACACCTTTTCATGCTCCTCGTATTTTTCTGACCTTTACATGATCCTCATATTTTATAGACCTTTTCATGCTCCTCGTATTTTTCAGACCTTTTCATGGTCCTCGTACTTTCAGACCTTTTTGTGCTCCTCGTATTTTTCACACCTTTTCATGCTCCTCATATATTTCACAACTTTTCATGCTCTTCATATTTTTGACACATTTTCATGCTCCTCCTATTTTTCATACCGTTTCAAGCTCCTCATATTTTTCACATCTTTTCATGGTCCTCATATTTCTGACACGTTTTAAAGGTCTTCATGTTTTTCACACCGTTTCATGCTCTTTCTATTTTCATGCAGTTTCATGCTCCTCACATTTTTTAGACCGTTTCACGCTCCTCATATTTTTAGACCTTTATATGCTCCTTGTATTTTTCACACCTTTTCATGCTCCTCGTATTTTACAGAGCTTTTCATGCTCCTTGTTTTTCTCACACCTTTTAATGCTCTACGTATTTTTCACAACTTTTCATGGTCCTCGTATTTTTCAGACCTTTTCATGCTCCTACTATTTTTCACACCTTTTCATGCTCCTTGTAATTTTCACACCTTTAATGCTCCTCGTATTTTTCACAACTTTACATGCTCTTCGTATTTTGCAAACCTTTTCATGCTCTTCGAATTTTTCACACATTTACATGCACTTCGTGTTTTCCACAACTTTTCATGCTGCTCGTTTTTCACACCATTTCATGTTCTTCATATTTTTCAGACCGTTTCATGCTCCTCAAATTTTTCACACCTTTCCATGCTCCTCGTATTTTTCGTACCTTTTCATGCTCCTGTATTTTTCACACTGTTTCATGCTTTTCATGTTTTTCACACCTATTCATGCTCCTCGTGTTTTTCACAACTTTTCATGCTCCTCTTATTTTTCACACCTTTTCATGCTCCTCGTATTTTTCACACCTTTTCATGCTCCTTATATTTTTCACACCTTTTCATGCTCCTCGTATTTTTCACAACTTTTCATGCTCTTCATGTTTTTCCACACCGTTTCATGCTCCTCTATATTTCAGACCGTTTCATGCTCCTCATATTCTTTACACCTTTTGAAGCTCTTCATTTTTTTTACACATTTTCAGGCTCTTCATGTTTTTCAACACCGTTTCCTGCTCCTCCCATTTTCAGACCTTTTCATGCTCCTCATATTTTTGACACCTTTTGAAGCTCTTCATATTTTTCACACCTTTTCATGCTACTCCTATTTTGCAGACCGTTTCATGCTCCTCCTATTTTTCAGACCGTTTCATGCTCCTCATATTTTTGACACCTTTTGAAGCTCTTAATGTTTTTCAACATCGTTTCATGCTCCTCCTATTTTTCAGACCGTTTCATGCTTCTCATTTTTTGAAACCTTTTGAAGCTCTTCATATTTTTCAACACCATTTCATGCTCCTCCTATTTTGCAGACTGTTTCATTCTCCTCATATATTTCAGACCGTTTCATGCTCCTCATATTTTTGAAACCTTTTGAAGCTCTTCACGTTTTTCAACACCGTTTCATGCTCCTCCTATTTTTCAGAGCGTTTCATGCTCCTCCTATTTTTCAGAGTGTTTCATGCTCCTCCTATTTTTCAGACCATTTCATGCTCCTCTATTTATCAGACCGTTTCATGTTCCTCATTTTTGACATTCTTTGAAGCTCTTCATATTTTTCACACCTTTTCATGCTCTTCATGTTTTTCAACACCCTTTCATGCTCTTCATATTTTTCAGATCGTATCGTTGTCCTCATGTTCTTAACACCTTTTGAAGCTCTTCATATTTGTCACACCTTTTCATGCTCTTCAAGGTTTTCAACACCGTTTCATGCTCATGATATTTTTCAGACAGTTTCATGCTCCTCATATTTTTGACACCTTTTGAAGCTCTTCATATTTTTCACACCTTTCCATGCTCTTCATGTTTTTCAACACCGTTTCATGCTCCTCCTATATTACAGACCGTTTCATGCTCCTCATATTTTTGACAACTTTTGAAGCTCTTCATGTTTTTGAACACCGTTTCATGCTACTACTATTTTGCAGACTGTTTCAAGCTCCTCATATTTTTCAGACCGTTTCATCCTCCTCAAATTTTTGACACCTTTTGAAGCTCTTCATGTTTTTCAAAACCGTTTAATGCTCCGCCTATTTACCAGACCGTTTCATGCTCCTCCTATTATCAGACAGTTTCATGCACCTCATATTTTGGACACTTTTTGAAGCTCTTCATATTTTTCACAGCTTTTCAGTCTCTTCATGTTTTTCAACATAGTTTCATGCTCCTCCGATTTTTCAGACCGTTTCATGCTCCACATATTTTTGACACCTTTTGAAGCTCTTCATATATTTCTCCACTGTTTCATGCTCCTCCTATTTTTGAGACCGTTTCATGCTCCTCCTATTTTTCAGACAGTTTCGTGCTCCTCATATTTTTCAGACCGTTTCATGCTCCTCGTATAATTGAAACCTTTTGAAGCTCTTCATATTTTACACACCTCTTAGGCCCTTCATGTTTTTCAACACAATTTCATGCTTCTCCTATTTTTCAGATTGTTTCATGCTCCTCCTATTTTTCAGACCATTTCATGCTCCTCCTATATTTAAAACCGTTTCATCCTCCTCATATTTTTGACACCTTTTGAAGCTCTTCATATTATTCACACCTTTTCAGGCTCTTTATGTTCTCAACACCTTTTCATGCTCCTCCTATTTTTCAGACCGTTTCATGCTCCTCATATTTTTGACACATTTTGAAGCTATTCATATTTCTCACACCTTTTCATGCTCTTCATGATTTCAACACCGTTTCATGCTCCTCCTATTTTTCTGACCGTTTCTTTCTCCTCATATTTTTGACACCTTTTGAAGCTCTTCATATTCTTCACACCTTTTCATGCTCTTTATGTTTTTCAACACCGTTTCATGCTCCTCCTATTTTTCAAACAGTTTCGTGCTCCCCCTATTTTTCAGACCGTTTTGTGCTCCTCTTATTTTTCAGACAGTATCATGCTCCTCCTATTTTTCAGACTGTTTCATGCTCCTCTTATTTTTCAGACAGTATCGTGCTCTTCCTGTTTTTGACAACTTTTGAAGCTCTTCATGTTTTTCACCACGTTTCATGCTCCTCCTATTTTTCAAACCGTTTCATGCTCCTTCATATTTTTCAGACCGTTTCATGCTCCTCATATTGTTGACACCTTTTGAAGCTCTTCTTATATTTCACAGCTTTTCAGGCTCTTCATCTTTTTCACATCGCTTCAGGCTCCTCCTATTTTTCAGACCGTTTCATGCTCCTCATATTTTTGACACTTTTTGAAGCTCTTCATATTTTTCACACCTTTTCAGGCTCTTCATGTTTTTCACACCGCTTCATGTTTCTCCTATTTTTCAGACCGTTTCATGCTCCTCATATTTTTGACACCTTTTGAAGCTCTTCATATTTTCACACCTTTTCAGGCTTTTCATGTTTTTCATTACAGCTTCATGCTCCTCCTATTTTTCAGACCGTTTCATGCTCCTCATATTTTTGACACCTTTTGAAGCTCTTCATATATTTCTCCACTGTTTCATGCTCCTCCTATTTTTCAGACCGTTTCATGCTCCTCCTATTTTTCAGACAGTTTCCTGCTCCTCTTATTTTTCAGACAGTATCATGCTCCTCCTATTTTTCAGACTGTTTCATGCTCCTCTTATTTTTCAGACAGTATCGTGCTCCTCCTATTTTTGACACCTTTTGTAGCTCTTCATGTTTTTCACCACGTTTCATGCTCCTCCTATTTGTCAAACTGTTTCATGCTCTTTCATATTTTTCAGACCGTTTCATGCTCCTCATAATTTTGACACCTTTTGAAGCTCTTCATGTTTTTCAACACCGTTACATCCTCCTTCATATTTTTCAGACCGTTTCATGCTCCTCCTATTTTTGGCAGCTTTTGACGCTCTTCATATTTTTCACAATTTTCAGGCTCTTCATGTTTTTCAACACCGTTTCATGCTCCTCCTATATGGCAGACCGTTTCATGCTCCTCATATGTATCAGACCGTTTCATGCTCCTCAAATTTTGGCCACCTTTTGAAGCTCTTCATATTTTTCACACCTCTTCATGCTCTTCATGTTTCTCAATACCGTTTCATGCTCCTCCTATTTTTCAGACCGTTTCATGCTCCTCATATTTCTGACACATTTTGAATCTCTTCATGTTTTTCAACACTGTTTCATGCTCCTCCTATTTTTCAGACCGTTTCATGCTCCTCATTATTTTGACACCTTTTGAAGCTCTTCATATATTTCACACCTTTTCAGGCTCTTCATGTTTTTCAACATTGTTTCATGCTCCTCCTGTTTTTCAGACCGTTTCATGCTCCTCATATTTTTGACACCTTTTGAAGCTCTTCATATTTTTCACACCTTTTCAGGCTCTTCATGTTTTTCAACACCACTTCATGCTCCTCCTGTTTTTCAGACCGTTTCAACCTCCTCATATTTTTGACAGCATTTGAAGCTCTTCATATTTTTCACACCTTTTCAGGCTCTTCATGTTTTTCAACATTGTTTCATGCTCCTCCTGTTTTTCAGACCGTTTCAATCTCCTCATATTATTGACACTTTTTGAAGCTGCTCATATTTTTCACACCTTTTGAAGCTGTTCATATATTTCACTCCTTTTCAAACACTTCATGTTTTCCAACACCACCTCATGCTCCTCCTATTTTTCACACCGTTTCATCTCATCTTATTTTCGACACCTTTGGAAGCTCTTCATATTTTTCACACCTTTTGAAGCTCTTCATATTTTTCACACGTTGTCAGGCTCTTCATGTTTTTCAACATCGCTTCATGCTCCTCCTAAATTTCAGACCATTTCATTCTCCTCATATTTTTCTCACATTTGAAGCTCTTCATATTTTTCACACCTTTTTAGGCTCTTCATGTTTTTCAACACCACTTCATGCTCCTCCTGTTTTTCAGACCGTTTCATGCTCCTCATATGTTTGACACCTTTTGAAGCTCTTCATATTTTTCACACCTTTTCAGGCTCTTCATGTTTTTGAACACCGTTTCGTGCTGCTCATATTTTTGTGACCTTTTGAAGCGATCATACTTTTCACACCTTTTCATGCTCTTCATGTTTTTCAACAGCACTTGGTGGTCCTCCTATTTTTCAGACCGTTTCATGCTCCTCATATATTTGACACCTTTTGAAGTTCTTCATATTTTTCACACCTTTTCAGGCTCTTCATGTTTTTGAACACCGTTTCATGCTGCTCCTCTTTTTCATACCATTTCATACTCCTCATATTTTTGACACCTTTTGAAGCTCTTCATATTTCTTACACCTTTTCAGGCTCTTCATGATTTTGAACACCGCTTCATGCTCCTTCTATTTTTCAGACCGTTTCATGCTCCTCATATATTTGATACCTTTTGAAGGTCTTCATATTTTTCACACCTTTTCAGGCTCTTCATGGTTTTGAAGAACACTTCATGCTTCTCCTATTTTTCAGACCGTTTCATGCTCCTCATATTTTTGACACGTTTTGAGGCTATTCATATTTTTCACAAATTTTCAGGCTCTTCATGTTTTTGAATACCGTTTCATGCTCCTCCTATTTTTCAGACCGTTTCATGCTCCTCATATTTTTGACACCTTTTGAGGCTTTTCATATTTTTCACAAATTTTCAGGCTCTTCATATTTTTGCACACCGTTTCATGCTCCTCCTATTTTTCAGACCGTTTTATGCTCCTCATATTTTTGACACCTTTTGAAGATCTTCTTATTATTCACACCTTTTCAGGCTCTTCATGTTTTTGCACACCGCTTCATGCTCCTCGTATTTTTCAGACCGTTTCATGCTCCTCATGTATTTCACACCTTTTGAAGCTCTTCATATTTTTCACACCTTTTGAAGCTCTTCATATTTTTCACACTTTTTCAGGCTCTTCATGATTTGCAAAACCTTTTCATGCTCATCATATTTTTCAGAACGTTTCATGCTCCTCATATTTTTGACACCTTTTGAAGCTCTTCATATTTTTCACTCCTTTTCAGGCTCTTCATGTTCTTCAACACCGCTTCATGCTCCTCCTATTTTTCAGACCGGTTCATGCTCCTCATATTGTTGACACCTTTTGAAGCTCTTCATATATTTCATATCTTTTCAGGCTCTTCATGTTTTTCAAAACCACTTCATGTTCCTCGTATTTTTCAGACCATTTCATGCACCTCATGTATTTCACACCTTTTTAAGCTCTTCATATTTTTCACACCTTCTCAGGCTCTTCATGTTTTTGAACACAGCTTCATGCTCTTCCTATTTTTCAGACTGTTTCATGCTCCTCATATTTTGACACATTTTGAAGCTCTTCATAATTTTCACTCCTTTTCAGGCTCTTCATGTTTTTGAACACAGTTTCATGCTCCTCCTATTTTTCAGACCGTTTCATGGACCTCATGTATTTCACACCTTTTGAAGCTCTTCATATTTTTCACACCTTTTCAGGCTCTCATGTTTTTGACACAGCTTCATGCTCCTCCTATTTTTCAGACTGTTTCATGCTCCTCATATTTTGACACCTTTTGAAGCTCTTCATATTTTTCACACTTTTTCAGGCTCTTCATGTTTTTCAACACCGCTTCATGCTCCTCCTATTTTTCAGTCCATTTCATGTTCCTCATATTTTTGACACCTTTTGAAGCTCTTCATGTTTTTCACATCTTTTCAGGCTCTTCATGTTTTTGTACACCGCTTAATGCTCCTCCTATTTTTCAGACCTTTTCATGATCCTCATGTTTTTGACACCTTTGAAGCTCTTCATATTTTTCACACCTTTTCAGGCTCTTCATGTTTTTCACCACCACTTCATGCTCCTCCTGTTTTTCAGACCGTTTCAACCTCCTCATATTTTTGACAGCATTTGAAGCTCTTCATATTTTTCACACCTTTTCAGGCTCTTCATGTTTTTCAACACCGCTTCATGCTCCTCCTATTTTTCAGACCGGTTCATGCTCCTCATAATTTTGACAACTTTTGAAGCTCTTCATATTTTTCACACGTTTTCAGTCTCTTCATGTTTTTGAACACCGCTTCATGCTCCTCCTATTTTTCACAGCTTTTGAAGCTCTTCATATTTTTCACACATTTTCAGGCTCTTAATTTTTTTGAACAACGCTTCATGCTCCTCCTATATTTGAGATCTTTTAATGCTCCTCATGTATTTCACACCCTTTGAAGCTCTTCATATTTTTTACACCTTTTCAGGCTCTTCATGTTTTGCACACCGCTTCATGCTCCTCCTATTTTTCAGACTTTTTCATGCTCCTCATATTTTTGAAACATTTTGAAGCTCTTCATATTTTTCACACCTTTTCAGGCTCTTCATGTTTTTGAACACCGCTTCATGCTCTTCCTATTTTTCAGACCGGTTCATGCTCCTCATAATTTTGACACCTTTTGAAGCACTTCATATTTTTCACACGTTTTCAGGCTCTTCATGTTTTTCAACACCGCTTCATTCTCCTCCTATTTTTCAGACCGTTTTATGCTCCTCATATTTTTGACGCCTTTTGAAGCTCTTCATATTTTTCACAACTTTTCAGGCTCTTCAAATTTTTCAACACCGCTTCATGCTCCTCCTAATTTTCAGACCGTTTCATGCACCTCACGTATTTCACACCTCTTGAAGCTCTTCATATTTTTCACACCTTTTCAGGCTCTTCATGTTTTTGAACACCGCTTCATGCTTCTCCTTTTTTTCAGACCGTTTCATACTCCTCATATTTTTGACACCTTTTGAAGCTCTTCATATATATTACACGTTTTCAGACTCTTCATCTTTTTCAACACCGGTTCATGCTCCTCCTATTTTTCAGACTGTTTCATGCTCCTCATATTTTTGACACCTTTTGAATCTCTTCATATTTTTCACACCTTTTCAGGCTCTTCATGTTTTTGAACACCGCTTCATGCTCCTCTTATTTTTCAGACCGTTTCATGCTCCTCATATTATTGAAACATTTTGAAGCTCTTCATATTTTTCACACCTTTTCAGGCTCTTCATGTTTTGGCACACCGCTTCAAGCTCCTCCTATTTTTCAGACCGTTTCATGCTCCTCATATTTTTGAAACATTTTGAAGCTCTTCATATTTTTCACAGCTTTTCAGGCTCTTCATGTTTTTCAACACCGCTTCATGCTCCTCCTATTTCTCAGATTATTTCATGCTCATCTCATTTTTGACACCTTTTGAAGCTCTTCATATTTTTCACAGCTTGTCAGGCTCTACATGTTTTTGCACACCGCTTCATGCTCCTCCTATTTTTCAGACCGTTTATTCTCCTCATGTATTTCACACCCTTTGAAGCTCTTCATATTTTTCACACCTTTTCAATCTCTTCATGTTTTTGAACACCATTTCATGCTCCTCCTATTTTCAGACCTTTTTATGCTCCTCATATTTTTGACACATTTTGAAGCTCTTCTTATTATTCACACCTTTTCAGGCTCTTTATGTTTGTCAAAACCACTTCATGCTACTCCTATTTTTAGACCGTTTCATTCTCATTACATTTTTGACACATTGTGAAGCTCTTCGTATTTTTCACACCTTTTGAAACTCTTCATGTTTTTCACAGGTTTTCAAGCTCTTCATGTTTTTCAACACCGCTTCATGCTTCTCCGATTTTTCAGACCGTTTCATGATCCTCATATTTTGACAGGTTTTGAAGCTCTTCTTGTTTTTCATAACTTTTCAGGCTCTTATTGTTTTTCAACACCGCATCATGCTCTTCCGATTTTTCAAACCGTTTCATGCTCCTCATATTTTTGATACCTTTTGAAGCTCGTCATATTTTTCACACCTTTTCAGGCTCTTCATGATTTGAACACCCTTTCATTCTCCTCCTATTTTTCAGAGCGTTTCAAGTTCCTCATATTTTTGACACCTTTTGAAGCTCTTCATATTTTTCACACCTTTTCATGATCTTCATGATTCTCAACACCGCTTCATGCTCCTCTAACTTTCAGACGCTTTTAGGCTCCTCATAATTTTGACTCGTTTTGAAGGTCTTCATATTTTTCACACCTTTCCAGGCTCTTCATGTTTTTGAACACGATTTCATGCTCCTCATATTTTGACACCTTTTGAAGCTCTTCATGTTTTTCAACATCGTTTCTTGCTCCTCCTATTTTTCAGACCGTTTCATGGTCCTCATATATTTCAGACCGTTTCATGCGTCTCATATTTTTGACACCTTTGGTAGCTCTTCATATATTTCACACCTTTTCAGGCTCTTCATGTTTTTCAACACCGTTTCATGATCCCCCTATTTTTCAGACCGTTTCATGCTCCTCATATTTTTGACACCTGTGAAGCTCTTCATATTTTTCACACCTTTTCAGGCTCTTCATGTTTTTCAACACCGTTTCATGCTCCTCCTATTTTTCAGACCGTTTCATGATCCCCCTATTTTTCAGACCGTTTCATGCTCCTCATATTTTTGACACCTGTGAAGCTCTTCATATTTTTCACACCTTTTCAGGCTCTTCATGTTTTTCAACACCGTTTCATGATCCCCCTATTTTTCAGACCGTTTCATGCTCCTCATATTTTTGACACCTTTTGAAGCTCTTCATATTTTTCACAACTTTTCAGGCTGTTCATGTTTTCAACACGGCTTCATGTTCCTCCTATTTTTCAGACCGTTTCATGCTCCTCATATTTTTGACACCTTTTGAAGCTCTCAATATTTTTCACACCTTTTCAGCCTCTTCATGTTTTTCAACCCTGCTTCATGCTCCTCCTATTTTTCAGACCTTTCATGCTACTAATATTTTTCACACTTATTGAAGCTCTTCATATATATCACACCTTTTCAGGCTCTTCATGTTTTTGAACACCGCTTCATGCTCCTCCTATATTTCAGACCGATTCATGCTCCTCATATTTTTGACACATTTTGAAGCTCTTCAAATATTTCACACCTTTTCAAGGTCCTCAGGTTTTTCAGCACCACTTCATGCTCCTCCTATTTTTCAGACCATTTCATGTTCCTCATCTGTTTCACACCTTTTGAAGCTCTTTATATTCTTTAGGTTATCAGGCCTTTCATGCTTTTGAACACTGTTTCATGCTCCTTATATTTTTGACACCTTTTGAAGCTCTTCATCTATTTCACACCTTTTCAGGCTTTTCATGTATTTCAACACCGCTTCAGGCTCCTCCTATTTTTCAGACCGTTTCATGCTCCTAATATTTTTGACACCTTTTGAAGCACTTCATATTTTTCATACCATTTCAGGCTCTTCATGTTTTTCAACACCACTTCATTCTCCTCCTATTTTTCAGACCGTTTATTGCTCCTCATATTTTTCACACCTTTTGAAGCTCTATATATTTATCTCAACTTTTCAGGCTTTTCATGTTTTTAACACCGTTTCATGCTCCTCATATTTTTGACACCTTTTGATGGTCTTCATATATTTCACAACTTTTCAGGCTCTTCATGTTTTTCAAGACCGCTTCATGCTCCTCCTATTTTTCAGACCGTTTCATGCTCCTCATAATTTTGACACCTTTTGAAGCTCTTCATATTTTTCACACCTCTTTATGGTCTTCATTTTTCAACACCGTCTCATGCTCCTCCTATTTTTTGACTGTTTCATGCTCCTCATATTTTTGACACCTTTTGAAGTTCTTCATATATTTCACACCTTTTCAGGCTCTTCATGTTTTTGAACACCATTTCATGCTCCTCCTATTTTTCAGACCGTTTCATTCTCCTACAATTTTTCGGACAGTGTCGTGCTCCTCTTATTTTTGACACCTTTTGAATCTCTTCCTATATTCACAACTTTTCATGCTCTTCATGTTTTTCATCACCGTTTCATGCTCCTCATCTGTTTCATACCTTTTGAAGCTCTTTATATTCTTCACAGTTTTTCAGGCTTTTCATGTTTTTGAACACTGTTTTATGCTCCTCATATTTTTGACACCGCTTGAAGCCCTTCATATATTTCACACCTTTTCAGGCTGTTCATGTTTTTCAACACCGCTTCGTGCTCCTCCTATTTTTCAGACCATTTCATGCTCCTCATCTGTTTCACACCTTTTGAAGCTCTTTATATTCTTCACAGTTTTTCAGGCTTTTCATCTTTTTGAACACTGTTTCATGCTCCTCACATTTTTGACACCTTTTGAAGCTCTTCATGTATTTCACACCTTTTCAGGCTCTTCATGTATTTCAACACCACTTCCAGCTCCTTCTAATTTACATACAGTTTCATGCTGCTCATATTTTTGACACCTTTTGAAGCTCTTCATATTTTTCACACCATTTCAGGCTCTTCATGTTTTTCAACACCACTTCATTCTCCTCCTATTTTCCAGACCGTTTATTGCTCCTCATATTTTTCACACCTTTTGAAGCTCTATACATTTATCGCAACTTTTCAGGCTTTTCATGATTTTAACACCGTTTCATGCTCCTCATATTTTTGACACCTTTTGAAGGTCTTCATATATTTCACACCTTTTCAGGCTCTTCATGTTTTTCAGCACCGCTTCATGCTCCTCCTATTTTTCAGACCGTTCCATGTTCCTCATGTTTTTCACACCTTTTGAAGCTCCTCATATATTTCACACCTTTTGAAGCTCTTCATGTTTTTCACACCTTTTGAAGCTCTTCATATGTTTCACACCTTTTCTGGCTCTTCATGTTTTTCAACACCACTTCATACTCCTCCTATTTTTCTGACCGTTTCTTTCTCCTCTCATTTTTGACACCTTTTGAAGCTCTTCATATGTTTCACACCTTTTCAGGCTCTTCATGTTTTTCAACACCATTTCATGCTCCTCCTATTTTTCAGACCGTTCATGCGACTAATTTTTTTCACACCTTTTGAAGCGCTTCTTATATATCACACCTTTTCAGGCTCTTCATGTTTTTGAACACCGCTTCATGCTCCTCCTATATTTCCGACCATTTCATGCTCCTCATCTGTTTCGCACCTTTTGAAGCTCTTTAAATTCTTCACATTTTTTCAGGCTTTTCATGTTTTTGCACACTGTTTTATGCTCTTCATATTTTTGACACCTTTTGAAGCTCTTCATATATTTCACACCTTTTCAGGCTATTCATGTTTTTCAACACCGCTTCATGCTCCTCCTAGTTTTCAGACCGTTTCATGCTCCTAATATTTTTGACACCTTTTGTTGCTTTTCGTATTTTTCACACCTTTTCGTACTCTTCATGTTCTTCAACACTGTTTCATGCTCCTCCTATTTTTCAGACCGTTTCATGCTGCTCATATTTTTGACACCTTTTGAAGCTCTTCATATTTTTCACACCATTTCAGGCTCTTCATGTTTTTCAACACCACGTCATTCTCCTCCTATTTTTCAGACCGTTTATTGCTCCTCATATTTTTCACACCTTTTGAAGCTCTATACATTTATCGCAACTTTTCAGGCTTTTCATGATTTTAACACCGTTTCATGCTCCTCATATTTTTGACACCTTTTGAAGGTCTTCATATATTTCACACCTTTTCAGGCTCTTCATGTTTTTCAACACCGCTTCATGCTCCTCCTATTTTTCAGACCGTTCATGCGACTAATTTTTTTCACACCTTTTGAAGCGCTTCTTATATATCACACCTTTTCAGGCTCTTCATGTTTTTGAACACCGCTTCATGCTCCTCCTATATTTCCGACCATTTCATGCTCCTCATCTGTTTCGCACCTTTTGAAGCTCTTTAAATTCTTCACATTTTTTCAGGCTTTTCATGTTTTTGCACACTGTTTTATGCTCTTCATATTTTTGACACCTTTTGAAGCTCTTCATATATTTCACACCTTTTCAGGCTGTTCATGTTTTTCAACACCGCTTCATGCTCCTCCTAGTTTTCAGACCGTTTCATGCTCCTAATATTTTTGACACCTTTTGTTGCTTTTCGTATTTTTCACACCTTTTCGTACTCTTCATGTTCTTCAACACTGTTTCATGCTCCTCCTATTTTTCAGACCGTTTCATGCTGCTCATATTTTTGACACCTTTTGAAGCTCTTCATATTTTTCACACCATTTCAGGCTCTTCATGTTTTTCAACACCACGTCATTCTCCTCCTATTTTTCAGACCGTTTATTGCTCCTCATATTTTTCACACCTTTTGAAGCTCTATACATTTATCGCAACTTTTCAGGCTTTTCATGATTTTAACACCGTTTCATGCTCCTCATATTTTTGACACCTTTTGAAGGTCTTCATATATTTCACACCTTTTCAGGCTCTTCATGTTTTTCAACACCGCTTCATGCTCCTCCTATTTTTCAGACCGTTTCATGCTCCTCATATTTTTGACACCTTTTGAAGCTCTTCATATTTTTCACACCTCTTCATGCTCTTCAAGTTTTTCAACACCATGTCATGCTCCTCCTATTTTTCAAACTGTTTCATGGTCCTCATATTTTTGACACCTTTTGAAGCTCTCCATATATATCACACCTTCTCAGACTCTTCATCTTTTTCAACACCGGTTCATGCTCCTCCTATATTTCAGACCGTTTCATGCTCCTCATATTTTTCACAGCTTTTGAAGCTCTTTATATTTTTCACCCCTTTTCATGATTTTCATGTTTTTGAACACCGTTTCATGCTCCTCATATTTTTGACACCTTTTGAAGCTCTCAATATTTTTCACACCTTTTCAGCCTCTTCATGTTTTTCAACCCTGCTTCATGCTCCTCCTATTTTTCAGACCTTTCATGCTACTAATATTTTTCACACTTATTGAAGCTCTTCATATATATCACACCTTTTCAGGCTCTTCATGATTTTGAACACCGCTTCATGCTTCTGCTATATTTCAGACCGATTCAT
Source organism: Dama dama (assembly GCF_033118175.1). Classification (NCBI taxonomy): domain Eukaryota; kingdom Metazoa; phylum Chordata; class Mammalia; order Artiodactyla; family Cervidae; genus Dama; species Dama dama. Next base: position 1,384,146 of record NW_026870979.1, read on the forward strand.
GCTCCTCATATTTTTGACACATTTTGAAGCTCTTCAAATATTTCACACCTTTTCAGGCTGTTCATGTTTTTCAATACCGCTTCATCCTCCTCCTCTTTTTCAGACCGTTTTTTGCTCCTCATATTATTGACACCTTTTGGAGCTCTTCATATTTTTCGCACCTTTTCAGGCTCTTCATGATGTTCAAAACCGCTTCATGCTCCTCCTATTATTCAGACTGTTTCATGCTCCTCATAATTTTGACACCTTTGAATCTCTTCATATTTTTCACACCTTTTTAGGCTCTTCATGTTTTTGAACACCGCTTCATCCTCCTCTTATTTTTCAGACCGTTTCTTGCTCCTCATATTTTTCACAGCTTTTGAAGCTCTTTTTATTTTTCACACTTTTAATGCTCTTCATGTTTTTCAACACCGTTTCATGCTCGTCCTATTTTTCAGACCGTTTCAAGTTCCTCATATTTTTGACACCTTTTGAAGCTCTTTATGTTATTCACAATTTTCATGCTCTTCATGTTTTTCAACAACGTTTCATGCTCCTCCTATTTTTCGTACCGTTTCTTGCTCCTCATATTTTTGACACCTTTTGAAGCTCTTTATATTTCTCACACTTTTAATGCTCTTCATGTTTTTCAACACCGTTTCATGCTTCTCCTTTTTTTCAGACCGTTTCATGCTCCTCATATTTTTGACACGTATTGAAGCTCTTCTTATTTTTCACACGTTTTCGGTCTCTTCAGGTTTTTGAAGACCGTTTCAGGCTAATCCTATTTTTCAGAGTGTTTCATGCTCCTCGTATTTCTGACACCTTTTGAAGCTCTTCATGTTTTTCAACATCGTTTCATGCTCCTCCTATTTTTCAGATTGTTTCATACTCTTCATATTTTTGACACCTTTTGAAGCTCTTAATGTTTTTCACAACTTTTCAGGCTCTTCATGTTTTTCAACACCGCTTCATGCTCCTCCAATTTTTCAGACCGTTCCATGCTCCTCATGTTTTTCACACGTTTTGAAGCTCCTCATATATTTCACACCTTTTGAAGCTCTTCATGTTTTTCACACCATTTGAAGCTCTTCATATGTTTCACACCTTTTCAGGCTCTTCATGTTTTTCAACACCACTTCATACTCGTCCTATTTTTCTGACCGTTTCTTTCTCCTCTCATTTTTGACACCTTTTGAAGCTCTTCATATTTTTCACACCTTTTGAAACTCTTTATATTTTTCACACCTTTTCAGGCTCTTCATGTTTTTCAACACCGCTTCATGCTCCTCCTATTTTTCAGTCCATTTCATGTTCCTCATATTTTTGACACCTTTTGAAGTTCTTCATGTTTTTCACATCTTTTCAGGCTCTTCATGGTTTGTACACCGCTTAATGCTCCTCCTATTTTTCAGACCATTTCATGCTCCTCATATTTTTGACACCTTTGAAGCTCTTCATATTATTCACAGCTTTTCAGGCTCTTCAACATTTTGAACACCATTTCATGCTCCTCCCATTATTCAGACAGTTTCATGCTCCTCATATATTATACACATTTTGAAGCTCTTCATATTTTTCACACATTTTCAGACTCTTCATGTTTTTAAACACCGCTTCATGCTCCTCCTATTTTTCAGAATGTTTCATGCTCCTCATATTTTTGACACCTTTTGAAGCTCTTCATATTTTTCACACCTTTTCAGTCTCTTCATGTTTTTCAACACCACTTCATGCTCCTCCTAATTTTCAGACCGTTTCATGTTCCTCATAGGTTTGACATCTTTTGAAGCTCTTCATATTTTTCACACATTTTCAGGCTCTTCATGTTTTTCAACACCACTTCATGCTACTCCTATTTTTCAGACCATTTCATGCTCCTCATCTGTTTCACACCTTTTGAAGCTCTTTATATTTTTCACAGTTTTTCAGGATTTTCGTCTTTTTGAAAACTGTTTCATGCTCCTCACATTTTTGACACCTTTTGAAGCTCTTCATGTATTTCACACCTTTTCAGGCTCTTCATGTTTTTCAACACCACTTCATACTCGTCCTATTTTTCTGACCGTTTCTTTCTCCTCTCATTTTTGACACCTTTTGAAGCTCTTCATATTTTTCACACCTTTTGAAACTCTTTATATTTTTCACACCTTTTCAGGCTCTTCATGTTTTTCAACACCGCTTCATGCTCCTCCTATTTTTCAGTCCATTTCATGTTCCTCATATTTTTGACACCTTTTGAAGTTCTTCATGTTTTTCACATCTTTTCAGGCTCTTCATGGTTTGTACACCGCTTAATGCTCCTCCTATTTTTCAGACCATTTCATGCTCCTCATATTTTTGACACCTTTGAAGCTCTTCATATTATTCACAGCTTTTCAGGCTCTTCAACATTTTGAACACCGTTTCATGCTCCTCCCATTATTCAGACAGTTTCATGCTCCTCATATATTATACACATTTTGAAGCTCTTCATATTTTTCACACATTTTCAGACTCTTCATGTTTTTAAACACCGCTTCATGCTCCTCCTATTTTTCAGAATGTTTCATGCTCCTCATATTTTTGACACCTTTTGAAGCTCTTCATATTTTTCACACCTTTTCAGTCTCTTCATGTTTTTCAACACCACTTCATGCTCCTCCTAATTTTCAGACCGTTTCATGTTCCTCATAGGTTTGACATCTTTTGAAGCTCTTCATATTTTTCACACATTTTCAGGCTCTTCATGTTTTTCAACACCACTTCATGCTACTCCTATTTTTCAGACCATTTCATGCTCCTCATCTGTTTCACACCTTTTGAAGCTCTTTATATTTTTCACAGTTTTTCAGGATTTTCGTCTTTTTGAAAACTGTTTCATGCTCCTCACATTTTTGACACCTTTTGAAGCTCTTCATGTATTTCACACCTTTTCAGGCTCTTCATGTTTTTCAACACCGCTTCATGCTCCTCCTATTTTTCAGACTGTTTCATGCTCCTAATATTTTTTACACCTTTTAACTTCTTCATATTTTTCACACCTTTAAGGCTCTTCATGTATTTCAACACCACTTCCAGCTCCTTCTATTTTTCAGACCGTTTCATGCTGCTCATATTTTTGACTCCTTTTGAAGCTCTTCATATTTTTCACACCTTTTCAGGCTGTTCATGTTTTTCAATACCGCTTCATGCTCCTCCTCTTTTTCAGACCGTTTCTTGCTCCTCATATTATTGACAACTTTTGGAGCTCTTCATATTTTTCACACCTTTTCAAGCTCTTCATGTTTTTGAACACCGCTTCCTGCTCCTCCTATATTTCAGACCGATTCATGCTCCTCATATTTTTGACACATTTTGAAGCTCTTCAAATATTTCACACCTTTTCAAGCTCCTCAGGTTTTTCAGCACCACTTCATGCTCCTCCTATTTTTCAGACCATTTCATGTTCCTCATCTGTTTCACACCTTTTGAAGCTCTTTATATTCTTAAGGTTATCAGGCCTTTCATGCTTTTGAACACTGTTTCATGCTCCTTATATTTTTGACACCTTTTGAAGCTCTTCATGTATTTCACACCTTTTCAGGCTCTTCATGTATTTCAACACCGCTTCAGGCTCCTCCTATTTTTCAGACCGTTTATTGCTCCTCATATTTTTCACACCTTTTGAAGCTCTATATATTTATCTCAACTTTTCAGGCTTTTCATGTTTTTAACACCGTTTCATGCTCCTCATATTTTTGACACCTTTTGATGGTCTTCATATATTTCACACCTTTTCAGGCTCTTCATGTTTTTCAAGACCGCTTCATGCTCCTCCTATTTTTCAGACCGTTTCATGCTCCTCATAATTTTGACACCTTTTGAAGCTCTTCATATTTTTCACACCTCTTTACGGTCTTCATTTTTTCAACACCGTCTCATGCTCCTCCTATTTTTTGACTGTTTCATGCTCCTCATATTTTTGACACCTTTTGAAGTTCTTCATATATTTCACACCTTTTCAGGCTCTTCATGTTTTTGAACACCATTTCATGCTCCTCCTATTTTTCAGACCGTTTCATTCTCCTACAATTTTTCGGACAGTGTCGTGCTCCTCATATTTTTGACACCTTTTGAATCTCTTCCTATATTCACACCTTTTCATGCTCTTCATGTTTTTCATCACCGTTTCATGCTCCTCATCTGTTTCATACCTTTTGAAGCTCTTTATATTCTTCACAGTTTTTCAGGCTTTTCATGTTTTTGAACACTGTTTTATGCTCCTCATATTTTTGACACCGCTTGAAGCCCTTCATATATTTCACACCTTTTCAGGCTGTTCATGTTTTTCAACACCGCTTCGTGCTCCTCCTATTTTTCAGACCATTTCATGCTCCTCATCTGTTTCACACCTTTTGAAGCTCTTTATATTCTTCACAGTTTTTCAGGCTTTTCATCTTTTTGAACACTGTTTCATGCTCCTCACATTTTTGACACCTTTTGAAGCTCTTCATATTTTTCACACCTTTTCAGGCTCCTCATGTTTTTCAACACCACTTCATGCTCCTCCTATTTGTCAGACCATTTCATGCTCCTCACATTTAACCACTTTTGAACCTCTTCATATTTTTCACACCTTTTGAAGCTCTTCATATTTTTCACACATTTCAACCTCTTCATGTTTTTTAACAACGCTTCGTACTCCTCCTATTTGCAGACCGTTTCATGCTCCTCATATGTTTGACACGTTTTGAAGCTCTTCATATTTTTCACACCTTTTCAGGCTCCTCATGTTTTTCAACACCACTTCATGCTCCTCCTATTTGTCAGACCATTTCATGCTCCTCACATTTAACCACTTTTGAACCTCTTCATATTTTTCACACCTTTTGAAGCTCTTCATATTTTTCACACATTTCAACCTCTTCATGTTTTTTAACAACGCTTCGTACTCCTCCTATTTGCAGACCGTTTCATGCTCCTCATATGTTTGACACCTTTTGAAGCTCTTCATATTTTTCACACCTTTTCAGGCTCTTCTTGTTTTTCAGCATCGCTTCATGCTGCTCCTATTTTTCAGACCGTTTCATGCTCCTCATATTTTTGACACCTTTTGAAGCTCTTTATATATTTCACACCTCTTCAGACTCTTCATCTTTTTCCACACCACTTCATGGTCCTCCTATTTTCAGACCGTTTCATGTTCCTCATATTATTGACATATTTTGAAACTCTTCATATTTTTCACACCTTTTCATGCTCTTCATGTTTTTCAACAATGCTTCATGCTCCTCCTATTTTTCAGACCGTTTCATGCTCTACATTTTATTGACTCCTTTTGAAGCTCTTCATATATTTCACACTTTTTCAGACTCTTCATGTTTTTCAACACCACTTCATGCTCCTCCTATTTTTAAGACCGTTTCATGCTCCTCTCATTTTTGACACGATTTGAAGCTCTTCATATTTTTCACACTTTTTGAAGCTCTTCATATTTTGCACATGTTTTCAGGCTTTTCATGTTTTTCAACACTGCTTCATGATCCTCCTTTTTTACAGACCGTTTCATGCTCCTCATATTTTTGACACCTTTTGAAGCTCTTCATAATTTTAACACATTTTCAGGCTCTTCATGTTTTTCAACATCGCTCTATGCTCCTCCTTTTTTCAAACCGTTTCATGCTCCTCATATTTTGGACACCGTTTGAAGCTCTTCATATATTTCACACATTTTCAGGCTCTTCATGATTCTGAACACCGCATCATGCTCCTTGTATTTTTCATACCGTTTCATGCTCCTCATATTTTTGACACCTTTTGAACCTCTTCATATTTTTCACACCTTTTCAGGCTCTTCGTGTTTTGCAACACCGTTTCATGCTCCTCCTATTGTTCAGACCGTTTCATACTCCTCATATTTCTGACACCGTTTGAAGCTCTTCATATTTTTACACCTTTTGAGCTCTTCCTATTTTTCACACCTTTTCGGGCTCTTCATGTTTTTCAACACTGCTTCATGCTCCTCCTATTTTCACACCGTTTCATGCTACTCTTAATTTTCACACCTTTTGAAGCTCCTCATATTTTTCACACCTTTTCAGGCTTTTCATGTTTTTCAACACAGCTTCATGTTCCTCCTATTCTTCAGACCGTTTCATGCTCCTCATATTTTTGACACGTTTTGAAGCTCTTCATATTTTTCACATCTTTCCAGGCACTTCATGTTTTTGAACACCTTTTCAGGCTTCTCATGTTTTTCGACACCGCTGCATGCTCCTCCTATTTTTCAGACCGTTTCATGCTCTTCATATTTTTGACACCTTTTGAAACTCTTCATAAATTTCACACCTTTTCAGGCTCTTCATGTTTTTGAACACCGTGTCATGCTCCTCATATTTTTCTGACCGTTTCATGCTCCTCATATTTTTGACACCTTTTGAAGCTCTTCATATTTTTCACACCTTTTCAGGCTCTTCATATTTTTCAACACCGCTTCATGCTCCTCCTATTTTTCAGACCGTTTCATGCTCCTCATAATTTTGACACCTTTTGAAGCTCTTCATATTTTTAACACATTTTCAGGCTCTTCATGTTTTTCAACATCGCTCTATGCTCCTCCTGTTTTTCAAACCGTTTCATGCTCCTCATTATTTGGACACCGTTTGAAGCTATTCATATATTTCACACATTTTCAGGCTCTTCATGACTCTGATCACCGCATTATGCTCCTTGTATTTTTCAGACCGTTTCATGCTCCTCATATTTTGGACACCGTTTCAAGCTCTTCATATATTTCACACATTTTCAGGCTCTTCATGATTCTGAACACCGCATCATGCTCCTGGTATTTTTCATACCGTTTAATGCTCCACATATTTTTGACACATTTTGAACCTCTTCATATTTTTCACACCTTTTCAGGCTCTTCATGTTTTTCAACACCGTTTCAAGTTCCTCCTATTGTTCAGACCGTTTCATACTCCTCATATTTCTGACACCGTTTGAAGCTCTTCATATTTTTACACCTTTTGACCTCTTCCTATTTTTCACACGTTTTCGGGCTCTTCATGTTTTTCAACATTGCTTCATGCTCCTCCTATTTTCACAACGTTTCAAGCTACTCTTAATTTTCACACCTTTTGAAGCTCCTCATATTTTTCACACCTTTTCAGGCTTTTCATGTTTTTCAACACCGCTTCATGTTCCTCCTATTTTTCAGACCGTTTCATACTCCTCATATTTCTGACACCGTTTGAAGCTCTTCATATTTTTACACCTTTTGAGCTCTTCCTATTTTTCACACGTTTTCGGGCTCTTCATGTTTTTCAACACTGCTTCATGCTCCTCCTATTTTCACAACGTTTCAAGCTACTCTTAATTTTCACACCTTTTGAAGCTCCTCATATTTTTCACACCTTTTCAGGCTTTTCATGTTTTTCAACAACGCTTCATGCTCCTCCTATTTTTCAGACCGTTTCATGCTCTTCATATTACTGACTCCTTTTGAAGCTCTTCATATATTTCACACCTTTTCAGACTCTTCATGTTTTTCAACACCACTTCATGCTCCTCCTATTTTTAAGACCGTTTCATGCTCCTCTCATTTTTGACACGATTTGAAGCTCTTCATATTTTTCACACTTTTTGAAGCTCTTCATATTTTGCACAAGTTTTCAGGCTTTTCATGTTTTTCAACACCGCTTCATGATCCTCCTATTTTACAGACCGTTTCATGCTCCTCATATTTTTGACACCTTTTGAAGCTCTTCATAATTTTAACACATTTTCAGGCTCTTCATGTTTTTCAACATCACTCTATGCTCCTCCTGTTTTTGAAACCGTTTCATGCTCCTCATATTTTGGACACCGTTTGAAGCTCTTCATATATTTCACACATTTTCAGGCTCTTCATGATTCTGAACACCGCATCATGCTCCTTGTATTTTTCATACCGTTTCATGCTCCTCATATTTTTGACACCTTTTGAACCTCTTCATATTTTTCACACCTTTTCAGGCTCTTCATGTTTTTCAACACCGTTTCATGCTCCTCCTATTGTTCAGACCGTTTCTTACTCCTCATATTTCTGACGCCGTTTGAAGCTCTTCATATTTTTACACCTTTTGAGCTCTTCCTATTTTTCACACCTTTTCAGGCTCTTCATGTTTTTCAACACCACTTCATTTTGCTCCTATTTTTCAGACCGTTTCATGCTCCTCATATTTTTTCACCTTTTGAAGCTCTTCATATGTTTCACACATTTTCAGACCCTTCATGTTTTTCAACACCGCTTTATGCTGCACCTATTTTTCAGAACAGTTTCATGCTCCTCATATTTTTGACACTTTTTCAACCTCTTCATATTTTTCACACCTTGTCAGGCTCTTCATGTTTTTGAACACCGCTTCATGCTCCACATATTTTTAAGACCGTTTCATGCTCCTCATATTTTTCACACCTTTTCAGGCTCTTCATGTTTTTGAACACCGTTTCATGCTACTCCTATTTGACACCTTTTGAAGCTCTTCATATTTTTCACACCTTTCATGCTCTTCATGTTTTTCAACACCGTTTCATGCTCCTCCTATTTTCAGACTGTTTCATGCTCCTCATATTTTTGACACCTTTTCAGGCTCTTAATGATTTTGAACACCGTTTCATACTCCTCTTATTTTTCAGACAGTTTCATGCTCCTCATATATTTGACACCTTTTGAAGCTCTTCATATTTTTAACACCTTTTCGGGCACTTCATGTTTTTCAACACCACTTCATGCTCTTCCTATTTTTCAAACTGTTTCATGCTCCTCCTATTTTTGACTCCTTTTGCACCTCTTCATATATTTCACACCTTTTCAGGCTCTTCATGTTTTTCAACACCGCTTCATGCTCCTCCTATTTTTCAGACCGTTTCATGCTCCTTATATTTTTGACTTCTTTTGAAGCTCTTCATATATTTCACTCCTTTTTAGGCTCTTCGTGTTTTTCAACACCGTTTCATGCTCCTCCTTTTTTTTCAGAACGCTTCATGCTCCTCCTATTTTTCAGGCCGTTTCATGTTCCTCATATTTTTCACAGCTTTTCAGCCTCTTAAAGATTTTGAACACCGTTTCATTTTCCTCCTATTTTTCAGACCGTTTCATGCTCCTTATATTTTTCACAGCTTTTCAACCTCTTAATGATTTTGAACACCGTTTCATTTTCCTCCTATTTTTCAGACCGTTTCATGCTCCTCATATTTTTCACAGCTTTTCAGGCTCTTCATGTTTTTCAACACCACTTCATTTTCCTCCTATTTTTCAGACCGTTTCATGCTCCTCATATTTTTCACAGCTTTTCAGCCTCTTAATGATTTTTAACACCGTTTCATTTTCCTCCTATTTTTCAGACCGTTTCATGCTCCTCATATTTTTCACAGCTTTTCAGGCTCTTCATGTTTTTGAACACCGTTTCATGCTCCTCCTATTTTTCATACCGTTTCATGCTCCTCATATTTTTGCCACTTTTTGAAGCTCTTCATATTTTTCACACCTTTTCATGCTCTTCATGTTTTTCAACACCGTTTCATGCTCCTCCTATTTTCAGACTGTTTCCTGCTCCTCATATTTTTGACACCTTTTCAGGCTCTTAATGACTTTGAACACCGTTTCATACTCCTCTTATTTTTCAGACAGTTTCATGCTCCTCATATATTTGACACCTTTTGAAGCTCTTCATATTTTTAACACCTTTTCGGGCACTTCATGTTTTAGAACACTACTTCATGCGCCTCCTATTTTTCAGACCGTTTCATGCTCCTCATATTTTTTCACCTTTTGAAGCTCTTCATATGTTTCACACATTTTCAGACCCTTCATGTTTTTCAACACCGCTTTATGCTGCACCTATTTTTCAGAACAGTTTCATGCTCCTCATATTTTTGACACTTTTTGAACCTCTTCATATTTTTCACACCTTGTCAGGCTCTTCATGTTTTTGAACACCGCTTCATGCTCCACATATTTTTAAGACCGTTTCATGCTCCTCATATTTTTCACCCATTTTCAGGCTCTTCATGTTTTTGAACACCATTTCATGCTTCTCATATTTATGACACCTTTTGAAGCTCTTCATGTATTTCACTCCTCTTCAGGCTCTTCGTGGTTTTCAACACCATTACATGCTCCTCCTATTTTTCAGACCATTTCATGCTCCTCATTTTTTTGACACCTTTTGAAGCTCTTCATATTTTTCAAACCTTTTCAGGCTCTCCATGTTTTTCAGCACCATTTGATGCTCCTCCTATTTTCAGACTGTTTCATGTTCCTAATATTTTTCACACCTTTTCAGGCTATTCATTTTTTTCAACTCCACTTCATGCTCCTCCTATTTTTCAGACCGTTTCATGTTCCTCCTATTTGTGACAATTTTGAATCACTTCATATATTTCACAGCTTTCCAGGCTCTTCATGTTTTTCAACACCGCTTCATGCTCCTCCTATTTTTGGGACCGTATCTTGCTCCTCATATTTTTGACACATTTTGAAGCTCTTCATGTTTCAACTCCGCTTCATGCTCCTTCTATTTTTGACACCTTTTGAAGCTCTTCATATTTTTCACACATTTTCAGGCTCTTCATGTTTTTCAACACCGTTTCATGCTCCTCCTATTTTTAAGACCGTTTAATGCTTCTTATATTTTTGACACCTTTTGAAGCTCTTCATATATTTCACACCTTTTCAGGCTCTTCATGTTTTGCAACACCCCTTCATGCTCTTCCTATTTTTCGGACCCTTTGAAACTCCTCCTATTTTTGACACGTTTTTAAGTTCTTCATATTTTTCACACCATTTCAGGTTCTTCATGTTTTTGAACGCCATTTCATGCTCCTCATATTTTTGACACCATTTGAAGCTCTTCATATATTTCACACATTTTCAGGCTCTTCATGTTTTTCACACCTTTTCAGGCTCTTCATGTTTTGCAACACCGCTTCATGCTCCTCCAATTTTTCAGACCGTTTCATGCTCCTCATATTTTTGACAATTTTGAAGCTCTTAATGTATTTCACACCTTTTCAGGCTCTTCATGTTTTGCAAAACCGCTTCATGCTCCTCCTATTTTTCAGACCTTTTCATGCTCCTCATATTTTTGACACCTTTTGAAGCTCTTCATATATTTCACACCTTTTCAGGCTCCTCATGTTTTTCAACACCGCGTCATGCTCCTCCTGTTTTTCAGACCGTTTCATGCTCCTCATATTTTTGACACCTTTTGAAGCTCTTCTTATTTTTCACACCTTTTCAGGCTTTTCATGTTTTTCAACACCGCTTCATGCTCCTCCTATTTTTCAGACCGTTTCATTCTCATTATATTATTGACTAGTTTTGAAGCTCTTCATATTTTTAACACCTTTTCAGGCTCTTCATGGTTTTGAACACCGCTTCATGCTCCTCGTATTTTTCAGACTGTTTCGTACTCCTCATATTTATGACACGTTTTGAAACTCTTCATATATTTCACACCTTTTCAGCCTCTTCATGTATTTCAACACCACTCATGCTCCTCCGATTTTTCAGACCGTTTCATGCTCCTCATATTTTTGACACCTTTTGAAGCTCTTCATATATTTCACACCTTTTCAGGCTCTTCATGTTTTTCAACAACGCTTCATGCTCCTCATATTTTTGACACCTTTTGAAGCTCGTCATATATTTCACTTCTTTTCAGGATCTTCATGTTTTTCAACACCGCTTCATGCTCCTCATATTTTTGACACATTATGAAGCTTTTCATATATTTCACACCTTTTCAGTCTCTTCATGTTTTTCACACCTTTTCAGTCTCTTCATGTTTTTCACACCTTTTCAGGCTCTTCATGTTCTTGAACACCTTTTCATGCTCCTCCTATTTTTCAGACAATTTCATGCTCCTCATATTTCTGACACCTTTTGAAGCTCTTCATATTTTTCACACCTTTTCAGCCTCTTCATTTTTTTCAACACCGCCTCATGCTCCTCCTATTTTTCAGAGCGTTTCATGCTCCTCCTATTTTTGACGCCTTTTGAAGCTCTTCATATATTTCACACCTTTTCAGGCTCTTTCAAGTTTTTCACACCGCTTCATGCTCCTCCTATTTTTCAGATGTTTTCATGCTCCTCATATTTTTTACACCTTTCGAAGCTCTTCATATTTTTCACACATTTTCATGCGCTTCATGTTTTTCAACACCACTTCTTGCTCCACCTATTTTTCAGATCGTTTCATGCTCCTCATATTTTTATACCTTTTGAAGCTCTTCACATATTTCACACCTTTTGAGGCTCTTCATGTTTTTCACACCTTTTCAGGCTCTTCGTGTTTTTCACAACTTTTCAGGCTCTTCATGATTTTCAACACCGCTTCATGCTCCTCCTATTTTTCAGACCGTTTCATGCTCCTCATATTTTTGACACCTATTGAAGCTCTTCATATATTTCACACCTTTTGAGGCTCTTCATCTTTTTCACACATTTTCAGGCTCTTCATGTTTCTCACACCTTTTCAGGCTCTTCATGTTTTTCAACACCGTTTCATGCTCCTTCTATTTTTCAGACTGTATCATGCTCCTCATATTTTTTACACCCTTGAAGCTCTTCATATATTTCACACCTTTTCAGGCTCTTCATGGTTTTGAACACCGCTTCATGCTCCTCCTATTTTTCAGACTGTTTCATACTCCTCATATTTATGACACGTTTTGAAGCTTTTCGTATATTTCACACCTTTTCAGCCTCTTCATGTATTTCAACACCACTCATGCTCTTCCTATTTTTCAGACCGTTTCATGCTCCTCATATTTTTGACACCTTTTGAAGCTCTTAATATTTTTTCACACCTTTTCAGGCTCTTCATGTTTTTCAACACCGTTTCATGCTCCTCCTATTTTTCAGACCGTTTCATGCTCCTCATATTTTTTACACCTTTTGAAGCTCTTCATATTTTTCACTCCTATTCAGGCTCTTCATGTTTTTGAACATCGTTTCATGCTACTCCTATTTTTGACACCTTTTGATGGTCTTCATATTTTCACACCTTTTCAGTCTCTTCATGTTTTTCAATACCACTTCCTTCTCCACCTATTTTTCAGATCGTTTCTTGCTCCTCATATTTTTGACAACTTTTGAAGCTCTTCAAATTTTTCACACCTTTTGAACCTCTTCATATATTTCACACCTTTTCAGGCTCTTCATGTTTGTCACACCTTTTCAGGCTCTTCATGTTTTTCAACACCGTTTCATGCTCCTCATATTTTTGACACCTTTTGAAGCTCTTCATATATTTCACACCTTTTCAGGCTCTTCATGTTTTTCAACAACGCTTCATGCTCCTCATATTTTTGACACCTTTTGAAGCTCGTCATATATTTCACTTCTTTTCAGGATCTTCATGTTTTTCAACACCGCTTCATGCTCCTCCTATTTTTCAGACCGTTTCATGCTCCTCATATTTTTGATACCGTTTGAAGCTCTTCATATATTTCACACCTGTTGAGGCTCTTCATGTTTTTCACACCTTTTCAGGCTCTTCATGATTTTCACAACTTTTCAGGCTCTTCATGTTTTTCAACACCGCTTCATGCTCCTCCAATTTTTCAGAACGTTTCACGCTCCTCATATTTTTGACACCTATTGAAGCTCTTCATATATTTCACACCTTTTCAGGCTCTTCATGTTTTTCAACAACGCTTCATGCTCCTCCTATTTTTGACGCCTTTTGAAGCTCTTCATATATTTCACACCTTTTCAGGCTCTTTCAAGTTTTTCACACCGCTTCATGCTCCTCCTATTTTTCAGACGTTTTCATGCTCCTCATAATTTTGACACCTTTCGAAGCTCTTTATATTTTTCACACATTTTCATGCGCTTCATGTTTTTCAACACCACTTCTTGCTCCACCTATTTTTCAGATCGTTTCATGCTCCTCATATTTTTATACCTTTTGAAGCTCTTCATATATTTCACACCTTTTGAGGCTCTTCATGTTTTTCACACCTTTTCAGGCTCTTCGTGTTTTTCACAACTTTTCAGGCTCTTCATGATTTTCAACACCGCTTCATGCTCCTCCTATTTTTCAGACCGTTTCATGCTCCTCATATTTTTGACACCTATTGAAGCTCTTCATATATTTCACACCTTTTGAGGCTCTTCATCTTTTTCACACCTTTTCAGGCTCTTCATGTTTTTCACACCTTTTCAGGCTCTTCATGTTTTTCAACACCATTTCATGCTCCTTCTATTTTTCAGACTGTATCATGCTCCTCATATTTTTGACACCCTTGAAGCTCTTCATATATTTCACACCTTTTCAGGCTCTTCATGGTTTTGAACACCGCTTCATTCTCCTCCTATTTTTCAGACTGTTTCATACTCCTCATATTTATGACACGTTTTGAAGCTTTTCATATATTTCACACCTTTTCAGCCTCTTCATGTATTTCAACACCACTCATGCTCTTCCTATTTTTCAGACATTTTCATGCTCCTCATATTTTTGACACCTTTCGAAGCTCTTCATATTTTTCACACATTTTCATGCGCTTCATGTTTTTCAACACCACTTCTTGCTTCACCTATTTTTCAGATCGTTTCATGCTCCTCATATTTTTATACCTTTTGAAGCTCTTCACATATTTCACACCTTTTGAGGCTCTTCATGTTTTTCACACCTTTTCAGGCTCTTCGTGTTTTTCACAACTTTTCAGGCTCTTCATGATTTTCAACACCGCTTCATGCTCCTCCTATTTTTCAGACCGTTTCATGCTCCTCATATTTTTGACACCTATTGAAGCTCTTCATATATTTCACACCTTTTGAGGCTCTTCATCTTTTTCACACATTTTCAGGCTCTTCATGTTTTTCACACCTTTTCAGGCTCTTCATGTTTGTCACACCTTTTCAGGCTCTTCATGTTTTTCAACACCGTTTCATGCTCCTCATATTTTTGACACCTTTTGAGGCTCTTCATCTTTTTCACACTTTTTCAGGCTCTTCATATTTTTCACACCTTTTCAGGCTCTTCATGGTTTTGAACACGGTTTCATGCTCCTTCTATTTTTCAACCGTTTCATGTCCTCATATTTTTGACACCTTTTGAAGCTCTTCATATTTTTTACACCTTTTCAGGCTCTTCATGTTTTCAACACCACTTCTTGCTCCTCCTATTTTTCAGACCGTTTCTTTCTCCTCATATTTTTGAGACCTTTTGAAGCTCTTCATATTTTTCACACCTTTTGCAGCTCTTCATATTTCTCACAGCTTTTCAGGCTCTTCATTTTTTTTTAACACCAGTTCATGCTCCTCCTTTTTTTCAGACCATTTTTAGGTCCTCATATATTTGACAACTTTTGAAACTCTTCATATTTTTCACACTATTTCAGGCTCTTCATATTTTTGATCACCGCTTCATTCTCCTCCTATTTTTCAGACCGTTTCATGCTCGTCATATTTTTGACACCTCTTGAAGCTCTTCATATATTTCACACATTTTCAGGCTCTTCATGTTTTTCAATAACACTTCATGCTCGTCTTTTTTTTTCAGACCTTTTCATGCTCCTCATATTTTTCACACCTTTGGAAGCTCTTCATATATTTCACACCTTTTCAGGCTCTTCATGTATTTCAACACCTCTCATGCTCCTCCTATTTTTCAGACCGTTTCATGCTCCTCATGTTTTGGACAGCTTTTGAAGCTCTTTATATTTTTCAAAACTTTTCACGCTCTTCATGTTTTTCAACACCGTTTCATGCTCTTCCTATTTTTCAGACGGTTTCATGCTCCTCATATTTTGACACCTTTTGAAGCTCTTCATATACTTTACACATTTTCAGGCTCTTCATGTTTTTCAACACAACCTTATGCTCCTTTTTTTTTTTTTCAGACCGTTTCATGCTCGTCATATTTTTGACACTTTTTGAAGCTCCTCATATTTTTCACACCTTTTCAGCCTCTTCATGTTTTTCAACACCGCTTCATGCTCCTCCTATTTTTCAGACCGTTTCATGCTCCTCATATTTTTGACACCTTTTGAAGCTCTTCATGTTTTTCACACCTTTTCAGGCTCTTCAAGTTTTTGAACACGGCTTCAGCCTCCTCGTATTTTTCAGACCGTATCATGCTCCTAATATTTTCACACCTTTTGAAGCTCTTCATATTTTTCACACGTTTTCAGGCTCCTCATGTTTTTGAACACCGCTTCATGCTCCTCCGATATTTCAGGCCGTTTCATGCTCCTAATATTTTCACACCTTTTGAAGCTCTTCATATGTTCACACCTTTTGAAGCTCTTGATATTTTTCTCACCTGTTCAGTCTCTTCTTGGTTCTGAACATCGCTTCATTCTCCTCCTATTTCTCAGAACGTTTCATGCTCCTCATATTTTTGACACCCTTTGAAGCTCTTCATATTTTTCACACCTTTTCAGGCTCTTCATGTTTTTGAACACCGCTTCATGCTCCTCCTATTTTTCAGACCGTTTCGTGCTCCTCATATATTTGACACCTTTTGAAGCTCTTCATATTTTTCACACATTTTTAAGGCTCTTCATGTTTTTCAACACCGCTTCATGCTCCTCCTATTTTTCAGACCGTTTCATGCTCCTCATATTTTTGACACCTTTTGAGGCTCTTCATATTTTTGACACCTTTTGAAGCTCTTCATATTTTTCACACCTTTTCAGGCTCTCCATATTTTTCAACACTGTTTAATGCTCCTCCTATTTTTCAGACCGTTTCATGCTCCTCATATTTTTCACACCTTTTGAAGCTCTTCATATTTTTCACACGTTTTGAAGCTCTTCATATTTTTCACACCTTTTCAGGCTCTCCATATTTTTCAACACTGTTTAATGCTCCTCCTATTTTTCAGACCGTTTCATGCTCCTCATATTTTTCACACCTTTTGAAGCTCTTCATATTTTTCACACGTTTTGAAGCTCTTCATATTTTTCACACCTTTTCAGGCTCTCCATATTTTTCAACACTGTTTAATGCTCCTCCTATTTTTCAGACCGTTTCATGCTCCTCATATTTTTCACACCTTTTGAAGCTCTTCATATTTTTCACACCATTTCCGGCTTCATTTTTTTGAACACCACTTCATGCTCCTCCTGTTTTTCAGACCGTTTCATGCTGCTCATATTTTTGACACCTTTTGAAGCTCTTCATATTTTTCAAACCTTTTCAGGCTCTTCATGTTTTTGAGCACCGTTTCATGTTCCTCCAATATTTCAGACCGTTTCATGCTCCTCATATATTTGGCACTTTTTGAACCTCTTCATATTTTCCAATCCTTTTCAGGCTCTTCAAGTTTTTCAACACTGTTTTATGCTCCTCCTGTTTTTCAGACCGTTTCATGCTCCTCATATTTTTGACACCTTTTGAAGCTCTTCATATTTTTCACACATTTTTAAGGCTCTTCATGTTTTTCAACACCGCTTCATACTTCTCCTATTTTTCAGACCGTTTCATGCTCCTCATATTTTTGACACCTTTTGAATCTCTTCATATATTTCACACCTCTTCAGGCTCTTCAAGTTTTTGAACACCGCTTCATGTTCCTCCTATTTTTCAGACCGTTTCATGCTTCTCATGTGTTTCACACCTTTTGAAGCTCTTCATATTTTTCACACCTTTTGAAGTTCTTCGTATTTTTCACATCTTTATAGGCTCTTCATGATTTTCAACACGACTTCATGCTCCTCTATTTTTCAGACCTTTTCATGTTCCTCATATTTTTGACACCTTTTCAAGCTCTTCATATTTTTCACATCTTTATAGGCTCTTCATGATTTTCAACACCACTTCATGCTTCTCTATTTTTCAGACGGTATCAGGCTCTTCTTATTTTTGACACCTTTTGAAGCTCCTCATATATTTCACACCTTTTGAAGCTCTTCATATTTTTCACACCTTTTCAGGCTCTTCATATTTTTCAACACCACTTCATGCTCCTCCTATTTTTCAGACCGTTTCAGGCTCCTCATATTTTAACACCTTTTGAAGCTACTCATATTTTTCACACCTTTTGAAGCTCTTCATATATTTCACACCTTTTCCGGCACTTCAGGTTTTTCAACACCACTTCATGCTCCTCCTATCGTTCAGACCGTTTCATGCTTCTCATATTTTTCACACATTTTGAAGTTCTTCATATTTTTCACACCTTTTCAGGCTCTTCATGTTTTTGAACACCACTTCATGCTCGTCCTATTTTTCAGCCCGTTTCATGCTCATCACTTTTTTGCCACCTTTTGAAGCTCTTCATATTTTTCACACATTTTCAGGCTCTTCATGTTTTTCCACAGCGCTTCATGCTCCTCCTATTTTTCAGATCGTTTCATGCTCCTCATATTTTGACACCTATTGAAGCTCTTCATATTTTTCACACGTTTTCAGGCTCTTCATGTTTTTGAACACCAGTTCATGCTCCTCCTATTTTTCAGACCGTTTCATGCTCCTCATATTTTTCACACTTTTGAAGTTCTTCATATTTTTCACACCTTTTCAGGCTCTTCATGTTTTTCAACATGGCTTCATGGTCCTCCTATTTGTCAGACCGTTTCATGGTCCTCATGTATTTCACACCTTTTGAAGCTCTTCATATTTTTCACACCTTTTCAGGCTCTCATATTTTTTAACACAGCTTCATGCTCCTCCTACTTTTCAGACCTTTTCTTGTTCCTCATATTTTTGACACCTTTTGAAGCTCTTCATATTTTTCACACCTTTTGAAGCTCTTCGTATTTTTCACACTTTTTCAGGCTCTTCATGATTTTCAACACCGCTTCGTGCTCCTCCTATTTTTCAGTCCGTTTCATGCTCATCTCTTTTTTGACACCTTTTGAAGCTCTTCATATTTTTCACACCTTTTGAAGCTCTTCATATTTCTCACATTTTTGAAGCTCTTCATATTTCTCACACCTTTTCAGGCTCTTAAAGTTTTCAACACCGCTTCATGCCCCTCCTAATTTTCAGACCGTTTCGTGCTCACCTCATTTTTGACACCTTTTGAAGCTTTTCATATTTTTCACACCTTTTCAAGCTCTTCATGTTTTTGAACACCGCTTGATGCTCCTCCTATTTTTCAGACCGTTTCATGCTCCTCATGTATTTCACACCTTTTGAAGCTCTTCATATTTTTCACACCTTTTCAGGCTGTTCATGTTTTTCTTTTTTTTTTCTTATTTTTATTTTTTTTCCAGTGGGTTTTGTCATACATTGATATGAATCAGCCGTGGATTTACATGTATTCCCAATCCCGATCCCCCCTCCCACCTCCCTCTCCACCCGATTCCTCTGGGTCTTCCCATGCACCAGGCCGGAGCACTTGTCTCGTGCATCCCACCTGGGCTGGTGATCTGTTTCACCGTAGATAGTATACATGCTGTTCTTTTGAAATATCCCACCCTCACATTCTCCCACAAAGTTCAAAATTCTGTTCTGTATTTCTGTGTCTCTTTTTCTGTTCTGCATATAGGTTTATCATTATCACCTTTCTAAATTCCATATACATGTGTCAGTATGCTGTAATGTTCTTAATTTTCTGGCTTACTTCACTCTGTATAATGGGCTCCAGCTTCATCCATCTCATTAGGACTGGTTCAAATGAATTCGTTTTAATGGCTGAGTAATATTCCATGGTGTATATGTACCACAGCTTCCTTATCCGTTCATGGATTAAAGATCTAAATGTAAGACCAGAAACTATAAAACTTCTAGAGGAGAACATAGCTAAAACACTCTCCGACATAAATCAAAGCAAGATCCTCTATGACCCACCTCCCAGAATATTGGAAGTAAAAGCAAAACTAAACAAATGGGACCTAATGAAACTTAAAAGCTTTTGCACTACAAAGGAAACTATAAGTAAGGTGAAAAGACAGCCCTCAGATTGGGAGAAAATTATAGCAAATGAAGAAAGAGACAAAAGATTAATCTCAAAAATATACAAGCAACTCCTGCAGCTCAATTCCAGAAAAATAAATGACCCAATCAAAAAATGGGCCAAAGAACTAAACAGACATTTCTCCAAAGAAGACTTACACATGGCTAACAAACACATGAAAAGATGCTCAACATCACTCATTATTAGAGAAATGCAAATCAAAACCACAATGAGGTACCATTACACGCCAGTCAGGTTGGCTGCTATCCAAAAGTCTACAAGCAATAAATGCTGGAGAGGGTGTGGAGAAAAGGGAACCCTCTTACACTGTTGGTGGGAATGCAAACTAGTACAGCCGCTATGGAAAACAGTGTGGAGATTTCTTAAAAAATTGGAAATAGAACTGCCATATGACCCAGCAATCCCACTTCTGGGCATACACACTGAGGAAACCAGATCTGAAAGAGACACGTGCACCCCAATGTTCATCGCAGCACTGTTTATAACAGCCAGGACATGGAAGCAACCTAGATGCCCATCAGCAGATGAATGGATAAGGAAGCTGTTCATGTTTTTCAACACCGCTTCATGATCCTCTTATTTTGCAGACCGTTTCATGCTCCTCATATTTTTGACAACTTCTGAAGCTGTTCATATTTTTCACATCTTTTCAGGCTCTTCATGTTTTTCAACACCACTTCATGCTCCTCTATTTTTCAGACCGTTTCATGCTCATCTCATTTTTGACACCCTTTGAAGCTCTTAATATTTTTCACACCTTTTGAAGCTCTTCATATTTTTCACACGTTTTCAGGCTCTTCATGTTTTTCAAAACCGCTTCTTGCTCCTCCTATTTTTCAGATCTTTTCATGCTCCTCATAATTTTGACACGTTTTGAAGCTCTTCATATTTTTCACAACTTGTCAGGCTCTTCATGTTTTTGAACACCGTTTCATGCTCCTCCTATTTTTCACCTATTCATGCTTCTCATATATTTGACACCTTTTAAAGCTCTTCACATTTTTCACACCTTTTCAGGCTCTTCATGTTATTCAACACCGCTTCACGATCCTCCTATTTTTTAGACCGTTTCATCCTCCTCATATTTTTGACACCTTTTGAAGCTCTTCATGTATTTCACACCTTTTCAGGCTCTTCATGTTTTTGAACACGACTTCATGCCCCTCATTTTTCAGACGGTTTCATGCTCACCTCATTTTTGACACCTTTTGAAGCTCTTCATATTTTTCACATCTTTTCAGGCTGTTCATGTTTTTCAACACCGCTGCATGATCCTCCTATTTTTCAGACCGTTTCATGCTCCCCGTATTTTTCACACCTTTTAAAGTTCTTCATATTTTTCACACCTTTTCAGGCTCTTCATGTTTTTGAAGACCGCTTCATGCTCCTTTTTTTTTTCAGACCGTTTCATGCTCCTCATATATTTCACACCTTTTGAAGCTCTTCATATTTTTCACACCTTTTCAGGCTCTTCATTTTTTTGAACACAACTTCATGCTCCTCCTATTTTTCAGACCGTTTCATGCTCATTTATTTTTGACACCTTTTGAAGCTCTTCATATTTTTCATACCTTTTGATGATCTTCATATTTTTCACACGTTTTCAGACTCTTCATGTTTCTCAACACCGCTTCATGCTCCTCCTATTTTTCAGACCGTTTCATGCTCCTAATATATTTCACACCTTTTGAAGCTCTTCATATATGTCACACCTTTTCAGGCTCTCATGTTTTTGAACACCTTTTCATGCTCCTCCTATTTTTCAGACCGTTTCATGCTTCTCATGTATTTCACACCTTTTGAAGCTCTTCCAATTTTTCACACTTTTTCAGGCTCTTCATGTTTTTGAAAACCATTTCATGCTCCTCCTATTTTTCAGACCGTTTCATGCTCCTCATATTTTTGACACCTTTGAAGCTCTTCATATTTTTCACACCTTTTGAAGCTCCTCATATATTTCACACGTTTTCAGGCTCTTCATGTTTTTGAACACCGCTTCATGTTCCTCCTATATTTCCGACCGTTTCATGCTCCTCATATTTTTGACACCTTTTGAAGCTATTCATATTTTTCACAACTTTTTAGGCTCTTCATGTTTTTGAACACCGCTTCATGCTCCTCCTATATTTCCGACCGTTTCATGCTCCTCATATTTTTGACAACTTTTCAAGCTCTTCATATTTTTCAAACCTTTTGAAGCTCTTCATATTTTTCACACCTTTTCAGGCTCTTCATGTTTTTCGACACCACTTCATGCTTCTCCTATTTTTCAGCCCGTTTCATGCTCCTCATGTATTTCACACTTCTTGAAGCCCTTCATATTTTTCACACCTTTTCAGGCTCTTCATATTTTTGATCACTGTTTCATGCGCCTCCCATTTTTCAGACCGTTTGATGCTCCTCATATATTTGACAACTTTTGAAGCTCTTCATATTTTTCACACCTTTTCAGGCTCTTCATTTTGTTGAACACCGCTTCATGCTACTCCTCTTTTTCAGACCGTTTTATGCTCCTCATATTTTTCACACCTTTTGAAGCTCTTCATATTTTTCACACCTTTTCATGCTCTTCATGTTTTTCAACACCGCTTCATGCTCCTGCTATTTTTCAGACCGTTTCATGCTCCTCATATATTTGACACCTTTTGAAGCTCTTCATATTTTTCACACCTTTTCAGGCACTTCATGTTTTTGAACACCGTTTCATGCTCCTCGTATTTTTCAGACCGTTTCATGCTCCTCATATTTTTGACCCTTTTTGAACCTCCTCATATTTTTCACACCTTTTGAAACTCTTCATATATTTCACATCATTTCAGGCTCTTCATGTTTTTCAACACCACTTCATGCTCCTCCTATTTTTCAGACCGTTACATGCTCCTCATAATTTTGACACCTTTTTGAACCTCCTCATATTTTTCACACCTTTTGAAACTCTTCATATATTTCACATCATTTCAGGCTCTTCATGTTTTTCAACACCACTTCATGCTCCTCCTATTTTTCAGACCGTTACATGCTCCTCATAATTTTGACACCTTTTGAAGCTCTTCAAATTTTTCACACCTTTACAGGCTCTTCATCTTTTTCAACACCACTTCCTGCTACTCCTATTTTCCAGAGCGTTTCATTGTCCTCATATTGTTGACACCTTTAGAAGCTCTTTATATTTTTCACAACTTTTCAGGCTCTTCATGTTTTTCACAACCGCTTCATGCTCCTCCTATTTTTCAGACAGTTTCATTCCTCTCATGTTTTTCACACCTTTTGAAGCTCTTCTTATTTTTCACACCTTTTCAGGCTCTTCATGTTTTTGAACACCACTTCATGCTCCTCCTATTTTAAACACAGTTTCATGCTCCTCATGTATTTCACAACTTTTGAAGCTCTTCTTATTTTTCACACCTTTTCAGGTTCTTCATTTGTTTGAACACCGTTTCATGCTCCTCCTAATTTTCAGACCATTTCATTCTCATCTCATTTTGACAGCTTTTGAAGCTCTTCATATTTTCACTCCTTTTGAAGCTCTTCATATATTTCACACCTTTTCAGGCTCTTCATATATTTCAAAACCACTACATGCTCCTCCTAATTTTCAGACCGTTTCATGATCATCTTATTTTGACAGCTTTTGAAGCTGTTCGTATTTTCACACCTTTTGAAGCTCTACATATTATTCACACCTTTTCAGGCTCTTCATGTTTTTCAACACCACTGCATGATCCTCCTATTTATCAGACCGTTTCATGCTCATCTCATTTTTGACACATTTTGAAGCTCTTCATAGTTTTCACACCTTTTGAAGCTCTTCATATTTTTCACACGTTTTCAGGCTCTTCATGTTTTTCAACACCACTGCATGATCCTCCTATTTTTCAGACCGTTTCATGCTCATCTCATTTTTGACACATTTTGAAGCTCTTCATAGTTTTCACACCTTTTGAAGCTCTTCATATTTTTCACACGTTTTCAGGCTCTTCATGTTTTTCAACACCACTGCATGATCCTCCTATTTTTCAGACTGTTTCATGCTCATCTCATTTTTGACACATTTTGAAGCTCTTCATAGTTTTCACACCTTTTGAAGCTCTTCATATTTTTCACACGTTTTCAGGCTCTTCATGTTTTTCAACACCACTTCATGCTCCTCCTATTTTTCAGACAGTTTCATTCCTCTCATGTTTTTCACACCTTTTGAAGCTCTTCATATTTTTCACACCTTTTCAGGCTCTTCATGTTTTTGAGCACCACTTCATGCTCCTCCTATTTTACACACAGTTTCATGCTCCTCATGTATTTCACAACTTTTGAAGCTCTTCTTATTTTTCACACCTTTTCAGGCTCTTCATTTGTTTAACACCGTTTCATGCTCCTCCTAATTTTCAGACCGTTTCATTCTCATCTCATTTTGACAGCTTTTGAAGCTCTTCATATTTTCACTCCTTTTGAAGCTCTTCATATATTTCACACCTTTTCAGGCTCTTCATATATTTCAAAACCACGACATGCTCCTGCTAATTTTCAGACCGTTTCATGATCATCTTATTTTGACAGCTTTTGAAGCTCTTCGTATTTTCACAACTTTTGAAGCTCTACATATTATTCACACCTTTTCAGGTTCTTCATGTTTTTCAACACCACTGCATGATCCTCCTATTTATCAGACCGTTCCATGCTCATCTCATTTTGACACATTTTGAAGCTCTTCATAGTTTTCACACCTTTTGAAGCTCTTCATATTTTTCACACGTTTTCAGGCTCTTCATGATTTTCAACACCGCTTCATGCTCCTCCTATGTTTCAGACCGTTTCATGCTCCTCATATTTTTGACACCTTTTGAAGCTCTTCATATTTTTCACACGTTTTCCGGCTCTTCAAGTTTTTGGGCACCGCTTCATGCTCCTCCTATTTTTCAGACCGTTTCATGCTCCTCATATTTTTCACACATTTTGAAGCTCTTCATATTTTTCTCACCTTTTCCGGCTCTTCATGTTTTTGGGCACCGCTTCATGCTCCTCCTATTTTTCAGACCGTTTCATGCTCATTTATTTTTGACACCTTTTGAAGCTCTTCATATTTTTCATACCTTTTGATGATCTTCATATTTTTCACACGTTTTCAGACTCTTCATATTTCTCAACACCGCTTCATGCTCCTCCTATTTTTCAGACCGTTTCATGCTCCTAATATATTTCACACCTTTTGAAGCTCTTCATATATGTCACACCTTTTCAGGCTCTCATGTTTTTGAACACCTTTTCATGCTCCTCCTATTTTTCAGACCGTTTCATGCTTCTCATGTATTTCACACCTTTTGAAGCTCTTCCAATTTTTCACACTTTTTCAGGCTCTTCATGTTTTTGAAAACCATTTCATGCTCCTCCTATTTTTCAGACCGTTTCATGCTCCTCATATTTTTGACACCTTTGAAGCTCTTCATATTTTTCACACCTTTTGAAGCTCCTCACATATTTCACACGTTTTCAGGCTCTTCATGTTTTTGAACACCGCTTCATGTTCCTCCTATATTTCCGACCGTTTCATGCTCCTCATATTTTTGACACCTTTTGAAGCTATTCATATTTTTCACAACTTTTTAGGCTCTTCATGTTTTTGAACACCGCTTCATGTTCCTCCTATATTTCCGACCGTTTCATGCTCCTCATATTTTTGACAACTTTTCAAGCTCTTCATATTTTTCAAACCTTTTGAAGCTCTTCATATTTTTCACACCTTTTCAGGCTCTTCATGTTTTTCGACACCACTTCATGCTTCTCCTATTTTTCAGCCCGTTTCATGCTCCTCATGTATTTCACACTTCTTGAAGCCCTTCATATTTTTCACACCTTTTCAGGCTCTTCATATTTTTGATCACTGTTTCATGCGCCTCCCATTTTTCAGACCGTTTGATGCTCCTCATATATTTGACAACTTTTGAAGCTCTTCATATTTTTCACACCTTTTCAGGCTCTTCATTTTGTT
Source organism: Dama dama (assembly GCF_033118175.1). NCBI lineage: Eukaryota > Metazoa > Chordata > Mammalia > Artiodactyla > Cervidae > Dama > Dama dama. The sequence goes on from NW_026870979.1 coordinate 1,409,994, forward strand.
GAACACCGCTTCATGCTACTCCTCTTTTTCAGACCGTTTTATGCTCCTCATATTTTTCACACCTTTTGAAGCTCTTCATATTTTTCACACCTTTTCATGCTCTTCATGTTTTTCAACACCGCTTCATGCTCCTGCTATTTTTCAGACCGTTTCATGCTCCTCATATATTTGACACCTTTTGAAGCTCTTCATATTTTTCACACCTTTTCAGGCACTTCATGTTTTTGAACACCGTTTCATGCTCCTCGTATTTTTCAGACCGTTTCATGCTCCTCATATTTTTGACCCTTTTTGAACCTCCTCATATTTTTCACACCTTTTGAAACTCTTCATATATTTCACATCATTTCAGGCTCTTCATGTTTTTCAACACCACTTCATGCTCCTCCTATTTTTCAGACCGTTACATGCTCCTCATAATTTTGACACCTTTTTGAACCTCCTCATATTTTTCACACCTTTTGAAACTCTTCATATATTTCACATCATTTCAGGCTCTTCATGTTTTTCAACACCACTTCATGCTCCTCCTATTTTTCAGACCGTTACATGCTCCTCATAATTTTGACACCTTTTGAAGCTCTTCAAATTTTTCACACCTTTACAGGCTCTTCATCTTTTTCAACACCACTTCCTGCTACTCCTATTTTCCAGAGCGTTTCATTGTCCTCATATTGTTGACACCTTTAGAAGCTCTTTATATTTTTCACAACTTTTCAGGCTCTTCATGTTTTTCACAACCGCTTCATGCTCCTCCTATTTTTCAGACAGTTTCATTCCTCTCATGTTTTTCACACCTTTTGAAGCTCTTCTTATTTTTCACACCTTTTCAGGCTCTTCATGTTTTTGAACACCACTTCATGCTCCTCCTATTTTAAACACAGTTTCATGCTCCTCATGTATTTCACAACTTTTGAAGCTCTTCTTATTTTTCACACCTTTTCAGGTTCTTCATTTGTTTGAACACCGTTTCATGCTCCTCCTAATTTTCAGACCATTTCATTCTCATCTCATTTTGACAGCTTTTGAAGCTCTTCATATTTTCACTCCTTTTGAAGCTCTTCATATATTTCACACCTTTTCAGGCTCTTCATATATTTCAAAACCACTACATGCTCCTCCTAATTTTCAGACCGTTTCATGATCATCTTATTTTGACAGCTTTTGAAGCTGTTCGTATTTTCACACCTTTTGAAGCTCTACATATTATTCACACCTTTTCAGGCTCTTCATGTTTTTCAACACCACTGCATGATCCTCCTATTTATCAGACCGTTTCATGCTCATCTCATTTTTGACACATTTTGAAGCTCTTCATAGTTTTCACACCTTTTGAAGCTCTTCATATTTTTCACACGTTTTCAGGCTCTTCATGTTTTTCAACACCACTGCATGATCCTCCTATTTTTCAGACCGTTTCATGCTCATCTCATTTTTGACACATTTTGAAGCTCTTCATAGTTTTCACACCTTTTGAAGCTCTTCATATTTTCCACACGTTTTCAGGCTCTTCATGTTTTTCAACACCACTGCATGATCCTCCTATTTTTCAGACTGTTTCATGCTCATCTCATTTTTGACACATTTTGAAGCTCTTCATAGTTTTCACACCTTTTGAAGCTCTTCATATTTTTCACACGTTTTCAGGCTCTTCATGTTTTTCAACACCACTGCATGATCCTCCTATTTTTCAGACCGTTTCATGCTCATCTCATTTTTGACACATTTTGAAGCTCTTCATAGTTTTCACACCTTTTGAAGCTCTTCATATTTTTCACACGTTTTCAGGCTCTTCATGTTTTTCACAACCGCTTCATGCTCCTCCTATTTTTCAGACAGTTTCATTCCTCTCATGTATTTCACACCTTTTGAAGCTCTTCATATTTTTCACACCTTTTCAGGCTCTTCATGTTTTTGAGCACCACTTCATGCTCCTCCTATTTTACACACAGTTTCATGCTCCTCATGTATTTCACAACTTTTGAAGCTCTTCTTATTTTTCACACCTTTTCAGGCTCTTCATTTGTTTAACACCGTTTCATGCTCCTCCTAATTTTCAGACCGTTTCATTCTCATCTCATTTTGACAGCTTTTGAAGCTCTTCATATTTTCACTCCTTTTGAAGCTCTTCATATATTTCACACCTTTTCAGGCTCTTCATATATTTCAAAACCACTACATGCTCCTGCTAATTTTCAGACCGTTTCATGATCATCTTATTTTGACAGCTTTTGAAGCTCTTCGTATTTTCACAACTTTTGAAGCTCTACATATTATTCACACCTTTTCAGGTTCTTCATGTTTTTCAACACCACTGCATGATCCTCCTATTTATCAGACCGTTTCATGCTCATCTCATTTTGACACATTTTGAAGCTCTTCATAGTTTTCACACCTTTTGAAGCTCTTCATATTTTTCACACGTTTTCAGGCTCTTCATGATTTTCAACACCGCTTCATGCTCCTCCTATGTTTCAGACCGTTTCATGCTCCTCATATTTTTGACACCTTTTGAAGCTCTTCATATTTTTCACACGTTTTCCGGCTCTTCAAGTTTTTGGGCACCGCTTCATGCTCCTCCTATTTTTCAGACCGTTTCATGCTCCTCATATTTTTCACACATTTTGAAGCTCTTCATATTTTTCTCACCTTTTCCGGCTCTTCATGTTTTTGGGCACCGCTTCATGCTCCTCCTATTTTTCAGACCGTTTCATGCTCCTCATATTTTTCACACATTTTGAACCTCTTCATATTTTTCACTCCTTTTCAGGCTCTTCATGTTTTTAAACAGAGCTTCATGCTCCTCCTATTTTTCAGACCGTTTCATGCTCCTCATGTATTTCACACCGTTTGAAGTTCCTCCTATTTTTCACACATTTTCAGGCTCTTCATGTTTTTCAACACCATTCCATGCTCCTCCTATATTTCAGACCGTTTCATGCTATTCATATTTTTCAGACCGTTTCATGCTCCTCATATTTTTGACACTTTTGGAAGCTCTTCATATTTTTCACACCTTTTCAGGCTCTTCATGTTTTTAAACAGAGCTTCATGCTCCTCCTATTTTTCAGACCGTTTCATGCTCCTCATATTTTTCACACCTTTTCACGCTCCTCATGTTTTTCAACACCATTTCATGCTCCTCCGATTTTTCAGACCGTTTCATGTTCCTCCTTTTTTTGAGACCATTTCATTCTCCTCATGTTTTTGACACCTTTTGTAGTTCTTCATATTTTTCACACCTTTTCAGGCTCTTCATGTTTTTGGGCACTGCTTCATGCTCCTCCTATTTTTCAGACCGTGTGATGCTACTCATATATTTGAAACCTTTTGAAGCTCTTCATATTTTTCACACCTTTTCAGGCTCTTCATGTTTTTCAACACCGCTTCATGCTCCTCCTATTTTTCAGACCGTTTCATGCTCCTCGTATTTTCAGGCCGTTTCATGCTCCTCATATATTTCACAGCATTTGTAGCTCTTCATGTTTTTCACACCTTTTCAGTCTCTTCATGTATTTGAACACCATTTCATGCTTCGCCTATTTTTCAGACCGTTTAATGCTCCTCATATTTTTCACACCTTTTGAAGCTCTTCATATTTTTCACACGTTTTCAGGCTCTTCATGTTTTTCAACACCGTTTCATGATCCTCCTGTTTTTCGTACAGTTTCATGCTCATCTCATTTTTGACACATTTTGAAGCTTTTCATATTTTTCACACCTTTTCAGGCTCTTCATGTTTTTGAGCACCACTTCATGCTCCTCCTATTTTACACACAGTTTCATGCTCCTCATGTATTTCACAACTTTTGAAGCTCTTCTTATTTTGCACACCTTTTCAGGCTCTTCATTTGTTTGAACACCGTTTCATGCTCCTCCTAATTTTCAGACCGTTTCATTCTCATCTCATTTTGACAGCTTTTGAGGCTCTTCATATTTTCACTCCTTTTGAAGCTCTTCATATATTTCACACCTTTTCAGGCTCTTCATATATTTCAAAACCACTACATGCTCCTCCTAATTTTCAGACCGTTTCATGATTATCTTATTTTGACAGCTTTTGAAGCTGTTCGTATTTTCACACCTTTTGAAGCTCTACATATTATTCACACCTTTTCAGGCTCTTCATGTTTTTCAACACCACTGCATGATCCTCCTATTAATCAGACCGTTTCATGCTCATCTCATTTTTGACACATTTTGAAGCTATTCATAGTTTTCACACCTTTTGAAGCTCTTCATATTTTTCACACGTTTTCAGGCTCTTCATGTTTTTCAACACCACTGCATGATCCTCCTATTTTTCAGACCGTTTCATTATCATCTCATTTTTGACACATTTTTAAGCTCTTCATAGTTTTCACACCTTTTGAAGCTCTTCATATTTTCCACACGTTTTCAGGCTCTTCATGTTTTTCAACACCACTGCATGATCCTCCTATTTTTCAGACCGTTTCATGCTCATCTCATTTTTGACACATTTTGAAGCTCTTCATAGTTTTCACACCTTTTGAAGCTCTTCATATTTTTCACACGTTTTCAGGCTCTTCATGTATTTCAACACCACTGCATGATCCTCCTATTTTTCTGACCGTTTCATGCTCATCTCATTTTTGACACATTTTTAAGCTCTTCATAGTTTTCACACCTTTTGAAGCTCTTCATATTTTCCACACGTTTTCAGGCTCTTCATGTTTTTCAACACCACTGCATGATCCTCCTATTTTTCAGACCGTTTCATGCTCATCTCATTTTTGACACATTTTGAAGCTCTTCATAGTTTTCACACCTTTTGAAGCTCTTCATATTTTTCACACGTTTTCAGGCTCTTCATGTTTTTCACAACCGCTTCAAGCTCCTCCTATTTTTTCAGACCGTTTAATGCTCTTCCTCTTTTTGACACGTTTTGAGGCTCTTCATATTTTTCACACCTTTTCAGGCTCTTCATGTTTTCAAACACCGCTTCATGCTCCTCCTATTTTGAGACCGTTTTATGCTCCATATGTATTTCACAGCTTTTGAATCTCTTCATATTTTTCACACCTTTTCATGCTCTTCATGTTTTTGAACACCGTTTCAAGCTCCTCCTATTTTTCAAACCGTTTCATACTCCTCATATTTTTGACACCTTTTGAAGCTCTCCATATTTTTCATACCTTTTCAGGCTGTTCATGTTACTGAACATTTCTTCATGCTCCTACTACTTTTCAGACCGTTTCATGCTCCTCATGTATTTCACACCTTTTGAATCTCTTCATAATTTTCCCACCTTTCAGGCTCTTCATGTTTTTGAACACCGTTTCATGGTCTTCCTATTTTTCAGACCGTTTCATGCTCCTCATATTTTTGACACCTTTAGAAACTCTTCATATTTTTCACAACTTTTCAGGCTCTTCATGTTTTTGAACACCGCTTCATACTCCTCCTATTTTTCAGATAGTATCATGCTCCTCATATTTTTCACACCTTTTGAAGCTCTTTGTATTTTCCACATCTTTTCAGGCTCTTCATGTTTTTGAAGACCACTTCATACTCCTCCTATTTTTCAGAGATTTTCAAGCTCCTCATGTTTTTCACACCTTTTGAAGCTCTTCATATTTTTCACAACTTTTCAGGCTCTTCATGTTTTTGAATGCCGCTTCATTCTCCTCCTATTTTTCAAACCGTTTCATGCTCTTCATATTTTTGACACATTTTGAAGCTCTTCATATTTTTCACACCTTTTCAGGCTCTTCATGTTTTTCCACACCACTTCATGCTTCTCCTAATTTTCAGACCGTTTCATGCTCCTCATGTATTTCACACCTTTTGAAGCTCTTCATATTTTTCACACCTTTTCAGGCTCTTCATGTTTTTGACGACCACTTCATGCTCCTCCTATTTTTCAGACCATTTGAGGCTCGTCATATTTTTGACATCTTTTGAAGCTCTTCATATTTTTCACACCTTTTCAGGCTCTTCATGTTTTTGAACACCGCTTCATTCTAATCCTATTTTCAAACCATATCATGCTCCTCATATTTTTCACACCTTTTGAAGCTCTTCATATTTTTCACACCTTTACAGGCTCTTCATGATTTTGATCACCTTTTCATGCTCCTCCTATTTTTCAGACCGTTTCATGCTCCTCATATTTTTGACACCTTTTGAAGCTCTTCATATTTTTCACACATTTTCAGGCTCTTCATGTTTTTGAACACCGCTTCATGCTCCTCCTATTTTTCAGACCGCTTCATGCTCCTCATAATTTTGACACCTTTAGAAACTCTTCATATTTTTCACACCTTTTCAGGCTCTTCATGTTTTTCAACACCGATTCATGCTCCTTCTATTTTTCAGACCGTTTCATTCTCCTCATATTTTTGACACCTTTTGAAGCTCTTCATATATTTCACAACTGTTCAGGCTCTTCATTTTTTTCAACACCACTTCATGCTGCTCCTATTTTTCAGACCGTTTCATGCTCATCTCATTTTTGACACCTTTTGAAGCTCTTCATATTTTTGACACCTTTTGAATCTGTTCATATTTTTCACACGTTTTCAGGCTCTTCATGGTTGTCAACACCACTTCAGGCTCCTCCTATTTTTCAGACCGTTTGATGCTCCTCATATTTTTGACACCTTTTGAAGCTCTTCATATTTTTCACACCTTCTCAGGCTCTTCATGTTTTTCAACACCACTTCATGGTCCTCGTATTTTTAAGACCGTTTCATGCTCCTCATATTTTTGACACCTTTTGAAGCTCTTCATATTTTTCACACATTTTCAGGCTCTTTATGTTTTTGAACACCGCTTCATGCTCCTCCTATTTTTCAGACCGCTTCATGCTCCTCATATTTTTGACACCTTTAGAAACTCTTCATATTTTTCACACCTTTTCAGGCTCTTCATGTTTTTCAACACCGATTCATGCTCCTTCTATTTTTCAGACCGTTTAATACTCCTCATATTTTTGAGACCTTTTGAAGCTCTTCATGTATTTCACACCTTTTCAGGCTCTTCAGGTTTTTTGGACAACGCTTCATGCTCCTACTATTTTTCCGACCATATCATGCTCCTCATATTTTTCACACCTTTTTAAGCTCTTCATATTTTTCACAACTTTTCAAGCTGTTCATATTTTTGAACACCACTTCATGCTCCTACTATTTTTCAGAGAGTTTCATGCTCCTCATGTATTTCACACCTTTTGAAGCTCTTCATATTTTTCACACCTTTTCAGGCTCTTCATGTGTTTCAACACCACTTCAGGCTCGTCCTATTTTTCAGACCGTTTCATGCTCCTCATATTTTTGACACCTTTTAAAGCTCTTCATATTTTTCACACCTTTTCAGGCTCTTCATGTTTTTCAACACCGCTTCATGCTCCTCCTATTTTTCAGACCGTTTCATGCTCCTCATATTTTTGACACCTTTTGAAGCTCTTCATATATTTCCCACCTTTTCAGGCTCTTCAAGTTTTTCAACAAAGCATCATGCTCCTCCTATTTTTCAGACCGTTTTATGCACCTCATATTTTTCACACCTTTTGAAGCTCTTCATATTTTTCACACCTTTTCAGCCTGTTCATGTTTTTCAACACCGCTTCATGCTTCTCCTATTTTTCAGACCGTTTCATGCTCCTCATATTTTTCACCCTTTTGAAGCTCTTAATAATTTTCACACCTTTTGAAGCTCTTCATATTTTTCACACCTTTTCAGGCTTTTCATGATTTTCAACACCGCTTCATTATCCTCCTATTTTTCAGACCGTTTCATGCTCCTCCTTTATTTCAGCCGTTTCATGCTCCTCATATTTTTGGCACCTTTTGAAGTTCTTCATATTTTTCACAAATTTTCAGGTTCTTCATGTTTTTCAACACCGCTTTATGCTCCTCCTTTTTTTCAGACCGTTTCAGGCTCCTCTTGTATTTCACAACTTTTGAAGCTCTTCATATTTTTACCTCTTTTCAGGCTCTTCATGTTTTTCAACACGGCTTCATGCTCCTCCCATTTTTTAGACCGTTTGATGCTCCTCATATTTTTCACACCTATTGAAGCTCTTCATATTTTTCACACCTTTTAAGGCTCTTCATGTTTTTGAACACCGTTTCATGCTCCTCCTATTTTTCAGACCGTTTCATGCTCCTCATATTTTTGACACCTTTGAATCTCTTCATATTTTTCACACCTTTTGAAACTCTTCTTATTTTTCACACGTTTTCAGTCTCTAAATGTTTTTCAACACCACTTCATGCTCCTCCTATTTTTCAGACCGTTTCATGCTCCTCATATTTTTGACACTTTTTGAGGATCTTCATATATTTCACACCTTTTCAGGCCCTTCATGTTTTTGAACACCGTTTTATGTTCCTCCTATTTTTCAGACCGTTTCATGCTTCTCATGTATTTCACACCTTTTGAAGCTCTCATATTTTTCACACCTTTTCAGGCTCTTCATGTTTTTGAAACCCGTCATGCTCCTCCTATTTTTCAGACCGTCTCATGCTCCTCATATTTTTGACACCTTTTGAAGCTCTTCATATTTTTCACACCTTTTAAGGCTCTTCATGTTTTTCAACACTACTTCATGCTCCTCCTATTTTTCAGACCGTTTCATGCGCCTCATATTTTTGACACCTTTTGAAGCTCTTCGTATTTTTCACACCTTTTCATACTCTTTATGTTTTCAACACCGTTTCATGCTCCTCCTATTTTTCAGATCATTTCATGCTCCTCCTATTTTTCAAACCGTTTCATGCTCATCTCATTTTTGACACCTTCTGAAGCTCTTCATATTTTTCACACCTTTTGAATCTATTCATATTTTTCAAACCTTTAGAAGCTCTTCATATTATTCACACGTTTTCAGTCTCTTCATGTTTTTCAACACCGCTTCATGCTCCTCCTATTTTTCAGACAGTTTCATGCTCCTCATATTTTTGACACATTTTGAGGCTCTTCATATAATTCACACCTTTTCAGGCCTTTATATTTTGAACACCGTTTCATGCTCCTCATAGTTTTCAGACCGTTTCATGCTCCTCATATTTTTGACATCTTTTGAAGGTCTTCATATTTTTCACACCTTTTCAGGCTCTTCATGTTTTTGAACACCGCTTCATGTTCTTCCTATTTTTCAGACCGTTTCATGCTCTTCATATTTTTGACACATTTTGAAGCTCTTCATATTTTTCACACCTTTTCAGCCTCTTCATGTTTTTCAACACCATTTAATGCTCCTCCTATTTTTCAGACCGTTTCATGCTCCTCATATTTTTGGCACCTTTTGAAGCTCTTCATATTCTTCACACCTTTTCAGGCTCTTCATGTTTTTCAACACCACTTTATGCTCCTCCTCTTTTTCAGACCGTTTCTTGCTCCTCATATTTCTGACACCTTTTGAAGCTCTTCATATATTTCACACCTTTTCAGGCTCTTCATGTTTTTCAAACCACTTCCTGCTCCTCCTATTTTTCAGACCGTTTCATGGTCATCTCATTTTGGACACCTTTTGAAGCTCTTCATATTTTTCACACCTTTTGAAGCTCTTCATATTCTTCATACGTTTTCATGCTCTTTATGTTTTTCAACACCGCTTCTTACTCCTCCTATTGTTCAGACCGTTTAATGCTTCTCATATTTTTGATACGTTTTGAAGCTCTTCATATTTTTCACACCTTTTCAGGCTCTTCATATTTTTGAACACCCTTTCATGCTCCTCCTATTTTTCAGACCGTTTCATGCTCCTCATATTTTTGACACCTTTTGAAGCTCTTCATATTTTTCACACCTTTTCAGGCTTTTCATGTTTTTGAACACCGCTTCATGCTCCTCCTATTTTTCACACCTTTTGAACCTCTTCATATTTTTCACACCTTTTCAGGCTCTTCAGGTTTTTGAACACCGCTTCATGCTCCTCCTATTTTTCAGACCGTTTCATGCTCCTCATGTATTTCACACCTTTTGAAACTCTTCATTTTTTTGACACAATTTCAGCCTCTTCATGTTTCTGAACACCGTTTCATGCTCCTCCTATTTTTCAGACCGTTTCATGCTCATCTCTTTTTTGACACCTTTTGAAGCTCTTCATATTTTTCACACCTTCTCAGGCTTTTCATGTTTTTGAACACCGCTTCATGCTCCTCATATTTGTCACATCTTTTGAAGCTCTTCATATTTTTCACACCTTTTCAGGCTTTTCATGATTTTGAACACCGCTTCAAGCTCCTCCTATTTTTCACACCTTTTGAAGCTCTTCATATTTTTGACACAATTTCAGGCTCTTTATGTTTTTTAACACCGTTTCATGCTCCTCCTATTTTTCAGACCGTTTCATGCTCCTCATATTTTTGGCACCTTTTGAAGCTCTTCATATTTTTCACAGCTTTTCAGGCTCTTCATATTTTTCAACACCGCCTCATTCTCCTTCTATTTTTCAGAACTTTACATGCTCCTCATGTATTTCACAGCTTTTGAAGCTTTTCATAATTTTCACACCTTTTCAGGCTCTTCATGTTTTTGAAGACCGCTTCATGCTCCTCCTATTTTTCAGACCGTTTCATGCTCCTCATATTTTTGACACCTTTTGAAGCTCTTCATATTTTTCACACCTTTTCAGGCTCTTCATGTTTTTCAACACCAAATCATGCTCCTCCTATTTTTCAGATCATTTCATGCTCCTCATATTTTTCACACCTTTTGAAGCTCTTCAGATTTTTCACGCATTTTCACGCTTTTAATGTTCCTGAACAATGCTTCATGCTCCTCCTATTTTTCACAACTATTGAAGCTCTTCATATTTTTCACACCTTTTCAGGCTCTTCATGTTTTTCAACACCACTTCATGCTCCTTTTATTTTTCAGAACGTTACATGGTCCTCATGTATTTCACACCTTTTGAAGCTCTGCGTATTTTTCACACCTTTTCAGGCTCTTCATGTTGTTGAACACCGCTTCATGCTCCTCCTATTTTTCAGACCGTTTCATGCTCCTCATGTATTTCACACCTTGTGAAGCTCTTCATATTTTTCACACCTTTTCAGGCTCTTCATGTTTTTGAAATCCGTTTCATTCTCCTCCTATTTTTCAGACCGTTTCATGCTCATCTAATTTTTGACATCTTTTGAAGCTCTTCATATATTTCACACCTTTTCAGGCTCTTCAGGTTTTAGGACAACGCTTCATGCTCCTCCTATTTTTCAGACCGTATCATGCTCCTCATATTTTTCACACCTTTTGAAGCTCTTCATATTTTTCACACCTTTTCAGGCTCTTCATATTTTGGAACACCGCTTCATCCTCTTCCTATTTTTCAGACCGTTTCTTGGTCCTCATGTATTTCACACCTTTTGAAGCTCTTCATATTTTTCACACCTTTTCAGGCTCTTGCTGTTTTTTCACACCACTTCATGCTTCTCCTATTTTTCAACCCGTTTCATGCTCCTCATATATTTCACACCTTTTGAAGCTCTTCATATTTCTCACACCTTTTCAGGCTCTTCATGTTTTTGAACATCGCTTCATTCTCCTCCTATTTTTCAGACCGTTTCATGCTCCTCATATTTTGACACTCTTTGAAGCTCTTCATATTTTTCACACCTTTTCAGGCTCTTCATGTTTTGGAACACCGCTTCATGATCCTCCTATTTTTCAGACCGTTTCATGCTCCTCATATTTTTGACACCTTTTGAAGCTCTTCATATTTTTCACACCTTTTCAGCCTCTTCATGTTTTTGAACACCACTTCATGCTCGTCCTATTTTTCAGACCGTTTCATGCTCCTCATATTTTTGACACCTTGAGAAGCGCTTCATATTTTTCACACCTTTTCAGGCTCTTCATGTTTTTCAACACCGCTTCATGCTCCTCCTATTTTTCAGACCATTTCATTCTCCTCATATTTTTGACAACTTTTTAAGCTCTTCATATATTTCACACCTTTTCAGTCTCTTCTTTTTTTTCAACACCACTTCATGCTCCTCCTATTTTTCAGACCGTTTCATGCGCCTCATATTTTTGACACCTTTTGAAGCTCTTCGTATTTTTCACAGCTTTTCATGCTCTTTATGTTTTCAACACCGTTTCATGCTCCTCCTATTTTTCAGATAGTTTCATGCTCCTTCTATTTTTCAAACCGTTTCATGCTCCTCTCATTTTCGAACCTTCTGAAGCTCTTCATATTTTTCTCACCTTTTGAATCTATTCATATTTTTCAAACCTTTAGAAGCTCTTCATATTATTCACACGTTTTCAGTCTCTTCATGTTTTTCAACACCGCTTCATGCTCCTCCTATTTTTCAGACAGTTTCATGCTCCTCATATTTTTGACACGTTTTGAGGCTCTTCATATAATTCACACCTTTTCAGGCCCTTCATATTTTGAACACCGTTTCATGCTCCTCGTATTTTTCAGACCGTTTCATGCTCCTCATATTTTTGACACCTTTTGAAGGTCTTCATATTTTTCACACCTTTTCAGGCTCTTCATGTTTTTGAACACCGCTTCATGTTCTTCCTATTTTTCAGACCGTTTCACGCTCGTCATATTTTTGACACCTTTTCAGGCTCTTCAGGTTTTTGTACACCGCTTCAAGCTCCTCCTATTTTTCAGACCGTTCATGCTCTTCATATTTTTGACACATTTTGAAGCTCTTCATATTTTTCACACCTTTTCAGGCTCTTCATGTTTTTCAACACCGTTTCATGCTCCTCCTATTTTTCAGACCGTTTCATGCTCCTCATATTTTTGGCACCTTTTGAAGCTCTTCATATTCTTAACCCCTTTTCAGGCTCTTCATGTTTTTCAACACCACTTTATGCTCCTCCTCTTTTTCAGACCGTTTCATGCTCCTCATATTTCTGACACCTTTTGAAGCTCTTCATATATTTCACACCTTTTCAGGCTCTTCATGTTTTTCAAACCACTTCCTGCTCCTCCTATTTTTCAGACCGTTTCATGGTCATCTCATTTTGGACACCATTTGTAGCTCTTCATATTTTTCACACCTTTTGAAGATCTTCATATTCTTCATACTTTTTCATGCTCTTTATGTTTTTCAACACCGCTTCTTACTCCTCCTATTGTTCAGACCGTTTAATGCTTCTCATATTTTTGATACGTTTTGAAGCTCTTCATATTTTTCACACCTTTTCAGGCTCTTCATATTTTTGAACACCCTTTCATTCTCCTCCTATTTTTCAGACTGTTTCATGCTCCTCATATTTTTGACACCTTTTGAAGCTCTTCATATTTTTCACACCTTTTCAGGCTTTTCATGTTTTTGAACACCGCTTCATGCTCCTCCTATTTTTCACACCTTTTGAACCTCTTCATATTTTTCACACCTTTTCAGGCTCTTCAGGTTTTTGAACACCGCTTCATGCTCCTCCTATTTTTCAGACCGTTTCATGCTCCTCATGTATTTCACACCTTTTGAAACTCTTCATTTTTTTGACACAGTTTCAGCCTCTTCATGTTTCTGAACACCGTTTCATGCTCCTCCTATTTTTCAGACCGTTTCATGCTCATCTCTTTTTTGACACCTTTTGAAGCTCTTCATATTTTTCACACCTTCTCAGGCTTTTCATGTTTTTGAACACCGCTTCATGCTCCTCATATTTGTCACATCTTTTGAAGCTCTTCATATTTTTCACACCTTTTCAGGCTCTTCATATTTTTCAACACCGCCTCATGCTCCTTCTATTTTTCAGAACTTTACATGCTCCTCATGTATTTCACAGCTTTTGAAGCTTTTCATATTTTCACACCTTTTCAGGCTCTTCATGTTTTTGAAGACCGCTTCATGCTCCTCCTATTTTTCAGACCGTTTCATGCTCCTCATATTTTTGACACCTTTTGAAGCTCTTCATATTTTTCACACCTTCTCAGGCTCTTCATGTTTTTCAACACCAATTCATGCTCCTCCTATTTTTCAGACCATTTCATGCTCCTCATATTTTTCACACCTTTTGAAGCTCTTCAGATTTTTCACGCATTTTCACGCTTTTAATGTTCCTGAACAATGCTTCATGCTCCTCCTATTTTTCACAACTATTGAAGCTCTTCATATTTTTCACACCTTTTCAGGCTCTTCATGTTTTTCAACACCGCTTCATGCTCCTTTTATTTTTCAGACCGTTACATGGTCCTCATGTATTTCACACCTTTTGAAGCTCTGCGTATTTTTCACACCTTTTCAGGCTCTTCATGTTGTTGAACACCGCTTCATGCTCCTCCTATTTTTCAGAACGTTTCATGCTACTCATGTATTTCACATCTTGTGAAGCTCTTCATATTTTTCACACCTTTTCAGGCTCTTCATGTTTTTGAAATCCGTTTCATGCTCCTCCTATATTTCAGACCGTTTCATGCTCTTCATATTTTTGACACCTTTTGAAGTTTTTCATATTTTTCACACCTTTTCAACCTCTTCATATATTTCACACCTTTACAGGCTCTTCATGTTTTTCGCACCACTTCATGCTCCTCCTATTTTTCAGACCGTTTCATGCTCATCTAATTTTTGACATCTTTTGAAGCTCTTCATATATTTCACACCTTTTCAGGCTCTTCAGGTTTTAGGACAACGCTTCATGCTCCTCCTATTTTTCAGATCGTTTCATACTCCTCATATTTTTGAGACCTTTTGAAGCTCTTCATGTATTTCACACCTTTTCAGGCTCTTCAGATTTTAGGACAACGCTTCATGCTCCTACTATTTTTCCGACCATATCATGCTCCTCATATTTTTAACACCTTTTGAAGCTCTTCATATTTTTCACACCTTTTCAGGCTGTTCTTATTTTTGAACACCATTTCATGCTCCTACTATTTTTCAGAGAGTTTCATGCTCCTCATGTATTTCACACCTTTTGAAGCTCTTCATATTTTTCACACGATTTCAGGCTCTTCATGTTTTTGAACACCATTTCATGCTCCTCCTATTTTGCAGACCGTTTCATTCTCCTCATATTTTTGACACCTTTTGAAGCTCTTCATATATTTCACACCTTTTGAAGCTCTTCATCTTTTTCATGTTTTTGAAGCTCTTCATATTTTCACACGTTTTCAGATTCTTCATGTTTTTCAACACCGCTTCATGATCCTGCTATTTTTCAGACCGTTTCATGCTCCTCATATATTTCACACCTTTTGAAGCTCTTCATATTTTTCACATCTTTTGAAGCTCTTCATATTTTTCACATTTTTTGAAGCTCTTCATATTTTTCACACCTTTTCAGGCTCTTCATGTTTTTCAACACCGCTTCATGCTCCTCCTATTTTTCAGATCGTTTCATGCTCCTCATATTTCTGACACCTTTTGAAGCTCTTCATATTTTTCACACCTTTTCAGGCTCTTCATGTTTTTCAACACCGCTTCATGCTCCTCCTATTTTTCAGACCGTTTCATGCTCCTCATATTTTTGACACCTTTTGAAGCTTTTCATATTTTTCACACCTTCTCAGGCTCTTCAAGTTTATCAACACCACTTCATGCTCCTCCTTTTTTGCAGACCGTTTCATGCTCCTCATATTTTTGACACCTATTGATGCTCTTAATATTTTTCACACCTTTTCAGGCTCTTCATTTTTTCAACACCACTTCATGCTCCTCCTATTTTTCAGACCGTTTCATGCTCATCTAATATTTGACACCTTTTTAAGCTTTTCATATTTTTCACACCTTTTCAGGATCTTCAAGTTTATCAACACCACTTCATGCTCCTCCTTTTTTGCAGACCGTTTCTTACTCCTCATATTACTGACACCTTTTGAAGCTCTTTATATTTGTCACTTCTTTTCAGGCTCTTCATGTTTTTCACCACCACTTCATGCTCCTCCTTTTTTTCAGACCGTTTCATGCTCATCTCATTTTTGACACATTTTGAAGCTCTTCATAATTTTCACACCTTTTGAAGCTCTTCATATTTTTCACACGTTTTCAGGCTCTTCATGTTTTTCAACACCGCTTCATGCTCCTCTTATTTTTAAGACCGTTTCATGCTCCTCATATTTTTCACACCTTTTGAAGATCTTCCTGTTTTTCACACCTTTTCAGGCTCTTTATGTTTTTCCACACCGTTTCATGCTCCTCCTATTTTCCAGACCGTTTCATGTTTCTCATATTTTTGACACCTTTTGAAGCTCTTCATATTATTCACAACTTTTCAGGCTCTTCATGTTTTTCAACACCGCTTCATGCTCCTCCTATTTTTCAGACCGTTTCATGCTCATCTCATTTTCGACACATTTTGAACCTCTTCATATTTTTCACACCTTTTGAAGCTCTTCATATTATTCACAACTTTTCAGGCTCTTCATGATTTTCAACACCGCTTCATGCTCCTCCTATTTTTCACACCGTTTCATGCTCTTCTCATTTTTTACACCTTTTGAATTTCTTCATATTTTTCACAGCTTTTGAAGCTCTTCATAATATTCACACATATTCAGTCTCTTCATGTTTTTGAACACTGCTTCATTCTCCTCCTATTTTTCAGACCGTTTCTTGCTCCTCATATATGTGAAACATTTTGAAGCTCCTCCTATTTTTCACCCCTTTTCAGGATCTTCATGTTTTTCAACACCGTTTCATGCTCCTCCGATCATTCAGACCGATTCATGTTCGTCATATATTTGACAGCTTCTGAAGCTCTTCATATTTTTCACACCTTTTCAAGCTCTTCATGTTTTTGAACACCGCTTCATGCTCCTCCTATTGTTCAGACCGTTTCATGCTCCTCCTATTTTGCAGACCGTTTCATGCTCCTCATATTTTTCACACCATTTGAAGCTCTTCATAATATTCACACCTTGTCAGGCTCTTGATGTTTTTCAACACCGTTTCATGCTCCACCTATTTTTCAGCCCGTTCCATGCTCCTCATATTTTTGACATCATTGAAGCTCTTCATATTTTTCACACCTTCTCAGGCTCTTCACGTTTTTGAACACCGCTTCATGCTACTCATATTTTTCAAAACGTTTCATGCTCTTCATATATTTGACACCTTTAGAAGCTCTTCATATTATTCACAAATTTTCAGGCACTTCATGTTTTTCAACACCGTTTCATGCTCCTCCTATTGTTCAGACCGTTTCATGCTCCTCATATTTTTTCCCCTTTGAAGCTCTTCATATTTTTCACACCTATTCAGGCTCTTCATGCTTTTCAACACCGTTTCATGCTCCTCGTATTTTCAGACTGTTTCATGCTGCTATATTTTTGACACCTTTTGAAGCTCTCCATATTTTTCACACATTTTCAGGCTCTTCATGCTTTTCAACACCATTTCATGCTCCTCCTATTTTTCAGACTATTTCATGCTCCTCATATTTTTGACACCTTTTGAAGCTCTTCATATATTTCACACCTTTTCAGACTCTTCATGTTTTTGAACACCGCTTCATGCTCCTCCTATTTTTCACACCTTTTGAAGATCTTCATATATTTCACACCTTTTCAAGCTCTTCATGATTTTGAACCCCGCTTCATGCTCCTATAATTTTCACACCTTTTGAAGCTCTTCATATATTTCTCACCTTTTCCTGTTCTTCAGGTTTTTCAACAGCGTTTCATGCTCCTCCTATTTTTCAGACCGTTTCATGCTCCTCATATTTCTCACACCTTTTGAAGCTCTTCATATATTTGACACCTTTTTAGACTCTTCATGTTTTTCAACATCGCTTCATCCTCCTCCTATTTTTCAGACAGTTTCATGCTCCTCATATTTTGACACCATTTGAACTCTTCATATTTTTCACACCTTTTGAAGCTCTTCATATTTTTCACAAGTTTTTAGGCTCTTCATGTTTTTCAACACCGTTTCATGCTCCTCGTATTTTCAAACTGTTTCATGCTCGTCTTATTTTTGACACCTTTAGAAGCTCTTCATATATTTCACACATTTTAAGGCTCTTCATGTTTCTGAACACCGCTTCATGCTCCTCCTATATTTCACACCTTTTGAAGCTCTTCATATATTTCACAACTTTCAGACTCTTCATGTTTTTCAACATCGCTTCATACTCCTCCTATTTTTCAGACCGTTTCATGCTCCTCATATATATGACACCTTTTGAAGCTCTTCATATTTTTCACATGTTTTCACGCTCTTCATGTTTTTCAACACAACTTCTAGCTCCTCCTATTTTTCAGACAGATTCATGTTCCTCATATTTTTGACACGTTTTGAGGCTCTTCATATTTTTCACATCTCTTCTGGCTCTTCATGTTTTTGAACACCGTTTCATGCTCCTCTTTTTTTTCAAACCTTATCATGCTCCTCATATTTTTGACACCTTTTGAAGCTCTTCATATTTATAACATCTTTTCAGGCTCTTCATGTTTTTCAACACCGCTTCATGCTCCTCCTATTTTTCAGACCGTCTCGTTCTCCTCATATTTTAGACACCTTTTGAAGCTCTTCATATATTTCACACCTATTCAGGCTCTTCATTTTTTTCAACACCACTTCATGCTCCTCCTATTTTTCAGATCGTGTCATGCTCATCTCATTTTTGACACCTTTTGAAGCTCTTCATATTTCTAACATCTTTTCAGGCTCTTCATGTTTTTCAACACCGCTTCATCCTCCTCCTATTTTTCAGACCGTTTCATGCTCCGCATATATTTGACACCTTTTGAAGCTCTTCGTATATTTCACACCTTTTCAGGCTCTTCATGTTTTTCAACACCGCTTCATGATCCTGCTATTTTTCAGACCGTTTCATGCTCCTCATATATTTCACACCTTTTGAAGCTCTTCATATTTTTCACATCTTTTGAAGCTCTTCATATTTTTCACATTTTTTGAAGCTCTTCATATTTTTCACACCTTTTCAGGCTCTTCATGTTTTTCAACACCACTTCATGCTCCTCCTTTTTTGCAGACCGTTTCATGCTCCTCATATTTTTGACACCTATTGATGCTCTTAATATTTTTCACACCTTTTCAGGCTCTTCATTTTTTCAACACCACTTCATGCTCCTCCTATTTTTCAGACCGTTTCATGCTCATCTCATTTTTGACACCTTTTTAACCTTTTCATATTTTTCACACCTTTTCAGGCTCTTCAAGTTTATCAACACCACTTCATGCTCCTCCATTTTTGCAGACCGTTTCATGCTCCTCATATTACTGACACCTTTTGAAGCTCTTTATATTTGTCACTTCTTTTCAGGCTCTTCATATTTTTCACCACCACTTCATGCTCCTCCTTTTTTTCAGACCGTTTCATGCTCATCTCATTTTTGACACATTTTGAAGCTCTTCATAATTTTCACACCTTTTGAAGCTCTTCATAATTTTCACACGTTTTCAGGCTCTTCATGTTTTTCAACACCGCTTCATGCTCCTCTTATTTTTAAGACCGTTTCATGCTCCTCATATTTTTCACACCTTTTGAAGATCTTCCTATTTTCACACCTTTTCACGCTCTTTATGTTTTTCCACACCGTTTCATGCTCCTCCTATTTTCCAGACCGTTTCATGTTTCTCATATTTTTGACACCTTTTGAAGCTCTTCATATTATTCACAACTTTTCAGGCTCTTCATGTTTTCAACACCGCTTCATGCTCCTCCTGTTTTTCAGACCGTTTCATGCTCATCTCATTTTCGACACCTTTTGAACCTCTTCATATTTTTCACACCTTTTGAAGCTCTTCATATTATTCACAACTTTTCAGGCTCTTCATGATTTTCAACACCGCTTCATGCTCCTCCTATTTTTCACACCGTTTCATGCTCTTCTCATTTTTTACACCTTTTGAATTTCTTCATATTTTTCACAGCTTTTGAAGCTCTTCATATTATTCACACATATTCAGGCTCTTCATGTTTTTGAACACTGCTTCATTCTCCTCCTATTTTTCAGACCGTTTCATGCTCCTCATATATGTGAAACATTTTGAAGCTCCTCCTATTTTTCACACCTTTTCAGACTGTTCATGATTTTCAACACCGTTTCCTGCTCCTCCTATTTTTGAGACCGTTTCATATTCCTCCTATTTTTCAGACCATTTCATGCTCCTCATATTTTTGACACCTTTTGAAGCTCTTCATATTTTTCAAACATTTTCAGGCTCTTCATGTTTTTCAACACCGCTTCATGCTCCTCCTATTTTTCAGACAGTTTCATGTTCCTCATATTTTTTACACCTTTTGAAGCTCTTCATATTTTTCACACCTTTTCAGGCTCTTCAGGGTTTTGAACAACGTTTCATGCTCCTCCTATTTTTCAGACCGTTTCTTGCTCCTCATATTTTTCACACCTTTTGAAGCTCTTCATATATTTCTCACCTTTTCCTGTTCTTCAGGATTTTCAACATCGTTTCATGCTCCTCCTATTTTTCAGACCGTTTCATGCTCCTCATATTTCTGACACCTTTTGAAGCTCTTCATATATTTCACACCTTTTCAGACTCTTCATGTTTTTCAACATCGCTTCATCCTCCTCCTTTTTTTCAGACCGTTTCATGCTCCTCATATTTTTGACACCTTTTGAAGCTCTTCATATTTTTCACACCTTTTGAAGCTCTTCATATTTTTCACAAGTTTTAAGGCTCTTCATGTTTTTCAGCACCGTTTCATGCTCCTCCTATTTTTCAGACCGTTTCATGCTCCTCATATTTCTGACAACTTTTGAAGCTCTCCATATTTTTCACATATTTTCAGGCTCTTCATGCTTTTCAACACCGTGTCATGCTTCTCCTATTTTGAGACTGTTTCATGCTCCTCTTATTTTTGACACCTTTAGAAGCTCTTGATATATTTCACACCGTTTAAGGCTCTTCATGTTTCTGAACACCGCTTCATGCTCCTCCTATATTTCACACCTTTTCATGCTCTTCATGTTTTCAACACCGTTTCATGCTCCTCCTATTTGTCAGACCTTTTCTTGCTCCTCACATTTTTTACTCCTTTTGAAACTCTTCATATTTTTGACACCTTTTCATTCTTTTCATGTTTTTCTACACCGTTGCATGCTCCTGCTATATTTCAGACCGTTTCATGCTCCTCATATTTTTCACACATTTTGAAGGTCTTCATATTTTTCACACCTTTCCAGGCTCTTCATGTTTTTGAACACCTTTTCATTCTCCTCCTATTTTGCAGACCGTTTCATGCTCCTCATATTTTTCACACCATTTGAAGCTCTTCATAATATTCACACCTTGTCAGGCTCTTGATGTTTTTCAACACCGTTTCATGCTCCACCTATTTTTCAGCCCGTTCCATGCTCCTCATATTTTTGACATCATTGAAGCTCTTCATATTTTTCACACCTTCTCAGGCTCTTCACGTTTTTGAACACCGCTTCATGCTACTCATATTTTTCAAAACGTTTCATGCTCTTCATATATTTGACACCTTTAGAAGCTCTTCATATTATTCACAAATTTTCAGGCACTTCATGTTTTTCAACACCGTTTCATGCTCCTCCTATTGTTCAGACCGTTTCATGCTCCTCATATTTTTTCCCCTTTGAAGCTCTTCATATTTTTCACACCTATTCAGGCTCTTCATGCTTTTCAACACCGTTTCATGCTCCTCGTATTTTCAGACTGTTTCATGCTGCTATATTTTTGACACCTTTTGAAGCTCTCCATATTTTTCACACATTTTCAGGCTCTTCATGCTTTTCAACACCGTTTCATGCTCCTCCTATTTTTCAGACTATTTCATGCTCCTCATATTTTTGACACCTTTTGAAGCTCTTCATATATTTCACACCTTTTCAGGCTCTTCATGTTTTTGAACACCGCTTCATGCTCCTCCTATTTTTCACACCTTTTGAAGATCTTCATATATTTCACACCTTTTCAAGCTCTTCATGTTTTTGAACCCCGCTTCATGCTCCTATAATTTTCACACCTTTTGAAGCTCTTCATATATTTCTCACCTTTTCCTGTTCTTCAGGTTTTTCAACAGCGTTTCATGCTCCTCCTATTTTTCAGACCGTTTCATGGTCCTCATATTTCTCACACCTTTTGAAGCTCTTCATATATTTGACACCTTTTTAGACTCTTCATGTTTTTCAACATCGCTTCATCCTCCTCCTATTTTTCAGACAGTTTCATGCTCCTCATATTTTGACACCATTTGAACTCTTCATATTTTTCACACCTTTTGAAGCTCTTCATATTTTTCACAAGTTTTTAGGCCCTTCATGTTTTTCAACACCGTTTCATGCTCCTCCTATTTTCAAACTGTTTCATGCTCCTCTTATTTTTGACACCTTTAGAAGCTCTTCATATATTTCACACATTTTAAGGCTCTTCATGTTTCTGAACACCGCTTCATGCTCCTCCTATATTTCACACCTTTTGAAGCTCTTCATATATTTCACAACTTTCAGACTCTTCATGTTTTTCAACATCGCTTCATACTCCTCCTATTTTTCAGACCGTTTCATGCTCCTCATATATATGACACCTTTTGAAGCTCTTCATATTTTTCACATGTTTTCACGCTCTTCATGTTTTTCAACACAACTTCTAGCTCCTCCTATTTTTCAGACAGATTCATGTTCCTCATATTTTTGACACGTTTTGAGGCTCTTCATATTTTTCACATCTCTTCTGGCTCTTCATGTTTTTGAACACCGTTTCATGCTCCTCTTTTTTTTCAAACCTTATCATGCTCCTCATATTTTTGACACCTTTTGAAGCTCTTCATATTTATAACATCTTTTCAGGCTCTTCATGTTTTTCAACACCGCTTCATGCTCCTCCTATTTTTCAGACCGTCTCGTTCTCCTCATATTTTAGACACCTTTTGAAGCTCTTCATATATTTCACACCTATTCAGGCTCTTCATTTTTTTCAACACCACTTCATGCTCCTCCTATTTTTCAGATCGTGTCATGCTCATCTCATTTTTGACACCTTTTGAAGCTCTTCATATTTCTAACATCTTTTCAGGCTCTTCATGTTTTTCAACACCGCTTCATCCTCCTCCTATTTTTCAGACCGTTTCATGCTCCGCATATATTTGACACCTTTTGAAGCTCTTCGTATATTTCACACCTTTTCAGGCTCTTCATGTTTTTCAACACCGCTTCATGATCCTGCTATTTTTCAGACCGTTTCATGCTCCTCATATATTTCACACCTTTTGAAGCTCTTCATATTTTTCACATCTTTTGAAGCTCTTCATATTTTTCACATTTTTTGAAGCTCTTCATATTTTTCACACCTTTTCAGGCTCTTCATGTTTTTCAACACCACTTCATGCTCCTCCTTTTTTGCAGACCGTTTCATGCTCCTCATATTTTTGACACCTATTGATGCTCTTAATATTTTTCACACCTTTTCAGGCTCTTCATTTTTTCAACACCACTTCATGCTCCTCCTATTTTTCAGACCGTTTCATGCTCATCTCATTTTTGACACCTTTTTAACCTTTTCATATTTTTCACACCTTTTCAGGCTCTTCAAGTTTATCAACACCACTTCATGCTCCTCCATTTTTGCAGACCGTTTCATGCTCCTCATATTACTGACACCTTTTGAAGCTCTTTATATTTGTCACTTCTTTTCAGGCTCTTCATGTTTTTCACCACCACTTCATGCTCCTCCTTTTTTTCAGACCGTTTCATGCTCATCTCATTTTTGACACATTTTGAAGCTCTTCATAATTTTCACACCTTTTGAAGCTCTTCATAATTTTCACACGTTTTCAGGCTCTTCATGTTTTTCAACACCGCTTCATGCTCCTCTTATTTTTAAGACCGTTTCATGCTCCTCATATTTTTCACACCTTTTGAAGATCTTCCTATTTTCACACCTTTTCACGCTCTTTATGTTTTTCCACACCGTTTCATGCTCCTCCTATTTTCCAGACCGTTTCATGTTTCTCATATTTTTGACACCTTTTGAAGCTCTTCATATTATTCACAACTTTTCAGGCTCTTCATGTTTTCAACACCGCTTCATGCTCCTCCTGTTTTTCAGACCGTTTCATGCTCATCTCATTTTCGACACCTTTTGAACCTCTTCATATTTTTCACACCTTTTGAAGCTCTTCATATTATTCACAACTTTTCAGGCTCTTCATGATTTTCAACACCGCTTCATGCTCCTCCTATTTTTCACACCGTTTCATGCTCTTCTCATTTTTTACACCTTTTGAATTTCTTCATATTTTTCACAGCTTTTGAAGCTCTTCATATTATTCACACATATTCAGGCTCTTCATGTTTTTGAACACTGCTTCATTCTCCTCCTATTTTTCAGACCGTTTCATGCTCCTCATATATGTGAAACATTTTGAAGCTCCTCCTATTTTTCACACCTTTTCAGACTGTTCATGATTTTCAACACCGTTTCCTGCTCCTCCTATTTTTGAGACCGTTTCATATTCCTCCTATTTTTCAGACCATTTCATGCTCCTCATATTTTTGACACCTTTTGAAGCTCTTCATATTTTTCAAACATTTTCAGGCTCTTCATGTTTTTCAACACCGCTTCATGCTCCTCCTATTTTTCAGACAGTTTCATGTTCCTCATATTTTTTACACCTTTTGAAGCTCTTCATATTTTTCACACCTTTTCAGGCTCTTCAGGGTTTTGAACAACGTTTCATGCTCCTCCTATTTTTCAGACCGTTTCTTGCTCCTCATATTTTTCACACCTTTTGAAGCTCTTCATATATTTCTCACCTTTTCCTGTTCTTCAGGATTTTCAACATCGTTTCATGCTCCTCCTATTTTTCAGACCGTTTCATGCTCCTCATATTTCTGACACCTTTTGAAGCTCTTCATATATTTCACACCTTTTCAGACTCTTCATGTTTTTCAACATCGCTTCATCCTCCTCCTTTTTTTCAGACCGTTTCATGCTCCTCATATTTTTGACACCTTTTGAAGCTCTTCATATTTTTCACACCTTTTGAAGCTCTTCATATTTTTCACAAGTTTTAAGGCTCTTCATGTTTTTCAGCACCGTTTCATGCTCCTCCTATTTTTCAGACCGTTTCATGCTCCTCATATTTCTGACAACTTTTGAAGCTCTCCATATTTTTCACATATTTTCAGGCTCTTCATGCTTTTCAACACCGTGTCATGCTCCTCCTATTTTGAGACTGTTTCATGCTCCTCTTATTTTTGACACCTTTAGAAGCTCTTGATATATTTCACACCGTTTAAGGCTCTTCATGTTTCTGAACACCGCTTCATGCTCCTCCTATATTTCACACCTTTTCATGCTCTTCATGTTTTCAACACCGTTTCATGCTCCTCCTATTTGTCAGACCTTTTCTTGCTCCTCACATTTTTTACTCCTTTTGAAACTCTTCATATTTTTGACACCTTTTCATTCTTTTCATGTTTTTCTACACCGTTGCATGCTCCTGCTATATTTCAGACCGTTTCATGCTCCTCATATTTTTCACACATTTTGAAGGTC
Organism: Dama dama; assembly: GCF_033118175.1. Taxonomy (NCBI): domain Eukaryota; kingdom Metazoa; phylum Chordata; class Mammalia; order Artiodactyla; family Cervidae; genus Dama; species Dama dama. The sequence continues at coordinate 1,435,388 of NW_026870979.1, forward strand.
TTCATATTTTTCACACCTTTCCAGGCTCTTCATGTTTTTGAACACCTTTTCATTCTCCTCCTATTTTGCAGACCGTTTCATGCTCCTCATATTTTTCACACCATTTGAAGCTCTTCATAATATTCACACCTTGTCAGGCTCTTGATGTTTTTCAACACCGTTTCATGCTCCACCTATTTTTCAGCCCGTTCCATGCTCCTCATATTTTTGACATCATTGAAGCTCTTCATATTTTTCACACCTTCTCAGGCTCTTCACGTTTTTGAACACCGCTTCATGCTACTCATATTTTTCAAAACGTTTCATGCTCTTCATATATTTGACACCTTTAGAAGCTCTTCATATTATTCACAAATTTTCAGGCACTTCATGTTTTTCAACACCGTTTCATGCTCCTCCTATTGTTCAGACCGTTTCATGCTCCTCATATTTTTTCCCCTTTGAAGCTCTTCATATTTTTCACACCTATTCAGGCTCTTCATGCTTTTCAACACCGTTTCATGCTCCTCGTATTTTCAGACTGTTTCATGCTGCTATATTTTTGACACCTTTTGAAGCTCTCCATATTTTTCACACATTTTCAGGCTCTTCATGCTTTTCAACACCGTTTCATGCTCCTCCTATTTTTCAGACTATTTCATGCTCCTCATATTTTTGACACCTTTTGAAGCTCTTCATATATTTCACACCTTTTCAGGCTCTTCATATATTTCAAAACCACTACATGCTCCTCCTAATTTTCAGACCGTTTCATGATTATCTTATTTTGACAGCTTTTGAAGCTGTTCATATTTTCACACCTTTTGAAGCTCTACATATTATTCACACCTTTTCAGGCTCTTCCTGTTTTTCAACACCACTGCATGATCCTCCTATTAATCAGACCGTTTCATGCTCATCTCATTTTTGACACATTTTGAAGCTATTCATAGTTTTCACACCTTTTGAAGCTCTTCATATTTTTCACACGTTTTCAGGCTCTTCATGTTTTTCAACACCACTGCATGATCCTCCTATTTTTCAGACCGTTTCATTATCATCTCATTTTGACACATTTTTAAGCTCTTCATAGTTTTCACACCTTTTGAAGCTCTTCATATTTTCCACACGTTTTCAGGCTCTTCATGTTTTTCAACACCACTGCATGATCCTCCTATTTTTCAGACCGTTTCATGCTCATCTCATTTTTGACACATTTTGAAGCTCTTCATAGTTTTCACACCTTTTGAAGCTCTTCATATTTTTCACACGTTTTCAGGCTCTTCATGTATTTCAACACCACTGCATGATCCTCCTATTTTTCTGACCGTTTCATGCTCATCTCATTTTTGACACATTTTTAAGCTCTTCATAATTTTCACACCTTTTGAAGCTCTTCATATTTTCCACACGTTTTCAGGCTCTTCATGTTTTTCAACACCACTGCATGATCCTCCTATTTTTCAGACCGTTTCATGCTCATCTCATTTTTGACACATTTTGAAGCTCTTCATAGTTTTCACACCTTTTGAAGCTCTTCATATTTTTCACACGTTTTCAGGCTCTTCATGTTTTTCACAACCGCTTCAAGCTCCTCCTATTTTTTCAGACCGTTTAATGCTCTTCCTCTTTTTGACACGTTTTGAGGCTCTTCATATTTTTCACACCTTTTCAGGCTCTTCATGTTTTCAAACACCGCTTCATGCTCCTCCTATTTTGAGACCGTTTTATGCTCCATATGTATTTCACAGCTTTTGAATCTCTTCATATTTTTCACACCTTTTCATGCTCTTCATGTTTTTGAACACCGTTTCAAGCTCCTCCTATTTTTCAAACCGTTTCATACTCCTCATATTTTTGACACCTTTTGAAGCTCTCCATATTTTTCATACCTTTTCAGGCTGTTCATGTTACTGAACATTTCTTCATGCTCCTACTACTTTTCAGACCGTTTCATGCTCCTCATGTATTTCACACCTTTTGAATCTCTTCATAATTTTCCCACCTTTCAGGCTCTTCATGTTTTTGAACACCGTTTCATGGTCTTCCTATTTTTCAGACCGTTTCATGCTCCTCATATTTTTGACACCTTTAGAAACTCTTCATATTTTTCACAACTTTTCAGGCTCTTCATGTTTTTGAACACCGCTTCATGCTCCTCCTATTTTTCAGATAGTATCATGCTCCTCATATTTTTCACACCTTTTGAAGCTCTTTGTATTTTCCACATCTTTTCAGGCTCTTCATGTTTTTGAAGACCACTTCATACTCCTCCTATTTTTCAGAGATTTTCAAGCTCCTCATGTTTTTCACACCTTTTGAAGCTCTTCATATTTTTCACAACTTTTCAGGCTCTTCATGTTTTTGAATGCCGCTTCATTCTCCTCCTATTTTTCAAACCGTTTCATGCTCTTCATATTTTTGACACATTTTGAAGCTCTTCATATTTTTCACACCTTTTCAGGCTCTTCATGTTTTTCCACACCACTTCATGCTTCTCCTAATTTTCAGACCGTTTCATGCTCCTCATGTATTTCACACCTTTTGAAGCTCTTCATATTTTTCACACCTTTTCAGGCTCTTCATGTTTTTGACGACCACTTCATGCTCCTCCTATTTTTCAGACCATTTGAGGCTCGTCATATTTTTGACATCTTTTGAAGCTCTTCATATTTTTCACACCTTTTCAGGCTCTTCATGTTTTTGAACACCGCTTCATTCTAATCCTATTTTCAAACCATATCATGCTCCTCATATTTTTCACACCTTTTGAAGCTCTTCATATTTTTCACACCTTTACAGGCTCTTCATGATTTTGATCACCTTTTCATGCTCCTCCTATTTTTCAGACCGTTTCATGCTCCTCATATTTTTGACACCTTTTGAAGCTCTTCATATTTTTCACACATTTTCAGGCTCTTCATGTTTTTGAACACCGCTTCATGCTCCTCCTATTTTTCAGACCGCTTCATGCTCCTCATAATTTTGACACCTTTAGAAACTCTTCATATTTTTCACACCTTTTCAGGCTCTTCATGTTTTTCAACACCGATTCATGCTCCTTCTATTTTTCAAACCGTTTCATTCTCCTCATATTTTTGACACCTTTTGAAGCTCTTCATATATTTCACAACTGTTCAGGCTCTTCATGGTTGTCAACACCACTTCAGGCTCCTCCTATTTTTCAGACCGTTTGATGCTCCTCATATTTTTGACACCTTTTGAAGCTCTTCATATTTTTCACACCTTCTCAGGCTCTTCATGTTTTTCAACACCACTTCATGGTCCTCGTATTTTTAAGACCGTTTCATGCTCCTCATATTTTTGACACCTTTTGAAGCTCTTCATATTTTTCACACATTTTCAGGCTCTTTATGTTTTTGAACACCGCTTCATGCTCCTCCTATTTTTCAGACCGCTTCATGCTCCTCATATTTTTGACACCTTTAGAAACTCTTCATATTTTTCACACCTTTTCAGGCTCTTCATGTTTTTCAACACCGATTCATGCTCCTTCTATTTTTCAGACCGTTTAATACTCCTCATATTTTTGAGACCTTTTGAAGCTCTTCATGTATTTCACACCTTTTCAGGCTCTTCAGGTTTTTTGGACAACGCTTCATGCTCCTACTATTTTTCCGACCATATCATGCTCCTCATATTTTTCACACCTTTTGAAGCTCTTCATATTTTTCACAACTTTTCAAGCTGTTCATATTTTTGAACACCACTTCATGCTCCTACTATTTTTCAGAGAGTTTCATGCTCCTCATGTATTTCACACCTTTTGAAGCTCTTCATATTTTTCACACCTTTTCAGGCTCTTCATGTGTTTCAACACCACTTCAGGCTCGTCCTATTTTTCAGACCGTTTCATGCTCCTCATATTTTTGACACCTTTTAAAGCTCTTCATATTTTTCACACCTTTTCAGGCTCTTCATGTTTTTCAACACCGCTTCATGCTCCTCCTATTTTTCAGACCGTTTCATGCTCCTCATATTTTTGACACCTTTTGAAGCTCTTCATATATTTCCCACCTTTTCAGGCTCTTCAAGTTTTTCAACAAAGCATCATGCTCCTCCTATTTTTCAGACCGTTTTATGCACCTCATATTTTTCACACCTTTTGAAGCTCTTCATATTTTTCACACCTTTTCAGCCTGTTCATGTTTTTCAACACCGCTTCATGCTTCTCCTATTTTTCAGACCGTTTCATGCTCCTCATATTTTTCACCCTTTTGAAGCTCTTCATAATTTTCACACCTTTTGAAGCTCTTCATATTTTTCACACCTTTTCAGGCTTTTCATGATTTTCAACACCGCTTCATTATCCTCCTATTTTTCAGACCGTTTCATGCTCCTCCTTTATTTCAGCCGTTTCATGCTCCTCATATTTTTGGCACCTTTTGAAGTTCTTCATATTTTTCACAAATTTTCAGGTTCTTCATGTTTTTCAACACCGCTTTATGCTCCTCCTTTTTTTCAGACCGTTTCAGGCTCCTCTTGTATTTCACAACTTTTGAAGCTCTTCATATTTTTACCTCTTTTCAGGCTCTTCATGTTTTTCAACACGGCTTCATGCTCCTCCCATTTTTCAGACCGTTTGATGCTCCTCATATTTTTCACACCTATTGAAGCTCTTCATATTTTTCACACCTTTTAAGGCTCTTCATGTTTTTCAACACGGCTTCATGCTCCTCCCATTTTTCAGACCGTTTCATGCTTCTCATGTATTTCACACCTTTTGAAGCTCTCATATTTTTCACACCTTTTCAGGCTCTTCATGTTTTTGAAACCCGTCATGCTCCTCCTATTTTTCAGACCGTCTCATGCTCCTCATATTTTTGACACCTTTTGAAGCTCTTCATATTTTTCACACCTTTTAAGGCTCTTCATGTTTTTCAACACTGCTTCATGCTCCTCCTATTTTTCAGACCGTTTCATGCGCCTCATATTTTTGACACCTTTTGAAGCTCTTCGTATTTTTCACACCTTTTCATACTCTTTATGTTTTCAACACCGTTTCATGCTCCTCCTATTTTTCAGATCGTTTCATGCTCCTCCTATTTTTCAAACCGTTTCATGCTCATCTCATTTTTGACACCTTCTGAAGCTCTTCATATTTTTCACACCTTTTGAATCTATTCATATTTTTCAAACCTTTAGAAGCTCTTCATATTATTCACACGTTTTCAGTCTCTTCATGTTTTTCAACACCGCTTCATGCTCCTCCTATTTTTCAGACAGTTTCATGCTCCTCATATTTTTGACACATTTTGAGGCTCTTCATATAATTCACACCTTTTCAGGCCTTTATATTTTGAACACCGTTTCATGCTCCTCGTAGTTTTCAGACCGTTTCATGCTCCTCATATTTTTGACATCTTTTGAAGGTCTTCATATTTTTCACACCTTTTCAGGCTCTTCATGTTTTTGAACACCGCTTCATGTTCTTCCTATTTTTCAGACCGTTTCATGCTCTTCATATTTTTGACACATTTTGAAGCTCTTCATATTTTTCACACCTTTTCAGCCTCTTCATGTTTTTCAACACCATTTCATGCTCCTCCTATTTTTCAGACCGTTTCATGCTCCTCATATTTTTGGCACCTTTTGAAGCTCTTCATATTCTTCACACCTTTTCAGGCTCTTCATGTTTTTCAACACCACTTTATGCTCCTCCTCTTTTTCAGACCGTTTCATGCTCCTCATATTTCTGACACCTTTTGAAGCTCTTCATATATTTCACACCTTTTCAGGCTCTTCATGTTTTTCAAACCACTTCCTGCTCCTCCTATTTTTCAGACCGTTTCATGGTCATCTCATTTTGGACACCTTTTGAAGCTCTTCATATTTTTCACACCTTTTGAAGCTCTTCATATTCTTCATACGTTTTCATGCTCTTTATGTTTTTCAACACCGCTTCTTACTCCTCCTATTGTTCAGACCGTTTTAATGCTTCTCATATTTTTGATACGTTTTGAAGCTCTTCATATTTTTCACACCTTTTCAGGCTCTTCATATTTTTGAACACCCTTTCATGCTCCTCCTATTTTTCAGACCGTTTCATGCTCCTCATATTTTTGACACCTTTTGAAGCTCTTCATATTTTTCACACCTTTTCAGGCTTTTCATGTTTTTGAACACCGCTTCATGCTCCTCCTATTTTTCACACCTTTTGAACCTCTTCATATTTTTCACACCTTTTCAGGCTCTTCAGGTTTTTGAACACCGCTTCATGCTCCTCCTATTTTTCAGACCGTTTCATGCTCCTCATGTATTTCACACCTTTTGAAACTCTTCATTTTTTTGACACAATTTCAGCCTCTTCATGTTTCTGAACACCGTTTCATGCTCCTCCTATTTTTCAGACCGTTTCATGCTCATCTCTTTTTTGACACCTTTTGAAGCTCTTCATATTTTTCACACCTTCTCAGGCTTTTCATGTTTTTGAACACCGCTTCATGCTCCTCATATTTGTCACATCTTTTGAAGCTCTTCATATTTTTCACACCTTTTCAGGCTTTTCATGATTTTGAACACCGCTTCAAGCTCCTCCTATTTTTCACACCTTTTGAAGCTCTTCATATTTTTGACACAATTTCAGGCTCTTTATGTTTTTTAACACCGTTTCATGCTCCTCCTATTTTTCAGACCGTTTCATGCTCCTCATATTTTTGGCACCTTTTGAAGCTCTTCATATTTTTCACAGCTTTTCAGGCTCTTCATATTTTTCAACACCGCCTCATGCTCCTTCTATTTTTCAGAACTTTACATGCTCCTCATGTATTTCACAGCTTTTGAAGCTTTTCATAATTTTCACACCTTTTCAGGCTCTTCATGTTTTTGAAGACCGCTTCATGCTCCTCCTATTTTTCAGACCGTTTCATGCTCCTCATATTTTTGACACCTTTTGAAGCTCTTCATATTTTTCACACCTTCTCAGGCTCTTCATGTTTTTCAACACCAATTCATGCTCCTCCTATTTTTCAGACCATTTCATGCTCCTCATATTTTTCACACCTTTTGAAGCTCTTCAGATTTTTCACGCATTTTCACGCTTTTAACGTTCCTGAACAATGCTTCATGCTCCTCCTATTTTTCACAACTATTGAAGCTCTTCATATTTTTCACACCTTTTCAGGCTCTTCATGTTTTTCAACACCGCTTCATGCTCCTTTTATTTTTCAGACCGTTACATGGTCCTCATGTATTTCACACCTTTTGAAGCTCTGCGTATTTTTCACACCTTTTCAGGCTCTTCATGTTGTTGAACACCGCTTCATGCTCCTCCTATTTTTCAGACCGTTTCATGCTCCTCATGTATTTCACACCTTGTGAAGCTCTTCATATTTTTCACACCTTTTCAGGCTCTTCATGTTTTTGATATCCGTTTCATTCTCCTCCTATTTTTCAGACCGTTTCATGCTCATCTAATTTTTGACATCTTTTGAAGCTCTTCATATATTTCACACCTTTTCAGGCTCTTCAGGTTTTAGGACAACGCTTCATGCTCCTCCTATTTTTCAGACCGTATCATGCTCCTCATATTTTTCACACCTTTTGAAGCTCTTCATATTTTTCACACCTTTTCAGGCTCTTCATATTTTGGAACACCGCTTCATCCTCTTCCTATTTTTCAGACCGTTTCTTGGTCCTCATGTATTTCACACCTTTTGAAGCTCTTCATATTTTTCACACCTTTTCAGGCTCTTGCTGTTTTTTCACACCACTTCATGCTTCTCCTATTTTTCAACCCGTTTCATGCTCCTCATATATTTCACACCTTTTGAAGCTCTTCATATTTCTCACACCTTTTCAGGCTCTTCATGTTTTTGAACATCGCTTCATGCTCCTCCTATTTTTCAGACCGTTTCATGCTCCTCATATTTTTGACACTCTTTGAAGCTCTTCATATTTTTCACACCTTTTCAGGCTCTTCATGTTTTGGAACACCGCTTCATGATCCTCCTATTTTTCAGACCGTTTCATGCTCCTCATATTTTTGACACCTTTTGAAGCTCTTCATATTTTTCACACCTTTTCAGCCTCTTCATGTTTTTGAACACCACTTCATGCTCGTCCTATTTTTCAGACCGTTTCATGCTCCTCATATTTTTGACACCTTGAGAAGCTCTTCATATTTTTCACACCTTTTCAGGCTCTTCATGTTTTTCAACACCGCTTCATGCTCCTCCTATTTTTCAGACCATTTCATTCTCCTCATATTTTTGACAACTTTTTAAGCTCTTCATATATTTCACACCTTTTCAGTCTCTTCTTTTTTTTCAACACCACTTCATGCTCCTCCTATTTTTCAGACCGTTTCATGCGCCTCATATTTTTGACACCTTTTGAAGCTCTTCGTATTTTTCACAGCTTTTCATGCTCTTTATGTTTTCAACACCGTTTCATGCTCCTCCTATTTTTCAGATCGTTTCATGCTCCTCCTATTTTTCAAACCGTTTCATGCTCCTCTCATTTTTGAACCTTCTGAAGCTCTTCATATTTTTCACACCTTTTGAATCTATTCATATTTTTCAAACCTTTAGAAGCTCTTCATATTATTCACACGTTTTCAGTCTCTTCATGTTTTTCAACACCGCTTCATGCTCCTCCTATTTTTCAGACCGTTTCATGCTCCTCATATTTTTGACACCTTTTGAAGGTCTTCATATTTTTCACACCTTTTCAGGCTCTTCATGTTTTTGAACACCGCTTCATGTTCTTCCTATTTTTCAGACCGTTTCACGCTCGTCATATTTTTGACACCTTTTCAGGCTCTTCAGGTTTTTGTACACCGCTTCAAGCTCCTCCTATTTTTCAGACCGTTCATGCTCTTCATATTTTTGACACATTTTGAAGCTCTTCATATTTTTCACACCTTTTCAGGCTCTTCATGTTTTTCAACACCGTTTCATGCTCCTCCTATTTTTCAGACCATTTCATGCTCCTCATATTTTTGGCACCTTTTGAAGCTCTTCATATTCTTAACACCTTTTCAGGCTCTTCATGTTTTTCAACACCACTTTATGCTCCTCCTCTTTTTCACACCGTTTCATGCTCCTCATATTTCTGACACCTTTTGAAGCTCTTCATATATTTCACACCTTTTCAGGCTCTTCATGTTTTTCAAACCACTTCCTGCTCCTCCTATTTTTCAGACCGTTTCATGGTCATCTCATTTTGGACACCATTTGAAGCTCTTCATATTTTTCACACCTTTTGAAGATCTTCATATTCTTCATACGTTTTCATGCTCTTTATGTTTTTCAACACCGCTTCTTACTCCTCCTATTGTTCAGACCGTTTAATGCTTCTCATATTTTTGATACGTTTTGAAGCTCTTCATATTTTTCACACCTTTTCAGGCTCTTCATATTTTTGAACACCCTTTCATTCTCCTCCTATTTTTCAGACTGTTTCATGCTCCTCATATTTTTGACACCTTTTGAAGCTCTTCATATTTTTCACACCTTTTCAGGCTTTTCATGTTTTTGAACACCGCTTCATGCTCCTCCTATTTTTCACACCTTTTGAACCTCTTCATATTTTTCACACCTTTTCAGGCTCTTCAGGTTTTTGAACACCGCTTCATGCTCCTCCTATTTTTCAGACCGTTTCATGCTCCTCATGTATTTCACACCTTTTGAAACTCTTCATTTTTTTGACACAGTTTCAGCCTCTTCATGTTTCTGAACACCGTTTCATGCTCCTCCTATTTTTCAGACCGTTTCATGCTCATCTCTTTTTTGACACCTTTTGAAGCTCTTCATATTTTTCACACCTTCTCAGGCTTTTCATGTTTTTGAACACCGCTTCATGCTCCTCATATTTGTCACATCTTTTGAAGCTCTTCATATTTTTCACACCTTTTCAGGCTCTTCATATTTTTCAACACCGCCTCATGCTCCTTCTATTTTTCAGAACTTTACATGCTCCTCATGTATTTCACAGCTTTTGAAGCTTTTCATATTTTCACACCTTTTCAGGCTCTTCATGTTTTTGAAGACCGCTTCATGCTCCTCCTATTTTTCAGACCGTTTCATGCTCCTCATATTTTTGACACCTTTTGAAGCTCTTCATATTTTTCACACCTTCTCAGGCTCTTCATGTTTTTCAACACCAATTCATGCTCCTCCTATTTTTCAGACCATTTCATGCTCCTCATATTTTTCACACCTTTTGAAGCTCTTCAGATTTTTCACGCATTTTCACGCTTTTAATGTTCCTGAACAATGCTTCATGCTCCTCCTATTTTTCACAACTATTGAAGCTCTTCATATTTTTCACACCTTTTCAGGCTCTTCATGTTTTTCAACACCGCTTCATGCTCCTTTTATTTTTCAGACCGTTACATGGTCCTCATGTATTTCACACCTTTTGAAGCTCTGCGTATTTTTCACACCTTTTCAGGCTCTTCATGTTGTTGAACACCGCTTCATGCTCCTCCTATTTTTCAGAACGTTTCATGCTACTCATGTATTTCACATCTTGTGAAGCTCTTCATATTTTTCACACCTTTTCAGGCTCTTCATGTTTTTGAAATCCGTTTCATGCTCCTCCTATATTTCAGACCGTTTCATGCTCTTCATATTTTTGACACCTTTTGAAGTTTTTCATATTTTTCACACCTTTTCAACCTCTTCATATATTTCACACCTTTACAGGCTCTTCATGTTTTTCGCACCACTTCATGCTCCTCCTATTTTTCAGACCGTTTCATGCTCATCTAATTTTTGACATCTTTTGAAGCTCTTCATATATTTCACACCTTTTCAGGCTCTTCAGGTTTTAGGACAACGCTTCATGCTCCTCCTATTTTTCAGATCGTTTCATACTCCTCATATTTTTGAGACCTTTTGAAGCTCTTCATGTATTTCACACCTTTTCAGGCTCTTCAGATTTTAGGACAACGCTTCATGCTCCTACTATTTTTCCGACCATATCATGCTCCTCATATTTTTAACACCTTTTGAAGCTCTTCATATTTTTCACACCTTTTCAGGCTGTTCTTATTTTTGAACACCATTTCATGCTCCTACTATTTTTCAGAGAGTTTCATGCTCCTCATGTATTTCACACCTTTTGAAGCTCTTCATATTTTTCACACGATTTCAGGCTCTTCATGTTTTTGAACACCATTTCATGCTCCTCCTATTTTGCAGACCGTTTCATTCTCCTCATATTTTTGACACCTTTTGAAGCTCTTCATATATTTCACACCTTTTGAAGCTCTTCATCTTTTTCATGTTTTTGAAGCTCTTCATATTTTCACACGTTTTCAGATTCTTCATGTTTTTCAACACCGCTTCATGATCCTGCTATTTTTCAGACCGTTTCATGCTCCTCATATATTTCACACCTTTTGAAGCTCTTCATATTTTTCACATCTTTTGAAGCTCTTCATATTTTTCACATTTTTTGAAGCTCTTCATATTTTTCACACCTTTTCAGGCTCTTCATGTTTTTCAACACCGCTTCATGCTCCTCCTATTTTTCAGATCGTTTCATGCTCCTCATATTTCTGACACCTTTTGAAGCTCTTCATATTTTTCACACCTTTTCAGGCTCTTCATGTTTTTCAACACCGCTTCATGCTCCTCCTATTTTTCAGACCGTTTCATGCTCCTCATATTTTTGACACCTTTTGAAGCTTTTCATATTTTTCACACCTTCTCAGGCTCTTCAAGTTTATCAACACCACTTCATGCTCCTCCTTTTTTGCAGACCGTTTCATGCTCCTCATATTTTTGACACCTATTGATGCTCTTAATATTTTTCACACCTTTTCAGGCTCTTCATTTTTTCAACACCACTTCATGCTCCTCCTATTTTTCAGACCGTTTCATGCTCATCTAATATTTGACACCTTTTTAAGCTTTTCATATTTTTCACACCTTTTCAGGATCTTCAAGTTTATCAACACCACTTCATGCTCCTCCTTTTTTGCAGACCGTTTCTTACTCCTCATATTACTGACACCTTTTGAAGCTCTTTATATTTGTCACTTCTTTTCAGGCTCTTCATGTTTTTCACCACCACTTCATGCTCCTCCTTTTTTTCAGACCGTTTCATGCTCATCTCATTTTTGACACATTTTGAAGCTCTTCATAATTTTCACACCTTTTGAAGCTCTTCATATTTTTCACACGTTTTCAGGCTCTTCATGTTTTTCAACACCGCTTCATGCTCCTCTTATTTTTAAGACCGTTTCATGCTCCTCATATTTTTCACACCTTTTGAAGATCTTCCTGTTTTTCACACCTTTTCAGGCTCTTTATGTTTCTCCACACCGTTTCATGCTCCTCCTATTTTCCAGACCGTTTCATGTTTCTCATATTTTTGACACCTTTTGAAGCTCTTCATATTATTCACAACTTTTCAGGCTCTTCATGTTTTTCAACACCGCTTCATGCTCCTCCTATTTTTCAGACCGTTTCATGCTCATCTCATTTTCGACACATTTTGAACCTCTTCATATTTTTCACACCTTTTGAAGCTCTTCATATTATTCACAACTTTTCAGGCTCTTCATGATTTTCAACACCGCTTCATGCTCCTCCTATTTTTCACACCGTTTCATGCTCTTCTCATTTTTTACACCTTTTGAATTTCTTCATATTTTTCACAGCTTTTGAAGCTCTTCATAATATTCACACATATTCAGTCTCTTCATGTTTTTGAACACTGCTTCATTCTCCTCCTATTTTTCAGACCGTTTCTTGCTCCTCATATATGTGAAACATTTTGAAGCTCCTCCTATTTTTCACCCCTTTTCAGGATCTTCATGTTTTTCAACACCGTTTCATGCTCCTCCGATCATTCAGACCGATTCATGTTCGTCATATATTTGACAGCTTCTGAAGCTCTTCATATTTTTCACACCTTTTCAAGCTCTTCATGTTTTTGAACACCGCTTCATGCTCCTCCTATTGTTCAGACCGTTTCATGCTCCTCCTATTTTGCAGACCGTTTCATGCTCCTCATATTTTTCACACCATTTGAAGCTCTTCATAATATTCACACCTTGTCAGGCTCTTGATGTTTTTCAACACCGTTTCATGCTCCACCTATTTTTCAGCCCGTTCCATGCTCCTCATATTTTTGACATCATTGAAGCTCTTCATATTTTTCACACCTTCTCAGGCTCTTCACATTTTTGAACACCGCTTCATGCTACTCATATTTTTCAAAACGTTTCATGCTCTTCATATATTTGACACCTTTAGAAGCTCTTCATATTATTCACAAATTTTCAGGCACTTCATGTTTTTCAACACCGTTTCATGCTCCTCCTATTGTTCAGACCGTTTCATGCTCCTCATATTTTTTCCCCTTTGAAGCTCTTCATATTTTTCACACCTATTCAGGCTCTTCATGCTTTTCAACACCGTTTCATGCTCCTCGTATTTTCAGACTGTTTCATGCTGCTATATTTTTGACACCTTTTGAAGCTCTCCATATTTTTCACACATTTTCAGGCTCTTCATGCTTTTCAACACCATTTCATGCTCCTCCTATTTTTCAGACTATTTCATGCTCCTCATATTTTTGACACCTTTTGAAGCTCTTCATATATTTCACACCTTTTCAGACTCTTCATGTTTTTGAACACCGCTTCATGCTCCTCCTATTTTTCACACCTTTTGAAGATCTTCATATATTTCACACCTTTTCAAGCTCTTCATGATTTTGAACCCCGCTTCATGATCCTATAATTTTCACACCTTTTGAAGCTCTTCATATATTTCTCACCTTTTCCTGTTCTTCAGGTTTTTCAACAGCGTTTCATGCTCCTCCTATTTTTCAGACCGTTTCATGCTCCTCATATTTCTCACACCTTTTGAAGCTCTTCATATATTTGACACCTTTTTAGACTCTTCATGTTTTTCAACATCGCTTCATCCTCCTCCTATTTTTCAGACAGTTTCATGCTCCTCATATTTTGACACCATTTGAACTCTTCATATTTTTCACACCTTTTGAAGCTCTTCATATTTTTCACAAGTTTTTAGGCTCTTCATGTTTTTCAACACCGTTTCATGCTCCTCGTATTTTCAAACTGTTTCATGCTCCTCTTATTTTTGACACCTTTAGAAGCTCTTCATATATTTCACACATTTTAAGGCTCTTCATGTTTCTGAACACCGCTTCATGCTCCTCCTATATTTCACACCTTTTGAAGCTCTTCATATATTTCACAACTTTCAGACTCTTCATGTTTTTCAACATCGCTTCATACTCCTCCTATTTTTCAGACCGTTTCATGCTCCTCATATATATGACACCTTTTGAAGCTCTTCATATTTTTCACATGTTTTCACGCTCTTCATGTTTTTCAACACAACTTCTAGCTCCTCCTATTTTTCAGACAGATTCATGTTCCTCATATTTTTGACACGTTTTGAGGCTCTTCATATTTTTCACATCTCTTCTGGCTCTTCATGTTTTTGAACACCGTTTCATGCTCCTCTTTTTTTTCAAACCTTATCATGCTCCTCATATTTTTGACACCTTTTGAAGCTCTTCATATTTATAACATCTTTTCAGGCTCTTCATGTTTTTCAACACCGCTTCATGCTCCTCCTATTTTTCAGACCGTCTCGTTCTCCTCATATTTTAGACACCTTTTGAAGCTCTTCATATATTTCACACCTATTCAGGCTCTTCATTTTTTTCAACACCACTTCATGCTCCTCCTATTTTTCAGATCGTGTCATGCTCATCTCATTTTTGACACCTTTTGAAGCTCTTCATATTTCTAACATCTTTTCAGGCTCTTCATGTTTTTCAACACCGCTTCATCCTCCTCCTATTTTTCAGACCGTTTCATGCTCCGCATATATTTGACACCTTTTGAAGCTCTTCGTATATTTCACACCTTTTCAGGCTCTTCATGTTTTTCAACACCGCTTCATGATCCTGCTATTTTTCAGACCGTTTCATGCTCCTCATATATTTCACACCTTTTGAAGCTCTTCATATTTTTCACATCTTTTGAAGCTCTTCATATTTTTCACATTTTTTGAAGCTCTTCATATTTTTCACACCTTTTCAGGCTCTTCATGTTTTTCAACACCACTTCATGCTCCTCCTTTTTTGCAGACCGTTTCATGCTCCTCATATTTTTGACACCTATTGATGCTCTTAATATTTTTCACACCTTTTCAGGCTCTTCATTTTTTCAACACCACTTCATGCTCCTCCTATTTTTCAGACCGTTTCATGCTCATCTCATTTTTGACACCTTTTTAACCTTTTCATATTTTTCACACCTTTTCAGGCTCTTCAAGTTTATCAACACCACTTCATGCTCCTCCATTTTTGCAGACCGTTTCATGCTCCTCATATTACTGACACCTTTTGAAGCTCTTTATATTTGTCACTTCTTTTCAGGCTCTTCATGTTTTTCACCACCACTTCATGCTCCTCCTTTTTTTCAGACCGTTTCATGCTCATCTCATTTTTGACACATTTTGAAGCTCTTCATAATTTTCACACCTTTTGAAGCTCTTCATAATTTTCACACGTTTTCAGGCTCTTCATGTTTTTCAACACCGCTTCATGCTCCTCTTATTTTTAAGACCGTTTCATGCTCCTCATATTTTTCACACCTTTTGAAGATCTTCCTATTTTCACACCTTTTCACGCTCTTTATGTTTTTCCACACCGTTTCATGCTCCTCCTATTTTCCAGACCGTTTCATGTTTCTCATATTTTTGACACCTTTTGAAGCTCTTCATATTATTCACAACTTTTCAGGCTCTTCATGTTTTCAACACCGCTTCATGCTCCTCCTGTTTTTCAGACCGTTTCATGCTCATCTCATTTTCGACACCTTTTGAACCTCTTCATATTTTTCACACCTTTTGAAGCTCTTCATATTATTCACAACTTTTCAGGCTCTTCATGATTTTCAACACCGCTTCATGCTCCTCCTATTTTTCACACCGTTTCATGCTCTTCTCATTTTTTACACCTTTTGAATTTCTTCATATTTTTCACAGCTTTTGAAGCTCTTCATATTATTCACACATATTCAGGCTCTTCATGTTTTTGAACACTGCTTCATTCTCCTCCTATTTTTCAGACCGTTTCATGCTCCTCATATATGTGAAACATTTTGAAGCTCCTCCTATTTTTCACACCTTTTCAGACTGTTCATGATTTTCAACACCGTTTCCTGCTCCTCCTATTTTTGAGACCGTTTCATATTCCTCCTATTTTTCAGACCATTTCATGCTCCTCATATTTTTGACACCTTTTGAAGCTCTTCATATTTTTCAAACATTTTCAGGCTCTTCATGTTTTTCAACACCGCTTCATGCTCCTCCTATTTTTCAGACAGTTTCATGTTCCTCATATTTTTTACACCTTTTGAAGCTCTTCATATTTTTCACACCTTTTCAGGCTCTTCAGGGTTTTGAACAACGTTTCATGCTCCTCCTATTTTTCAGACCGTTTCTTGCTCCTCATATTTTTCACACCTTTTGAAGCTCTTCATATATTTCTCACCTTTTCCTGTTCTTCAGGATTTTCAACATCGTTTCATGCTCCTCCTATTTTTCAGACCGTTTCATGCTCCTCATATTTCTGACACCTTTTGAAGCTCTTCATATATTTCACACCTTTTCAGACTCTTCATGTTTTTCAACATCGCTTCATCCTCCTCCTTTTTTTCAGACCGTTTCATGCTCCTCATATTTTTGACACCTTTTGAAGCTCTTCATATTTTTCACACCTTTTGAAGCTCTTCATATTTTTCACAAGTTTTAAGGCTCTTCATGTTTTTCAGCACCGTTTCATGCTCCTCCTATTTTTCAGACCGTTTCATGCTCCTCATATTTCTGACAACTTTTGAAGCTCTCCATATTTTTCACATATTTTCAGGCTCTTCATGCTTTTCAACACCGTGTCATGCTCCTCCTATTTTGAGACTGTTTCATGCTCCTCTTATTTTTGACACCTTTAGAAGCTCTTGATATATTTCACACCGTTTAAGGCTCTTCATGTTTCTGAACACCGCTTCATGCTCCTCCTATATTTCACACCTTTTCATGCTCTTCATGTTTTCAACACCGTTTCATGCTCCTCCTATTTGTCAGACCTTTTCTTGCTCCTCACATTTTTTACTCCTTTTGAAACTCTTCATATTTTTGACACCTTTTCATTCTTTTCATGTTTTTCTACACCGTTGCATGCTCCTGCTATATTTCAGACCGTTTCATGCTCCTCATATTTTTCACACATTTTGAAGGTCTTCATATTTTTCACACCTTTCCAGGCTCTTCATGTTTTTGAACACCTTTTCATTCTCCTCCTATTTTGCAGACCGTTTCATGCTCCTCATATTTTTCACACCATTTGAAGCTCTTCATAATATTCACACCTTGTCAGGCTCTTGATGTTTTTCAACACCGTTTCATGCTCCACCTATTTTTCAGCCCGTTCCATGCTCCTCATATTTTTGACATCATTGAAGCTCTTCATATTTTTCACACCTTCTCAGGCTCTTCACGTTTTTGAACACCGCTTCATGCTACTCATATTTTTCAAAACGTTTCATGCTCTTCATATATTTGACACCTTTAGAAGCTCTTCATATTATTCACAAATTTTCAGGCACTTCATGTTTTTCAACACCGTTTCATGCTCCTCCTATTGTTCAGACCGTTTCATGCTCCTCATATTTTTTCCCCTTTGAAGCTCTTCATATTTTTCACACCTATTCAGGCTCTTCATGCTTTTCAACACCGTTTCATGCTCCTCGTATTTTCAGACTGTTTCATGCTGCTATATTTTTGACACCTTTTGAAGCTCTCCATATTTTTCACACATTTTCAGGCTCTTCATGCTTTTCAACACCGTTTCATGCTCCTCCTATTTTTCAGACTATTTCATGCTCCTCATATTTTTGACACCTTTTGAAGCTCTTCATATATTTCACACCTTTTCAGGCTCTTCATGTTTTTGAACACCGCTTCATGCTCCTCCTATTTTTCACACCTTTTGAAGATCTTCATATATTTCACACCTTTTCAAGCTCTTCATGTTTTTGAACCCCGCTTCATGCTCCTATAATTTTCACACCTTTTGAAGCTCTTCATATATTTCTCACCTTTTCCTGTTCTTCAGGTTTTTCAACAGCGTTTCATGCTCCTCCTATTTTTCAGACCGTTTCATGCTCCTCATATTTCTCACACCTTTTGAAGCTCTTCATATATTTGACACCTTTTTAGACTCTTCATGTTTTTCAACATCGCTTCATCCTCCTCCTATTTTTCAGACAGTTTCATGCTCCTCATATTTTGACACCATTTGAACTCTTCATATTTTTCACACCTTTTGAAGCTCTTCATATTTTTCACAAGTTTTTAGGCTCTTCATGTTTTTCAACACCGTTTCATGCTCCTCCTATTTTCAAACTGTTTCATGCTCCTCTTATTTTTGACACCTTTAGAAGCTCTTCATATATTTCACACATTTTAAGGCTCTTCATGTTTCTGAACACCGCTTCATGCTCCTCCTATATTTCACACCTTTTGAAGCTCTTCATATATTTCACAACTTTCAGACTCTTCATGTTTTTCAACATCGCTTCATACTCCTCCTATTTTTCAGACCGTTTCATGCTCCTCATATATATGACACCTTTTGAAGCTCTTCATATTTTTCACATGTTTTCACGCTCTTCATGTTTTTCAACACAACTTCTAGCTCCTCCTATTTTTCAGACAGATTCATGTTCCTCATATTTTTGACACGTTTTGAGGCTCTTCATATTTTTCACATCTCTTCTGGCTCTTCATGTTTTTGAACACCGTTTCATGCTCCTCTTTTTTTTCAAACCTTATCATGCTCCTCATATTTTTGACACCTTTTGAAGCTCTTCATATTTTTCACAGCTTTTCAGGCTCTCCATGTTTTGAACACCACTTCATGCTCCTCCTATTTTTCAGACCGTTTCATGTTCCTCATATTTTAGACACCTTTTGAAGCTCTTCATATTTTTCACACCTTTTCAGGCTCTTCATGTTTTTGAACACCGCTTCATGCTTCTCCTATTTTTAGGACATTTTCATGCTCCTGATATTTTTGACACCTATTGAAGCTCCTCCTATTTTTCACCCCTTTTCAGGATCTTCATGTTTTTCAACACCGTTTCATGCTCCTCCTATTTTTCAGACCGTTTCATGCTCCTCCGATCATTCAGACCGTTTCATGCTCGTCATATATTTGACAGCTTCTGAAGCTCTTCATATTTTTCACACCTTTTCAAGCTCTTCATGTTCTTCAACACCGCTTCATGCTCCTCGTATTTTTCAGACCGTTTCATGCTTCTCAAATTTTTGACACCTTTTGAAGCTCTTCATATTTTTCACACCTTTTCAGGTTCTCCATTTTTGTCAACAAAGCTTCATGCTCCTCCTATTTTTCAGAACGTTTCATGCTCCTCATATTTTACACACCTGTTGAAGCTCTTCATATTTTTCACACCATTTCAGGCTCTTCTTGTTTTTCAACACCATTTCAAGGTGCTCCCATTTTTCAGACTGTTTCGTGCTCCTCATATTTCTGACATCTTTTGAAGCTCTTCATATATTTCACACCTTTTCAGGCTCTTCATGTTTTTGAACACCGATTCATGCTCCTCCTATTTTTCAAACATTTTGAAGATCTTCAAAAATTTCAAACCTTTTCAAGCTCTTCATGTTTTTGAACACCGCTTCATGCTCCTCATATTTTTCACACCTTTTGAAGCTCTTAATATTTTTCACACATTTTCAGGCTCTTCATGTTTTTGTACACCGTTTAATGCTCCTCCTATTTTTCAGACCGTTTCATGCTCCTCATATTTTTGACACCTTTTGAAGCTCTTCATATTTCTAACATCTTTTCAGGCTCTTCATGTTTTTCAACACCGCTTCATGCTCCTCCTATTTTTCAGACCGTCTCGTTCTCCTCATATTTTAGACACCTTTTGAAGCTCTTCATATATTTCACACCTATTCAGGCTCTTCATTTTTTTCAACACCACTTCATGCTCCTCCTATTTTTCAGATCGTGTCATGCTCATCTCATTTTTGACACCTTTTGAAGCTCTTCATATTTTTCACAATTTTCAGGCTCTTCATGTTTTTCAACACCGCTTCATCCTCCTCCTATTTTTCAGACCGTTTCATGCTCCGCATATATTTGACACTTTTGAAGCTCTTCGTATATTTCACACCTTTTCAGGCTCTTCATGTTTTTCAACACCAGTTCATTCTCTTTGTATTTTTCAGACCGTTTCATGCCCCTCATATTTTTGACACCATTTGAAGCTCTTCATATTTTTCACAATTTTCAGGCTCTTCATGTTTTTCAACAACACTTCATGCTCCTCCTGTTTTTCAGACTGTTTCATGCTCCTCACATTTTTGAAACCTTTAGAATCTTTTCATATTTTTCACAACTTTTCAGGCTCTTCATGTTTTTCAACACCGTTTCATGATTCTCCTATTTTTCAGACCGTTTCATGCTCCTCGTATTTTTGACAACATTTGAAGCTCTTCATATATTTCACACCTTTTCAGGCTCTTCATGTTTTTCAACACTACTTCATGCTCTTCGTATTTTTCAGACCGTTTCATGCTCATTCCATTTTTGACACCTTTTGAGGCTCTTCATATTTTTCACACTTTTGAATCACTTCATATTTTTCACACATTTTCAGGCTCTTCATGTTTTTGAACACAGCTTCATGCTCCTCCTATTTTTCAGACCGTTTCATGCTCCTCATATATTCGACACCTTTTGAAGCTCTTCATATAGTTCAAACCTTTTCAGGCTCTTCATGTTTTTCAACACCACTTCATGCTCCTCCTTTTTTGCAGACCGTTTCATTCTCCTCATATTTTTGACACCTTTTGAAGCTCTTCATATTTTTGACACCTTTTGAAACTCTTCATATTTTTCATATTTTTGAAGCTCTTCATATTTTCAGACTTTTTCAGATTCTTCATGTTTTTCAACACCGCTTCATGATCCTGCTATTTTTCAGACCGTTTCATGCTCCTCATATATTTCACACCTTTTGAAGCTCTTCATATTTTTCACATCTTTTGAAGCTCTTCATATTATTCACATTTTTTGAAGCTCTTCATATTTTTCACAACTTTTCAGGCTCTTCATGTTTTTGAACACCGCTTCATGCTCCTCTTATTTTTCAGACCGTTTCATGCTCCTCATATTTTTGACACCTTTTGAAGCTTTTCATATTTTTTACACCTTCTCAGGCTCTTCAAGTTTATCAACACCACTTCATGCTCCTCCTTTTTTGCAGACCGTTTCATGCTCCTCGTATTTTTGACACCTTTTGAAGCTTTTCATATTTTCCACACCTTTTCAGGCTCTTCATTTTTTCAACACCACTTCATGCTCCTCCTATTTTTCAGACCGTTTCATGCTCATCTCATTTTTGACACCTTTTGAAGCTTTTCATATTTTTCACACCTTTTCAGGCTCTTCAAGTTTATCAACACCACTTCATGCTCCTCCTTTTTAGCAGACCGTTTCATGCTCCTCATATTACTGACACCTTTTGAAGCTCTTTATATTTGTCACTTCTTTTCAGGCTCTTAACGTTTTTCAACACCACTTCATGCTCCTTCTATTTTTCAGACGTTTTCAAGACTCTTTCATTTTTCAAAGCTTTTGAAGCTTTTCATATATTTCACACCTTTTCATGCTCTTCATGTTTTTCACCACCACTTCATGCTCCTCCTTTTTTTCAGACCGTTTCATGCTCATCTCATTTGTGACACATTTTGAAGTTCTTCATAATTTTCACACCTTTTGAAGCTCTTCATATTTTTCACAGGTTTTCAGGCTCTTCATGTTTTTCAACACTGCTTCATGCTCCTCTTATTTTTAAGACCGTTTCATGCTCCTCATATTTTTCACACCTTTTGAAGATCTTCCTATTTTTCACACCTTTTCAGGCTCTTTATCTTTTTCCACACCGTTTCATGCTCTTCCTATTTTCCAGACCGTTTCATGTTTCTCATATTTTTGACACCTTTTGAAGCTCTTCATATTATTCACAACTCTTCATGCTCTTCATGTTTTTCAACACCGCTTCATGCTCCTCCTATTTTTCAGACCGTTTCATGCTCTTCTCATTTTCGACACCTTTTGAACCTTTTCATATTTTTCACACCTTTTGAAGCTCTTCATATTATTCACAACTTTTCAGGCTCTTCATGATTTTCAACACCGCTTCATGCTCCTCCTATTTTTCACACCGTTTCATGCTCTTCTCATTTTTTACACCTTTTGAAGTTCTTCATATTTTTCACAGCTTTTGAAGCTCTTCATATTATTCACACATATTCAGGCTCTTCATGTTTTTGAACACTGCTTCATTCTCCTCCTATTTTTCAGACCGTTTCATGCTCCTCATATATGTGAAACATTTTGAAGCTCCTCCTATTTTTCACACCTTTTCAGACTGTTCATGATTTTCAACACCGTTTCCTGCTCCTCCTATATTTGAGACCGTTTCATACTCCTCCTATTTTTCAGACCATTTCATGCTCCTCATATTTTTCACCCCTTTTGAAGCTCTTCATATATTTCACACCTTTTCAGGCTCTTCATGTTTTTCAACACAGCTTCATGCTCCTCCTATTTTTCAGACCGTTTCTGCTCCTCATATTTTTGACACATTTAGAAGCTCTTCATATTTTTCACACTTTTTCAGGCTCTTCATGTTTTTCAACACAGCTTCATGCTCCTCCAATTTTTCAGAATGTTTCATGCTCTTCATATATTTGACACCTTTTGAAGCTTTTCATATTTTTCACACAATTTCAGGCGCTTCATGTTTTTCAACACCGCTTTATGCTCCTCCTATTTTTCAGGCCGTTTCCTGCTCCACATATTTTTAACACATTTTGAAGCTCTCCATATTGTGCACACCTTTTCATGCTCTTCATGTTTTTCAACACCGCTTCATGCTCCTCCTATTTTTGAGATCTTTTCATTCTCCTCATATTTTTGACACCTTTTGAAACCCTTCATGATTTTCACACCTTTTCATGCTCTTTATCTTTGCAACACCGCTTCATGCTCCTCCTATTTTTCAGACTGTTTCATGCTCCTCATATTTTTGACACCTATTGAAGCTCTTCATGTTTTTCACACCTTTTCAGGCTGTTCATGTTTTTCAACACCGCTTCATGCTCCTCCTATTTTTCAGACCGTTACATGTTCCTCATATTTTTGACACCTTTTGAAACCCTTCATTATTTTCACACCTTTTCATGCTCTTCATCTTTGCAACACCGCTTCATGCTCCTCCTATTTTTGAGACCTTTTCATTCTCCTCATATTTTTGACACCTTTTGAAACCCTTCATGATTTTCACACCTTTTCATGCTCTTCATCTTTGCAACACCGCTTCATGCTCCTCCTATTTTTCAGACCGTTTCATGCTCCACATATTTTTGACACCTATTGAAGCTCTTCATGTTTTTCACACCTTTTCAGGCTGTTCATGTTTTTCAACACCGCTTCATGCTCCTCCTATTTTTCAGACCGTTTCATGCTCCTCATATTTTTGACACCTATTGAAGCTCTTCATGTTTTTCACACCTTTTCATGCTCTTCATGTTTTTCAACACCGCTTCATGCTCCTCCTATTTTTGAGACCTTTTCATTCTCCTCATATTTTTGACACCTTTTGAAACCCTTCATGATTTTCACACCTTTTCATGCTCTTCATCTTTGCAACACCGCTTCAATCTCCTCTTATTTTTCAGACCGTTTCATCCTCCTCATATTTTTGACACCTATTGAAGCTCTTCATATTTTTCACACCTTTTCATCATCTTCATATTTTTCAACACCACTTCATGCTCCTCCTATTTTTCAGAACGTTTCATGCTCCACATATTTTTCACCCCTTTTGAAGCTCTTCATATATTTCACACCTTTTCAGGCTCTTCATGTTTTTCAACACAGCTTCATGCTCCTCCTATTTTTCAGACCGTTTCATGCTCCTCATATTTTTGACACCTTTAGAAGCTCTTCATATTTTTCACACCTTTTCAGGCTCTTCATGTTTTTCAACACAGCTTCATGCTCCTCCAATTTTTCAGAAGGTTTCATGCTCTTCATATATTTGACACCTTTTGAAGCTTTTCATATTTTTCACACAATTTCAGGCGCTTCATGTTTTTCAACACCGCTTTATGCTCCTCCTATTTTTCAGGCCGTTTCCTGCTCCACATATTTTTAACACATTTTGAAGCTCTCCATATTGTGCACACCTTTTCATGCTCTTCATGTTTTTCAACACCGCTTCATGCTCCTCCTATTTTTGAGACCTTTTCATTCTCCTCATATTTTTGACACCTTTTGAAACCCTTCATGATTTTCACACCTTTTCATGCTCTTCATCTTTGCAACACCGCTTCATGCTCCTCCTATTTTTCAGACCGTTTCATGCTCCTCATATTTTTGACACCTATTGAAGCTCTTCATGTTTTTCACACCTTTTCAGGCTGTTCATGTTTTTCAACACCGCTTCATGCTCCTCCTATTTTTCAGACCGTTTCATGTTCCTCATATTTTTGACAGCTTTTGAAGCTCTTCATATATTTCACTCTTTTCAGGCTCTTCATGGTTTTCAACACCGTTTCATGCTCCTCCTATTTTTCAGACCGTTTCATGCTCCTCATGTATTTCACACCTTTTGAAGCTCTTCATATTGTTCACACCTTTTCAGGCTCTTCATGTTTTTCAACACCGCCTCATTCTCCTCCTATTTTTTCATACCGTTTCATGCTCCTCATATTTTTGACACCTTTTGAAGCTCTTCATATTTTTCACACATTTTCAGGCTCTACATATTTTTGAACACCGTTTCATGCTCCTTCTCTTTTTAAGACCGTTTCATACACCTCATATTTTTGACACTTTTTGAAGCTCTTCATGTTTTTCACACTTTTTCAGGCTCTTCATGTTTTTGAACACCGCTTCATGCTTCTCCTTTTTTTCAGACTGTTTCATGCTCCTCATATTTTTCACACTCTTTGAAGCTCTTCATATTTTTCACACCTGTCAGGCTCTGCATATTTTTGAAAACCGCTTCATGCTCCACCTATTTTTCAGACCGTATCATGCTCCTCATATTTTCCCCACCTTTTCAGGCTCTTCATATTTTCGAACACCGCTTCATGCTCCTCCTATTTTTCAGGCCGTTTCATGCTCCTCTTATTTTTGACACTTTTTGTAGCTCTTCATGTTTTTCACACCTTTTCAGGCTTTTCAAGTTTTTCAACACCGCTTCATGCGCCTCCTATTTTTCGGACCGTTTCAGGCTCCTAATATTGTTAACACCTTTTCAGGATCTTCATATTCTGCAACACCGCTTCATTTTCCTCCTGTTTCTCAGAGCGTTTCAGGTTCCTCATATATTTCACGCCTTTTTAAGCTCGTCATATATTTCACACCTTTTCAGGCTCTTCATATTTTTCAACACCGATTCATTCTCCTCCTGTTTCTCGGAGCGTTTCAGGTTCCTCATATATTTCCTGCCTTTTTAAGCTCTTCATACATTTCACACCTTTTCAGGCTCTTCATATTTTTCAACACCGCTTCATGCTCCTCCAATTTTTCAGAACGTTTCATGCTCCTAAATTTTTTGACACCTTTTGAAGCTCTTCATATATTTCACAACTTTTCAGGCTCTACATATTTTTCAACTCCGCTTCATTCTCCTCCTGTTTTTCAGAGCGTTTCAGGTTCCTTATATATTTCAAAACTTTTTAAGCTCTTCATATATTTCACATCTTTTCAGGCTCTTCATGTTTTTCAACACCGCTTCATGCTCCTCCTATTTTTCAGACCGTTTCATGCTCCTCAAATATTAGACACCTTTTGAATCTCTTCATATTTTTCACACCTTTTCAGGCAATTCTTGTTTTTCAACACCGCTTCATGCTCCTCCTATTTTTCAGATCGTTTCATGCTCCTCATATTTTTGACACATTTTGAAGCTCTTCATATATTTCACACCGTTTCAGTCTCTTCCGGTTTTTCAACACCGCTTCTTGCTCCTCCTATTTTTTCAGACCGTTTCATGCTCCTCATAACTTTGACACCTTTTGAAGCTCTTCATATTTTTCACAACTTTTCAGGATCTTCATGTTCTTCAACACCAATTGATGCTCCTCCTATTTTTCAGACCGTTTCATGCTCCTCATATTTTTCACACCTTTTGAAGCTCTTAATATATTTCACACCTTTTCAGCCTCTTCATGTTTTTGAAAACCGTTTCATGCTAGTCCTATTTTTCAGACCATTTCATGCTCCTCATTTTTTGACACCTTTTGAAGCTCTTCATATTTTTCACTTCTTTTCAGGCTCTTCATGTTTTTGAATACTGTTTCATGCTCCTCATATTTTTGACACGTTTTGAAGCTCTTCATATATTTCACACCTTTTCAGGCTCTTCATGTTTTTCACAACCACTTCATGCTCCACCTATTTTTAAGACCGTTTCATGCTCCTAATATTTTTAACACCTTTTCAGGCTCTTCATGTTTTTCAACACCGCTTCATGCTGCTCCTATTTATCAGACTGTTTCATTCTCTTCAAATTTTTGACACCTTTTGAAGCTCTTCATAATTTTCACACCTTTTCAGGCTCTTCATGTTTTTACACACCGTTTCATGCTCCTCCTTTTTTTCAGACCGTTTCATGCTCCTCATATTTTTGACACCTTTTGAAGCTCTTCATATTTTTCACACTTTTTCAGGGAATTAATGTCTTTCAAGACCGATTCATTGTCCTCCAGTTTTTCAGACTGTTTCATGCTCCTCATATTTTTGATATCTTTTGAAGCTCTTCATATTTTTGACACCATTTCAGGGTATTCATGTATTTCAAGACCGCTTCATGCTCCTCCAAATTTTCAGACCGTTTCATGCTCCTCATATTTTTGACACCTTTTGAAGCTCTTCATATATTTCACAACTTTTCAGCCTCTTCATGCTTTTCAACAGCGCTTCATGCTCCTCCTATTTTTCAGAAAGTTCCATACTCCTAACTTTTTTGACACCTTTTGAAGCTCTTCATATATTTCACACCTTTTCAGGCTCTTCAGGTTTTTCAACACCGCTTCATGCTCCTCCAATTTTTCAGACCGTATCATGCTCCTCAAATTTTAACACCTTTTGAAGCTCTTCATATATTTCACACTTTTTCAGGCTCGTCATGTTTTTGAACACCGCTTCTTGCTCCGCCTATTTTTCAGACCGTTTCATGCTCCTCCTATTTTTGACACCTTTTGAAGCTCTTCATATATCTCACTCTTTTCAGGCTTTTCATGTTTTTCAACACTGCTTCATGCTCCTCCAATTTTTCAGACCATTTCATGCTCCTCATATTTTTGACACCATTTGAAGCTCTTCATATTTTTCACACCTTTTCAGGCTCTTCTTGTTTTTGAACACTGTTTCATGCTCCTCCTATATTTGACACCTTTTGAAGCTCTTCATATTTTTCACACTTTTTCAGGCTCTTCATATTTTTAAACAGCGCTTCATGCTCCTCATATTTTTGATACATTTTGAAGCTCTTCATATTTTTCACACCTTTTCTGGCTCTTCATGTTTTTCAACACCACTTCATGCTCCTAACATTTTTGACACCTTTTGAAGCTTTCATATATTTCACACCTTTTCAGACTCTTCATGATTTTCAAAGCTTTTCAGGCTCTTCATGTTTTTCAACAGTGCTTCCTGCTCCGCCTATTTTTCAGACCGTATCATGCTCCTCATATTTTTCAAACCTTTTGAAGCTCTTCATATATTTCACACCTTTTCAGACCCTTCTTGTTTTTCACACCTTTTCAGGCTCTTCATGTTTTTCAACACCGCTTCATGCTCCTCCTATTTTTCAGACTGTATCATGCTCCTCAAATTTTAACACCTTTGAAGCTCTTCATATTTTTCACACCTTTTGAAGCTCTTCATATTTTTCACACCTTTTCAAGCTGTTCATGTTTTGTAACACCGTTTCATAATCCTCCTATTGTTCAGACAGTTTCAAGCTCCTCATATTTTTTACACCTTTTGCAGCTCTTCATATTTTTCACACCTTTTGAAGCTCTTCATATTTTTCACACGTTTTCAGGCTCTTCATGTTTTTCAACACCACTTAATGCTCCTTCTATTTTTCAGAGAGTTTCATGCTCCTCATGTATTTCACATCTTTTGAAGCTCTTCATATTTTTCACACCTTTTCAGGCTCTTCATGTTTTTGATCACCCTTTCATGCTCCTCCTTATTTCAGACCGTTTCATGCTCCTCATATATTTGAAATCTTTTGAAGCTCTTCATATTTTTCAAACCTTTTCAGGCTCTTCATGTTTTTGAACACCGCTTCATGCTCCTCCTATTTTTCAGACCATTTTATGCTCCTCATATTTTTGACACCTTTAGAAACTCTTCATATTTTTCACAACTTTTCAGGCTCTTCATGTATTTCAACACCACTTCATGCTCCTCCTATTTTTCAAACCTTTTCAGACACATCTCATTTTGACTCCTTTTGAAGATCTTCATATTTTTCACACCTTTTGAAGCTCTTCATATTTTTCACACCTATTCAGGCTCTTCATGTTTTTGAACACCGTTTCATGCTCCTCATATTTTTGACACCTTTTGAAACTCTTCATATTTTTCACAGCTTAACAGGCTCTTAATGTTTTTGAACACCAATTCAATATACTCATATTTTTCAGACCGTTTCATGCTCCTCAAATTTTGACACCTTTTGAAGCTCTTCATATTTTTCACACTTTTTCAGGTTCTTCATGTTTTTAAACAGCGCTTCATGCTCCTCCTATTTTTCAGACCGTTTCATGCTCCTCATATTTTTGACACCTTTTGAAGCTCTTCATATTTTTCACACCTTTTCAGGCTCTTCATGTTATTGAACACCGTTTCATGCTCCTCCTATATTTCAGACCGTTTCATGCTCCTCATATTTTTGACACCTTTTGAAGCTCTTCATATTTTTCACACCTTTTCAGGCTCTTTAGATTTTTGAACACCGCTTCAAGCTCCTCCAATTTTTAAGAAGGTTTCATGCTCCTCATATTTTTGACACCTTTTGAAGCTCTTCATATTTTTCACACCTTTTCAGGCTCTTCATGTTTTTGAACACCGCTTCATGCTCCTTCTATTTTCAGACCGTTTCATGCTCCTCATGTTTTAGAGACATTTTGACGCTCTTCATATTTTTCACACCTTTTCTGGATCTTCATGTTTTTGAACACAGTTTATGCTCCTCATATTTTTCACACATTTTCATGCTCTTCATATTTTTCACACCTTTTCAGGCTCTTCATGTAATTGAACAACGTTTCATGCTCCTCCTATATTTCAGACCTTTTAATGCTCCTCATATTTTTGACACCTTTTGAAGCTCTTCATATTTTTTACATCTTTTCAGGATCTTCATGTTTTTCAACACCGATTCTTACTCCTCCTATTTTTCAGACCGTTTCATGCTCCTCCTATTTTTCAGATCGTTTCATGCTCCTCATATTTTTGACACCTTTTGAAGCTCTTCATATTTTTCACACCTTTTCAGGCTCTTCATGTTTTTCAACACTGCTTCATGCTCCTCCTATTTTTCAGACCGTTTCATGCTCATCATATTTTTGACACTTTTTGTAGCTCTTCATACATTTCACACCTTTTCAGGCTATTCATGTTTTTCAACACCGCTTCATGCTCCTCCTATTTTTCAGACCGTTTCATGCTCCTCCTATTTTTGGCACCTTTTGAAGCTCTTCATATATTTCACACCTTTTCAGGCTCTTCAGGTTTTTCAACACAGTTTCATGTTCCTCCTATTTTAAAGACCGTTTCATGCTCCTCCTATTTTTCAGGCCGTTTCTTGCTCCTCATAGTTTTGACACCTGTTGAAACTCTTCATATTTTTCACACCTTTTCATGCTCTTCATGTTTTTGAACACGGCTTCATGCTCCTCCTATTTTTCAGACCGTTTCATGCTCCTCGTAGTTTTGAGACCTTTTGAAGCTCTTCATATTTTTCACATCTTTTCAGGATCTTCATGTTTTTCCACACCGATTCATGTTCCTCCTATTTTTCAGACCGTTTCATGCTCCTCCTATTTTTCAGACCGTTTAATGCTCCTCATATTTTGACACCTTTGAAACTCTTCTTATTTTTCACACCTTTTCAGGCTCTTCATGTTTTTGAACATGGCTTCATGCTCCTCCTATTTTTCTGACCGTTTCATGCTCCTCATATTTGACACGATTTGAAGCTCTTCATATATTTCACACCTTTCCAGGCACTTCATGATTTTCAACACCGCTTCATGCTCCTCCTAATTTTCAGAACGTTTCATGCTCCTCATATTTTTGATACCTTTTGAATCTCCTCATATTTTTCACACCTCTTCAGGCTCTTCATGTTTTTGAACACCCCTTCATGCTCCTCCTATTTTTCAGACAATTTCATGCTCCTCATATTTTTGACATGTTTTGAAGCTCTTCATATTTTTCACACCTTTTCATGCTCTTCATGTTTTCAACACCGATTCATGCTCTTCCTATTTTTCAGACCGTTTCATGCTCCTCATATTTTTGACACCTTTGGAAGCTCTTCATATTTTTCACACCTTTTCAGGCTCTGCATGTTTTTGAACACGGCTTCATGATCCTCCTATTTTTCAGGCCGTTTCTTGCTCATCATATTTTTGACACCTTTTCATGCTCTTCATGTTTTTCAACACTGATTCGTGCTCCTCCTATTTTTCAGACCGTTTCATGCTCCTTACATTTTTGACAACTTTTGAAGCTCTTCATATTTTTCACACCTTTTCATGCCCTTCATGTTTTTCAACACCCATTCATGCTCCTCCTATTTTTCATACCGTTTCATGCTCCTCCTATTTTTCAGGCTGTTTCATGCTCTTCATATTTTGACACCTTTTGAAGCTCTTCATATGTTTCACATCTTTTCAGGATCTTCATGTTTTTCAACACCGATTCATGCTCCTCCTATTTTTCAGACCGTTTCATGCTCCTCCTATTTTTCAGACCGTTTCATGCTCATCTCATTTTTGACACCTTTTGATGCTCTTCATATTTTTCACACCATTGAAGCTCTTCATATTTTTCAAACTTTTTCGCGCTCTTCATGTTTTTCCACACCGCTTCATTCTCCTCCTATTTTTCAGATCGTTTCATGTTCCCCATATATTTGACACCTTTTGAAGCTCTTCATATTCTTCACACATTTTCAGGCTCCTCTTGTTTTTCAACACCACTTCATGCTTCTCCTATTTTTCAGTCCGTTTCATGCTCCTCATATTTTTCACACGTTTTGAAGCTCTTCATATTTTTCACACCTTTTCAGGCTCTTCTTGTTTTTGAACACAGTTTCATGCTCCTCCTATTTTTCAGACCGTTTCATGCTCCTCATATTTTTGACACCTTTTCAGACTCTTCATATTTTTCACAACTTTTGAAGCTCTTCATATTTTTCACACCTTTTCAAGCTCTTCATGATTTTCAACACCGCTTCATGCTCCTCCAATGTTTCAGACCGTTTCATGTTCATCTCATTTTTGACACATTTTGAAGCTCTTCCTATTTTTCACACCTTTTGAAGCTCTTCATATTTTTCACATTTTTGAAGCTCTTCATATTTTTCACACGTTTTCAGGCTCTTCATGTTTTTCAACACCGCTTCATGATCCTCCTATTTTTCAGACCGTTTCATGCTCCTCATGTCTTTCACACCTTTTGAGGCTCTTCATATTTTTCACACCTTTTCAGGCTCTTCATGATTTTCAACACCGCTTCATGCTCCTCCTATTTTTCAGACCGTTTCATGGTAATCTCATTTTTGACACCTTTTGAAGCTCTTCCTATTTTTCACACCTTTTGAAGCTCTTCATATTTTTCACATTTTTGAAGCTCTTCATATTTTTCACATATTTTCAGGCTCTTCATGTTTTTGAACACAGTTTCATGGTCCTCCTATTTTTCAGACCGTTTCATGCTCATCTCTATTTGACACCTTTTGAAGCTGTTCATGTTTTTCACACCTTTTGAAGCTCTTCATATTTTTCACACCTTTTCAGGCTCTTCATGATTTTCAACACCGCTTCATGCTCCTCCTATTTTTCAGACCGTTTCATGGTAATCTCATTTTTGACACCTTTTGAAGCTCTTCCTATTTTTCACACCTTTTGAAGCTCTTCACATTTTTCACATTTTTGAAGCTCTTCATATTTTTCACACATTTTCAGGCTCTTCATGTTTTTGAATACAGTTTCATGCTCCTCCTAATTTTCAGACCCTTTCATGCTTCTCATATTTTTGACACCTTTTCAAACTCTTCATATTTTTCACAACTTTTGAAGCTCTTCATATTTTTCAAACATTTTCAGGCTCTTCATGATTTTCAACACCGCTTCATGCTCCTCCTATGTTTCAGACCGTTTCATGGTCATCTCATTTTTGACACCTATTGAAGTCGTCGTATTTTTCACACCTTTTGAAGCTCTTCATATTTTTCAAACCTTTTCAGGCTCTTCATGTTTTTCACACGTTTTCAGGCTCTTCATGTTTTTCAACACCCCTTCATGCTCCTCCTCTTTTTCAGACCGTTTCATGCTTCTCATGTATTTCACACCTTTTGAAGCTCTTCATATTTTTCACACCTTTTCAGGCTCTTCATGTTTCTCAACACTGCTTTATGCTACTCCTATTTTACAGACCGTTTCATGCTCCTCATATTTTTGACACCTTTTGAAGCTCTTCATATTTGTCACACATTTTCAGGCTCTTCATATTTTTGAACACCGGTTCATGCTTCTCCTATTTTTCAGACCGTTGCATGCTCCTCATATTTTTCACACCTTTTGAAGCTCTTCATATTTTTCACACCTTTTCAGCCTCTGCAGGTTTTTGAACACCGCTTCATGACCCTCCTCTTTGTCAGACCGTTTCATCTCCTCATGAATTTCACACCTTTTGAAGCTCTTCATATTTTGCACACCTTTTCAGGCTCTTGAAGTTTTTCACAACCACTTCATGCTTCTCCTACTTTTCAGACCATTTCATGCTCCCCATATTTTTGACACCTTTTGAATCTCTTCATATTTTTCACACCTTTTCAGGCTCTTCATGTTTCTCAACACCGCTTCATGCTCCTCCTAGTTTTCAGACCGGTTCATGCTCCTCATATTTTTGACACCTTTTGAAGCTCTTCCTATATTTCACACATTTTCAGGCTCTTCATGTTTTTCAACATCACTTCATGCTCCTCCTATATTTCAGTCCGTTTCGTGCACATCTCATTTTTGACAACTTTTGAAGCTCTTCATATTTTTCACACCTTTTGAAACTCTTCATATTTTTCACATTTTTGAAGCTCTTCATATTTTTCACTGGTTTCAGGCTCTTCATGTTTTTCAACACCGCTTCATCCTCCTCCTATTTTTGAGACCATTTCATACTCCTTATATTTTTGACATTTTTTCAGGCTCTTCATATTTTTCACACCTTTTCAGGCTCTTCATGTTTTTGAACACCGGTTCATGCTCCAAGTATTTTTCAGACCGTTCCATGCTCATCTCATTTTGACACCTTTTGAAGCTCTTCATAATTTTCACACCTTTTGAAACTCTTCATATTTTTCACATTTTTGAAGCTCTTCATATTTTCACACGGTTTCAGGCTCTTCTTGTTTTTCAGCACCTCTTCATGATCCTCCTATTTTTCAGAACGTTTCATGTTCCTCATATTTTGACACCTTTTAAAGCTCTTCATATTTTTCACACCTTTTCAGGCTCTTCATGTTTTTGAACACCGCTTCATCCTCCTCCTATTTTTCAGACCGTTTCATGCTCCTCATATTATTGACACCTTTTGAAGCTCTTCATACTTCTCACACCTTTTCAGGCTCTTCATGTTTTTGAACACCGGTTCATGCTCCTAGTATTTTTCAGACCGTTTCATGCTCATCTCATTTTAGACACCTTTTGAAGCTTTTCATATATTTCACATCTTTTGAAACTCTTCATATTTTTCACACCTTTTCAGACTCTTCATGTTTTTGAACACTGCTTCATAATTTTCCTTTTTTTCAGACTGTTTCATGCTCTTCATATTGTTGACACCTTTTGAAGATCTTCGTATTTTTCACACTTTTCAGGCTCTTTATTTTTTTCAACACCACTTCATGCTCCTCCTATTTTTTAGCCTTTTCATGCTCATCTCTTTTTGAAACCTTTTGAAGCTGTTCATGATTTTCACACCTTTTGAAGCTCTTCATATTTTTCAAACCTTTTCAGGCTCTTCATGTTTTTCACACGTTTTCAGGCTCTTCATGTTTTTCAACACCCCTTCATGCTCCTCCTCTTTTTCAGACCGTTTCATGCTTCTCATGTATTTCACACCTTTTGAAGCTCTTCATGTTTTTCACACCTTTTCAGGCTCTTCATGTTTTTCAACACTGCTTTATGCTACTCCTATTTTACAGACCGTTTCATGCTCCTCATATTTTTGACACCTTTTGAAGCTCTTCATATTTGTCACACATTTTCAGGCTCTTCATATTTTTGAACACCGGTTCATGCTTCTCCTATTTTTCAGACCGTTGCATGCTCCTCATATTTTTCACACCTTTTGAAGCTCTTCATATTTTTCACACCTTTTCAGCCTCTGCAGGTTTTTGAACACCGCTTCATGACCCTCCTCTTTGTCAGACCGTTTCATCTCCTCATGAATTTCACACCTTTTGAAGCTCTTCATATTTTGCACACCTTTTCAGGCTCTTGAAGTTTTTCACAACCACTTCATGCTTCTCCTACTTTTCAGACCATTTCATGCTCCCCATATTTTTGACACCTTTTGAATCTCTTCATATTTTTCACACCTTTTCAGGCTCTTCATGTTTCTCAACACCGCTTCATGCTCCTCCTAGTTTTCAGACCGGTTCATGCTCCTCATATTTTTGACACCTTTTGAAGCTCTTCCTATATTTCACACATTTTCAGGCTCTTCATGTTTTTCAACATCACTTCATGCTCCTCCTATATTTCAGTCCGTTTCATGCACATCTCATTTTTGACAACTTTTGAAGCTCTTCATATTTTTCACACCTTTTGAAACTCTTCATATTTTTCACATTTTTGAAGCTCTTCATATTTTTCACTGGTTTCAGGCTCTTCATGTTTTTCAACACCGCTTCATCCTCCTCCTATTTTTGAGACCATTTCATACTCCTTATATTTTTGACATTTTTTCAGGCTCTTCATATTTTTCACACCTTTTCAGGCTCTTCATGTTTTTGAACACCGGTTCATGCTCCAAGTATTTTTCAGACCGTTCCATGCTCATCTCATTTTGACACCTTTTGAAGCTCTTCATAATTTTCACACCTTTTGAAACTCTTCATATTTTTCACATTTTTGAAGCTCTTCATATTTTCACACGGTTTCAGGCTCTTCTTGTTTTTCAGCACCTCTTCATGATCCTCCTATTTTTCAGAACGTTTCATGTTCCTCATATTTTGACACCTTTTAAAGCTCTTCATATTTTTCACACCTTTTCAGGCTCTTCATGTTTTTGAACACCGCTTCATCCTCCTCCTATTTTTCAGACCGTTTCATGCTCCTCATATTATTGACACCTTTTGAAGCTCTTCATACTTCTCACACCTTTTCAGGCTCTTCATGTTTTTGAACACCGGTTCATGCTCCTAGTATTTTTCAGACCGTTTCATGCTCATCTCATTTTAGACACCTTTTGAAGCTTTTCATATATTTCACATCTTTTGAAACTCTTCATATTTTTCACACCTTTTCAGACTCTTCATGTTTTTGAACACTGCTTCATAATTTTCCTTTTTTTCAGACTGTTTCATGCTCTTCATATTGTTGACACCTTTTGAAGATCTTCGTATTTTTCACACTTTTCAGGCTCTTTATTTTTTTCAACACCACTTCATGCTCCTCCTATTTTTTAGCCTTTTCATGCTCATCTCTTTTTGAAACCTTTTGAAGCTGTTCATGATTTTCACACCTTTTGAAGCTCTTCATATTTTTCACACCTTTTCAGGCTCTTCAT
The DNA here is from genome assembly GCF_033118175.1 of Dama dama. NCBI lineage: Eukaryota > Metazoa > Chordata > Mammalia > Artiodactyla > Cervidae > Dama > Dama dama. Next base: position 1,471,544 of record NW_026870979.1, read on the forward strand.
GATTTTCAACACCGCTTCATGCTCCTCCTATTTTTCAGACCGTTTCATGGTAATCTCATTTTTGACACCTTTTGAAGCTCTTCCTATATTTCACACCTTTTGAAGCTCTTCATATTTTTCACATTTTTGAAGCTCTTCATATTTTTCACACATTTTCAGGCTCTTCATGTTTTTCAACACCGCTTCATGCTCCTCCTATTTTTCAGACCGTTTCATACTCCTCATATTTTTATATTTTTTGAGAGTCTTCATATTTTTCACACCTTTTCAGGCTCTTCATGTTTCTGAACACCGATTCATGCTCCTCCTATTTTTCAGACCGTTTCATGCTCCTCATATTTTGACACCTTTTGAAGCTCTTCATATTTTTCACACCTTTTCAGTCTCTTCATGTTTTAGAACACCGTTTCATGCTCCTCCTATTTTTCAGACCGTTTCATGCTCCTCATATATTTGACAGCTTTTGAAGCTCATCATATATTTCACAGCTTTTGATCCTCTTCATATTTTTCACACATTTTCAGGTTCTTCATGATTTTCAACACCGCTTCATGCTCCTCCTATTTTTGAGACCATTTCATACTCCTTATATTTTTGACATTTTTTCAGGCTCTTCATATTTTTCACACCTTTTCAGGCTCTTCATGTTTTTCAACACTTCTTCATGCTCCTCCTATTTTTCAGACAGTTGCATGCTCCTCATATTTTTGACAACTTTTGATGCTCTTCATATTTTTCACATATTTTCAGGCTCTTCATATTTTTGAACACCGGTTTATGCTCCTCCTATTTTTCAGACAGTTGCATGCTCCTCATATTTTTCACACCTTTTGAAGCTCTTCATATTTTTCACACCTTTTCAGTCTCTGCATGTTTTTGAACACCGCTTCAGGCTCTTCATGATTTTCAACACCGCTTCATGCTCCTCCTATTTTTCAGTTGTTTCATGGTTTTCATATTTTTGAAAACTTTTGAAGCTCTTCATATATTTCACACCTTTTCAGGCTCTTCATGTTTTTCAACACCGCTTCATGTTCCTCCTATTTTTCAGACCGTTTCATGCTTCTCATATTTTTGGCACCTTTTGAAGCTCTTCATATTTTTCACACCTTTTCAGTCTCTGCATGTTTTTGAACACCGCTTCAGGCTCTTCATGATTTTCAACACCGCTTCATGCTCCTCCTATTTTTCAGTCGTTTCATGGTTTTCATATTTTTGAAAACTTTTGAAGCTCTTCATATATTTCACACATTTTCAGTCTCTTCATATTTTTCAACACCGCTTCATGCTCCTCCTATTTCTCAGACCGTTTCATGCTCCTCATATTTTTGACACCTTTTGAAACTCTTCATATTTTTGACAACGTTTCACGCTCTTCATGTTTTTCAACACGGTTTCATGCTCCTCCTATTTTTCAGACCGTTTCCTGCTCCTCATATTTTTGACACCTTTTGAAGTTCTTCACATTTTTCACACCTTTTGAAGTTCTTCATATTTTTCACACGTTTTCACCTCTTCATGTTTTTCAACACCACTTCATGCTCCTCTTTTTCAGACCGTTTCCTGCTCCTCATATTTTTGACACCTTTTGAAGCTCTTCATATTTTTCACACCTTTTCAGGCTCTTCATGTTTTTCAACACCACTTCATGCTCCTCCTATTTTTCAGACCGTTTCATGCTCCTCATATTTTTCACACCTTTTGAAGCTCTTCATATTTTTCACACCTTTTCAGGCTCTTTCTGTTTTTCAACACAACTTCATGCTTCTCCTATTTTTCAGAACGTATCATGCTCCTCATGTATTTCACACCTTTTGAAGCTCTTCATATTTTCCACACATTTTCTGACTCTTCATGTTTTTCAACACAGCTTCCTGATTTTCATGTTTCTCAGACTGTTTCATCCTCATCATATTTTTGACACCTTTTGAAGATCTTCATATTTTTCACACTTTTCAGGCTCTTCATGTTTTTCTACACCACTTCATGCTCCTCCTATATTTCAGACCGTTTCATTCTCCTCATATTTTTGACACCTTTAGAAGCTCTTCATATTTTTCACACCTTTTCAGGCTCTTCATGTTTTTCAACACCGCTTCATGTTCCTCCTATTTTTCATTCCGTTTCATGCTTCTCATATTTTTGGCACCTTTTGAAGCTCTTCATATTTTTCAAACATTTTCATGCGCCTCATCTTTTGCAAAACAGTTTCATTTTCATCCTATTTTTCCGACTGTTTCATGCTCCTCATATTTTTGACACCTTTTGAAGCTCTTCATATATTTCACACCTTTTGAGCTCTTCATATTTTTCACACGTTTTCAGGCTCTTCATGTTTTTCAACTCCGTTTCATGCTCCTCCTATTTTTCAGACCGTTTCATGCTCCTCATATTTTTGATACGTTTTGAAGCTCTTCATATTTTTCACACCTTTTCAGGCCCTTCATGTTTTTCAACACCGCTTCATGCTCCTCCTATTTTTCAGACCGTTTCATGCTCATCTCATTTTTGACACCTTTTGAAGCTCTTCATATTTTTCACATTTTTGAAGCTCTTCATATTTTTCACACGGTTTCAGGCTCTTCTAGTTTTTCAACACCGCTTCATGCTCCTCCTATTTTTGAGAACATTTCATACTCCTTATATTTTTGACATTTTTTGAGGCTCTTCATATTTTTCACACCATTTCAGGCTCTTCATGTTTTTGAACACCGTTTCATGATCCTCCTATTTTTCAGAACGTTTCAGGCTCCTCATATTTTGACACCTTTTGAAGCTCTTCATATTTTTTACACCTTTTGAAGCTCTTCATATTTTTCACATTTTTGAAGCTCTTCATATTTTTCACATGTTTTCAGGCTCTTCATGTTTTTCAACACCGCTTCATGCTCCTCCTAATTTTCAGACCTTTTCATGCTCCTCATGTATTTCACACCTTTTCAAGCTCTTCATATTTTTCACATCTTTTCAGGCTCTTCATGTTTTTCAACACTTCTTCATGCTCCTCCTATTTTTCAGACCGTTTCATGCTCCTCATATTTTTGACAACTTTTGAAGCTCTTCATATTTTTCACATCTTTTCAGTCTCTTCATATTTTTGAACACCGGTTTATGCTCCTCCTATTTTTCAGAAAGTTTCATGCTCCTCATATTTTTCACACCTTTTGAGGCTCTTCATATTTTTCACACCTTTTCAGTCTCTGCATGTTTTTGAACACCGCTTCAGGCTCTTCATGATTTTCAACACCACTTCATGCTCCTCCTATTTTTCAGTCGTTTCATGGTTTTCATATTTTTGAAACCTTTTGAAGCTCTTCATATATTTCACACCTTTTCAGGCTCTTCATGTTTTTCAACACCGCTTCATGTTCCTCCTATTTTTCAGACCGTTTCATGCTTCTCATATTTTTGGCACCTTTTGAAGCTCTTCATATTTTTCAAACATTTTCATGCGCCTCATCTTTTGCAAAACAGTTTCATTTTCATCCTATTTTTCCGACTGTTTCATGCTCCTCATATTTTTGACACCTTTTGAAACTCTTCATATTTTTCACACATTTTCAGTCTCTTCATATTTTTCAACACCACTTCATGCTCCTCCTATTTCTCAGACCGTTTCATGCTCCTCATATTTTTGACACCTTTTGAAACTCTTCATATTTTTGACAACGTTTCAGGCTCTTCATGTATTTCAACACCGTTTCATGCTCCTCCTATTTTTCAGACCGTTTCCTGCTCCTCATATTTTGACACCTTTTGAAGCTCGTCATATTTTTCACACCTTTTCAGGCTCTTCATGTTTTTGACGACCGCTTCATGCTCCTCCTATTTTTCAGACCGTTTCATGCTCATCTCATTTTTGACACCTTTTGTAGCTCTTCACATTTTTCACACCTTTTGAAGTTCTTCATATTTTTCACACGTTTTCAGGCTCTTCATGTTTTTGAACACCGCTTCTGGCTCCTCCTATTTTTCAGACCGTTTCATGCTCATCTCATTTTTGACACCTTTTGAAGCTCTTCATATTTTCCACACCTTTTCTGACTCTTCATGTTTTTCAACACCACTTCATGCTCCTCCTATTTTTCAAACCGCTTCATGCTCATCTCATTTTTGACAGCTTTTGAAGCTTTGCATATTTTTCACAACTTTTCAGGCTCTTCATGTATTTGAACACCGCTTCAGGCTAATCCTCTTTTTCAAACCATATCATGTTCCTCATATTTTTCACACTTTTGAGGCTCTTCCTATTTTTCACACCTTTTCATGGTCTTCATGTTTTTGAACACCACTTCATGCTCCTCCTATTTTTCAGACCGTTTAATCCTCCTCATGTATTTCACACCTTTTGAAGCTCTTCATAATTTTCACATCTTTTCATGCTCTTCATGTTTTTGAATACCATTTCATGCTCCTCCTATTTTGCAGACGGTTTCATGCTCCTCATATTTTTACACCTTTTCAAGCTCTTCATATATTTCACACCTTTTCAGGCTTTTCATTTTTTTCAACACCACTTCATGCTCCTCCTATTTTTCAGAGCGTTTCATGCTCATCTCATTTTGACTCGTTTGAAGCTCTTCATATTTGTCACATCTTTTGAAACTCTTCATATTTTTCACAACTTTTCAGGCTCTTTATGATTTCAACCCCGCTTCATGCTCCTCCTATTTTGCAGACCGTTTCATTCTCCTCATATTTTTACACCTTTTCAAGCTCTTCATATTTTTCACACCTTTTCAGGCTCTTCATATTTTTCCACACCACTTCCTGCTTCTCCTATTTTTCAGCCCGTTTCAAACTCCTCATGTATTTCACACCTTTTGAAGCTCTTCATATTTTTCACACGTTTTCATGCCCTTCATGTTTTTCATCACCGCTTCATGCTCCTCTTATTTTTCAGACCGTTTCATGCTCCTCATATTTTTGACACCTTTTGAAGATTTTCATATTTTTGACACCTTTTCAGGCTCTTCATGTTTTTGAACACAACTTCTTGCTCCTTATATTTTGCAGATCATTTCATACTCCTATTATTTTTGACACCTTTTGAAGCTCTTCATATTTCTCATACCTTTTCAGGCTCTTCATGTTTTTCAACACCGATTCATGCTGCTCATATTTTTCAGACCGTTTCATGCTCATCTCATTTTTGACACCTTTTGAAGCTTTTCATATTTTTCACAACTTTTCAGACTCTTCATGTTTTTGAACACCGCTTCATGCTAATCCTATTTTTCAAACCATATCATGCTCCTCATATATTTCACACCTTCTGAGGCTCTTCATATTTTTCACACCTTTTCAGGCTCTTCATGTTTTTGAACACAACTTCATGTTCCTCCTATTTTTCAGACCATTTCATGCTCCTCATAATTTTGAAACCTTTTGAAGCTCTTCAAATTTTTCACACCTTTTCAGGCTCTTCATGTTTTTGAACACCACTTCATGCTCCTCCTATTTTTCAGACCGTTTCATGCTCCTCATAATTTTTACACCTTTTGAAGCTGTTCATATATTTCACACCTTTTCAGGCTCTTCATGTTTTTGATGACCGTTTCATGCTCCTCATATTTTTCAGACCGTTTCATGCTCCTCATATTTTTGACATCTTTTGAAGCTCTTCATATATTTCACACCTTTTCAGGCTCTTCATGTCTTTGAACACCGCTTCATCCTCCTCCTATTTTTCAGATCGTTTCATGCGCCTCATATTTTTGACACCTTTTGAAGCTCTTCATATTTTCACTCCTTTTCAGGCTCTTCATGTTTTTCAACACCACTTCATGCTCCTTCTATTTTTCAGACCGTTACATGCTCCTCATATTTTTGACTCCTTTAGAAACTCTTCATATTTTTCACACCTTGTCAGGCTCTTCATGTTTTTCAACACCGATTCATGCTCCTGCTATTTTTCACACCGTTTCATTTTCCTCATATTTTCGACACCTTTTGAAGCTCTTCATATATTTCACACCTTTTCAGGCTCTTCATTTTTTTCAACACCATTTCATGCTCCTCCTATTTTTCAGACCGTTTCATGCTCATTTCATTTTTGACACCTTTTGAAGCTCTTCATATTTTTCACACCTTTTGAAGCTCTTCATATTTTTCACACGTTTTCAGGCTCTTCATGTTTTTCAACACCGCTTCATACTCCTCGTATTTTTCAGACCGTGTCTTGCACCTAATCTTTTTCACACCTTTTGAAGCTCTTCATATTTTTCACACCTTTCAGGCTCTTCATGTGTTTGAACACCATTTCATGCTCCTCCCATTTTTCAGACCGTTTCATGCTCCTCATATTTTTGACACCTTTAGAAACTCTTCATATTTTTCACACCTTTTCAGACTTTTCATGTTTTTGAACACCGCTTCATGCTCCTCCTATTTTTCAGACCGTTTATTCCTCCTCATGTATTTCACACCTTTTGAAACTCTTCATATTTTTCACACCGTTTCATGCTCTTTATGTTTTTGAACACCATTTCATACTCTTCCTATTATGCAGACCGTTTCATTCTCCTCATATTTTTACACCTTTTGAAGCTCTTCATATATTTCTCACATTTTCAGGCTTTTCATTTTTTTCAACATCACTTCATGCTCCTCCTATTTTTCAGACCGGTTCATGCTCATCTCATTTTGACACCTTTTGCGGCTCTTCATATTTTTCACACCTATTCAGGCTCTTCAGGTTTTGAACACCGCTTCATGCTCCTCCTATTTTTCAGACCCTTTCTTACTCCTCATATTTTTGACACCTTTAGAAACTCTTCATTTCTTTCACACCTTTTCAGGCGCTTCATGTTTTTCAACACCGCTTCATGCTCCTCCTATTTTTCAGACCGCTTCATTCTCCTCATATTCTTGACAACATTTGAAGCTCTTCATATATTTCACACCTTTTCAGGCTCTTCATTTTTTTCAACACCACTTCATGCTCCTCCTATTTTTCAGACAGTTTCATGCTCATCTATTTTTTGACACCTTTTGAAGCTCTTCATATTTTTCACACCTTTTGAAGCTCTTCCTATTTCTCACACTTTCTCAGGCTCTTCATGTTTTTCAACACCCCTTCATGCTCCTCCTATTTTTCAGACCGTTTCATGCTCCTCATATTTTTGACACCTTTTGAAGGTCTTCATATTTTTCACACCTTTTAAGGCTCTTCATGTTTTTGAACACCGCTTCATGCTCCTCCTATTTTTCAGACCGTTTCATGCTCCTCATATTTTTGACACCTTTTGAAGCTCTTCATATTTTTCACACCTTTTCAGGCTCTTCATATTTTTCAACACCGCTTCATGCTCCTCCTATTTTTCAGACCGTTTCATGCTCCTCATATTTTTGACACCTTTAGAAGCTTTTCATATTTTTCACACCTTTTCAGGCTCTTCATTTTTTTCAACGCTACTTCTTGCTCCTCCAATTTTTCAGACCGTTTCATGCTCATCTAATTTTTGACACCTTTTGAAGCTTTGCATATTTTTCACAACTTTTCAGGCTCTTCATGTTTTTGAACACCGCTTCATGCTCCTCCTATTTCTCAGACAATATCATGCTATTCATATTTTTCACCCCTTTTGAAGCTCTTTATATTTTTCACATTTTTTCAGGCTCTTCATGTTTTTCAACACAGCTTCATGCTCCTCCTATTTTTCAGACCGTTTCATGCTGCTCTCATTTTTTACACTTTTTGAAGCTCTTCATATTTTTCACACCTTTTCAGGCTCTTCATGTTTTTCAACACAGCTTCATTCTCCTCCTATTTTTCAGACCGTTTCATTCTCCTCAAGTTTTTGACACCTGTTGAAGCTCTTCACATTATTCACACCTTTTCAGGCTCTTCACGATTTTCAACACCGCTTCATGATCCTCCTATTTTTCAGACCATTTCATGCTCTTCCTATTTTTCAGACCGTTTCATGCTCCTCCTATTTTTCAGACCGTTTCATTCTCCTCATATATTTGACACATTTTGAAGCTCTTCCTATTTTTCCACACCTTTTCAGGCTCTTCATGTTTTTCCACACCGTTTAATGCTCCTCCTATTTTTCAGACCGTTTCATTCTCCTCATATATTTGACACATTTTGAAGCTCTTCCTATTATTCCACAAATTTTCAGGCTCTTCATGATTTTGAACACCGCTTAATGCTCCTCCTATTTTTCAGACCGTTTCATGCTCATCTCATTTTTGACACCTTTTGAAGCTCTTCATATTTTTCACACCTTTTCAGGCTCTTCATATTTTTCGCACCTTTTCAGGCTCTTCATGTTGTTGAACACAGCTTCATGCTCCTCCTATTTTTCAGAGCGTTTAATGCTCCTCATAATTTTGACACCTTTTGAAGCTCTTCATATTTTTCACCCCTTTTCAGGTTCTTCATGTTTTTGAACACCTCTTCATGGTCCTGCTATTTTTCAGACCGTTTCATGCTCATCTCATTTGACAGCTTTTGATGCTCTTCATATTTTGCACACCTTTTAAACCTCTTCATATTTTTCACACCTTTTCAGGCTCTACCGTTTTTCAACACCGCTTCATGCTCCTCCTATTTTTCAGACCGATTCATGCTCCTCTCAATTTTGACACCTTTTGAAGCTCTTCATATTTTTCACATCTTTTGAAGCTCTTCATATTTTTCACACCTTTTGAAGCTCTTCATATTTTTCACACCTTTTCAGGCTCTTCATGTTTTTCTACACCGCTTCGTGCTGCTCGTATTTTTCAGACCGTTTCATGCTCATCTCATTTTTGACACATTTTGAAGGTCTTCATATTTTTCACACCTTTTGAAGCTCTTCATATTTTTCACACTTTTTGCAGCCCTTCATATATTTCAAACCTTTTCAACTCTTCATATTTTTGAACACCTTTTCAGGCTCTTCATATTTTTCAACACCGCTTCATGCTCCTCCTATTTTTCAGACCGTTTCATGCTCCTCTTATTTTTGACACGTTTTGAAGCTCTTCATATTTTTCACACCTTTTCAGGCTCTTCATGTATTTTAACACCGTTTCATGCTTCTCCTATTTTTCAGACCGTTTCATGCTCCTCATATTTTTCACACCTTTTGAAACTCTTCATATTTTTCACATCTTTTCAGGCTATTCATGGTTTTGAACACTGTTTCATGCTCCTCCTATATTTGACACATTTTGAAGTTCTTCATATTTTTCACACAATTTCACGCTCTTCATGTTTTTCAACACCGTTTCATGCTCCTCCTATTTTTCAGACCGTTTCATGCTCCTCTTATTTTTGACACGTTTTGAAGCTCTTCATACTTTTCACACCATTTCAGGCTCTTCATGTTTTTAAACACCGCTTCATGATCCTCCCATTTTTTAGACCGTTTCATGCTCCTCATATTTCGACCGCTTTTGAAGCTCTTCATATATTTTACACCTTTTCAGGCTCTTCATATTTTTGAACACCGCTTCATGCTCCTCCTATTTTCAGACAGTTTCATGCTCCTCATATTTTTGACTCGTTTTTAAGTTCTTCATATTTTTCACACCTTTTCAGGCTCTGCATTTTTTTGAACACAGTTTCATGCTCCTCATATTTTTCACACATTTTCATGCTCTTCATATTTTTCACACCTTTCAGGCTCTTCATGTTTTTGAACACCGTTTCATGCTTCTCCTATTTTTCAGACTGTTTCATGCTCCTCATAACTTTGACACCTTTTGAAGCTCTTCATATTTTTCACACCTTTTCAGTTTCTTCAGGTTTTTGAACACGGCTTCATGCTCCTCGTATTTTTCAGACCGTTTCATGCTCCTCATATTTTTCACACTTTTTCATGCTATTCATATTTTTCACATCTTTTCTTGCTCTTCATGTTTCTCAACACCGTTTCATGCTCTTCAGGTTTTGAACACGGCTTCATGCTCCTCATGTTTTTCAGACTGTTTCATGCTCCTCATATTTTTAACCCTATTGAAGCTCTTCATATTTTTCACAACTTTTCAGGCTCTTCAGTTTTTTGAACACGGCTTCATGCTCCTTGTATTTTTCAGACCGTTTCATCCTCCTCATATTTTTGACACCTTTTGACGCTCTTCATATTTTTCACACCTTTTCAGGCTCCTCAGGTTTTTGAAAACCGCTTCATGCTCCTCCTATTTTTCAGAACTTTTCATGCTCCTCATATTTTTGACACGTTTTGAAACACTTCATATTTTTCACACCTTTTCAGACTCTTCATATTTTTGAACACCGCTTCATGCTCCTCCTATTTTCATACAGTTTCATGCTCCTCATGTTTTTGAGACGTTTTGAAGCTCTTCAGATTTTTCAAACGTTTTCAGGCTCCTCAGGTTTTTGAAAACCGCTTCATGCTCCTCCTGTTTTTCAGAACTTTTCATGCTCCTCATATTTTTGACACGTTTTGAAACACTTCATATTTTTCACACCTTTTCAGGCTCTTCATATTTTTTAACACCGCTTCATGCTCCTCCTATTTTTCATATCGTTTCATGCTCCTCATATATTTGACACCTTTTGCAGCTCTTCATATTTTTCACACCTTTTGAAGCTCTTCATATTTTTCACACGTTTTCAGGCTCTTCATGTTTCTCAACACTGCTTCATGCTCCTCCTATATTTCAGACCGTTTAATCCTCCTCATGTATTTCACACTTTTTGAAGCTCTTCATATATTTCACATCTTTTGAAGCTCTTCATAATTTTCACACTTTTTCAGGCTCTTCATGTTTTTGAACACAACTTAATGCTCCTTCTATTTTTCAGAGAGTTTCATGCTCTTCATGTACTTCACACCTTTTGAAGCTCTACATATTTTTCACACCTTTTCAGGCTCTTCATGTTTTTCCACACCACTTCATGCTTCTCCTATTTTTCAGCCCGTTTCATGCTCCTCATGTATTTCACACCTTTTGAAGCTCTTCATATTTTTCACACCTTTTCAGGCTCTTCATGTTTTTGATCACCGTTTAATTCTCCTCCTATTTTTCAGACCGTTTCATGCTCCTCATATATTTGAAATCTTTTGAAGCTCTTCATATTTTTCACACCTTTTCAGGCTCTTCATGTTTTTGATCACCGTTTCATGCTCCTTCTATTTTTCAGACCGTTTCATGCTCCTCATATTTTTGACACCTTTTGAAGCTCTTCATATATTTCACACCTTTTCAGGCTTTTCAATTTTTTCAACACCACTTCATGCTCCTCCTATTTTTCAGACCGTTCATGCTCATCTCATTTTGACACCTTGTGAAGCTCTTCATATTTTTCACATCTTTTGAATCTTTTCATATTTTTCACAACTTTTCAGGCTCTTCATATATTCAACACCGCTTCATACTCCTCCTATTTTTCAGACAGTTTCATGCTCCTCATATTTTTGACACGTTTTGAAGCTCTTCATATTTATCACACCTTTTCAGGCTCTTCATGTTTTTGAAGACCGTTTCATGCTCCTCCTATTTTTCAGACCGTTTCATGCTCCTCATATATTTGACACCTTTAGAAGCTCTTCATATTTATGACACCTTTTCAGGCTCTTCATGTTTTTCAACACCGCTTCATGCTCCTCCTCTTTTTCAGACCGTTTCATGCTCCTCATATTTTTGACACCATTTGAAGCTCTTCATATTTCTCACACCTTTTCAGGTTCTTCATGTTTCTCAACACCGCTTCATGCTCCTCCTGTTTTTCAGACCGTTTCATGCTCATCTAATTTTTGACAACTTTTGAAGCTCTTCATATTTTTCACACGTTTTCAGGCTCTTCATGTTTTTCAACACCGCTTCATGCTCCTCCTATATTTCAGACCGTTTAATCCTCCTCATGTATTTCACCCTTTTTCAAGCTCTTCATATTTTTCACACCTTTTGAAGCTCTTCATATTTTTCACACCTTTTCAAGCCCTTCATGTTTTGTAACACCGTTTCATAATCCTCCTATTGTTCAGACAGTTTCAAGCTCCTCATATTTTTGACACCTTTTGCAGCTCTTCATATTTTTCACACCTTTTGAAGCTCTTCATATTTTTCACACGTTTTCAGGCTCTTCATGTTTTTCAACACCACTTCATGCTCCTCCTATTTTTCAGACCGTTTTGCTCATCTCATTTTGACACCTTTTGAAGCTCTTCATATTTTTCACATCTTTTGAAACTTTTCATATTTTTCACATCTTTTCAGGCTCTTCATGGTTTTCAACACCGCTTCATGCTTCTCCTATTTTTCAGACCGTTTCTTGCTCATCTCATTTTTCACACATTTTGAAGCTCTTCATATTTTTCATATTTTTGAAGGTCTTCATATTTTCACACGTTTTCAGACTCTTCATGTTTTTCAACACCGCTTCATGCACCTGCAATTTTTCAGACCGTTTTATGCTCCTCATATTTTTGACACGTTTTTAGGCTTTTCCTACTTTTCACACCTTTTCAGGCTCTTCATGTTTTTGAACACCGCTTCATCCTCCTCCTATTTTTAAGACCGTTTAATGCTCTTCATATTTTTGACACCTTTTGAAGCTCTTCATATTTTTCACACCTTTTCAGGCTCTTCATTTTTTTCAACACCACTTCATGCTCCTCCTATTTTTCAGACCGTTTCATGCTCCTCATATTTTTGACACCTTTTGAAGCTTTCCATATTTTTCACACCTTCTCAGGCTCTTCATTTTTTTCAACACCACTTCATGCTCCTCCTATTTTTCAGACCGTTTCATGATCATCTTATTTTTGACACCTTTTGAAGCTCTTCATATTTTTCACACCTTTTGAAGCTCTTCATATTTTTCACACGTTTTCAGGCTCTTCATGTTTTTAAACACAGCTTCTTGCTCCTCCAATTTTCAGACTGTTTCATGCTCCTAATATTTTTGACACGTTTTGAAGCTCTTCACAGTTTTCATACTTTTTGAAGCTCTACATATTTTTCACACCTTTTCAGGCTCTTCCTGTTTTTCAACACCGCTTCATGCTCCTCCTGTTTTTCAGACCGTTTCATGCTCCTCATGTATTTCACACCTTGAAGCTCTTCATATTTTTCACACCTTTTCAGGCTCTCATGTTTTTGAACACAGCTTCTTGCTCCTCCTATTTTTCAGGCCGTTTCAAGCTCCTCATGTATTTCACACCTTTTCAAGCCCTTCATATTTTTCACAACTTTTCAGACTCTTCATGTTTTTGAACACGGTTTCATGCTCCTCCTCTTTTCAGACTGATTCATGCTCCTCATATTTTTGTCACCTTTTGAGGCTCTTCATGTTTTTCACACCTTTTCATGCTCTTCAGGTTTTTGAACACCACTTCATGCTCCTCCTATTTTTCAGATCGTTTCATGCTCCTCATATTTTTGACACCTTTTGAAGCTCTTCATATTTTTCACACCTTTTCAGGCTCTTCATGTTTTTGAATACCGCATCATGCTCCTCCTATTTTCAGACCGTTTCTTGCTCCTGATGTATTTCACATCTTTTGAAGCTCTTCACATTTTCACACCTTTTCAGGCTCTTCATGTTTTTGAACACCGTTTCATGCTCCTCCTATTTTTCAGACCGTTTCATGCTATTCATGTATTTCACACCTTTTGAAGCTCTTCATTTATTTCTCAACATTTCAGGCTCTTCATGTTTTTCAACAGCACTTCATTCTCCTCCTGTTTTTCAGACCTTTTCATGCTCATCTCATTTTTGACACCTTTTGAAGCTCCTCATGTTTTCACACATTTTGAAGCTCTTCATATTTTTCACACGTTCTCAGGCTCTTCATGTTTTTCAACACCGCTTCATGGTCCTTCTATTTTTCAGACAGTTTCATGCTCCTCATATTTTTCACACTTTTTGAAGCTCTTCATATTTTTCACACCTTTTCAGGCTCTTCATGTATTTGAACACCGTTTCATGCTCCTCGTATTTTTCAGACCGTTTCATGCTCCTCATATTTTTCACACCTTTTGAAGCTCTTCATATTTTTCACACGTTTTCAGGCTCTTCATGTTTTTCAACACCGCTTCATGCTCCTCCTATTTTTCAGACCGTTTCATGCTCTTCATATTTTTGACACGTTTTCAGGCTCTTCATGTTTTTCAACACCAGTACAGGATCCTCCTATATTTCAGACCGTTTCATGCTCATCTCTCTTTTGACAACTTTTGAAGCTCTTCATGTTTTTCAACACCGCTTCATGCTCCTCCTAGTTTTCAGACTGTTCATTGCAATAATATTTTTGAAACATTTTGAAGCTCTTCATATTTTTCACACGTTTTCAGGCTCTTCAGGTTTTTCAACGCCGCTTCATGCTCCTCCTGTTTTTCAGACCTTTCATGCTCCTCATATTTTTGACACCTTTTGAAGCTCTTCATATTTTTCACACCTTTTCAGGCTCTTAATGTTTGTGGGCACTGCTTCATGCTCCTCCTATTTTTCAGAACGTTTCATGCTCCTCGTATTTTTCACACTTTTGAAGCTCTTCATATTTTTCACACCTTTTCAGGCTCTTCATGTTTTTGAACACCGTTTCATGCTCCTCCTATTTTTCAGAATGATTCATGCTCCTCATATTTTTCTCACCTTTTCAGGCTCCTCATGTTTTGCAACACCATTTCATGCTCCTCCTATTTTTCAGACCGTTTCATGCTCCTCCTTTTTTTGAGACCTTTTCATGCTCCTCATATATTTGACACCTTTTGTAGCTCTTCATATTGTCACACCTTTTCAGGCTCTTCATGTTTGTGGGCACTGCTTCATGCTCCTCCTATTTTTCAGACCGTTTCATGCTACTCATATTTTTGAAACCTTTTGAAGCTCTTTATATTTTTCACACCTTTTCAGGCTCTTCATGTTTTTCAACACCGCTTCATGCTCCTCCTATTTTTCAGACATTTCATGCTCCTCCTATTTTTTAGACCGTTTCAGGGTCCTCATATTTTTGACACGTTTTGAAGCTCTTCATATTGTTCACACCTTTTCAGGCTCTTCATGTTTCTCAACACAGCTTCATGCTCCTCCTATTTTTCAGTCCGTTTCATGCCTATCTCATTTTTGACACCTTTTGAAGCTCCTCATATTTTTCACACCTTTTGAAGCTCTTCATATTTTCACACGTTCTCAGGCTCTTCATGTTTTTCAACCCCGCTTCATGCTCCTCCTATTTTTCAGACCGTTTCATGCTCCTCATAATTTTGACACCTTTGAAGCTCTTCATATTTTTCAAACCTTTTCAGGCTCTTCATGTTTTTCAACACCACTTCATGCACCTCCTATTTTTCAGACCGTTTCATGCTCCTCATATTTTTGACACCTTTTCAAGCTCCTCATATATTTCACGACTTTTCAGGCTCTTCATGTTTATCAACACCACTTCATGCTCCTCCTATTTTTCAGACCGTTTCATGCTCCTCATATTTTGACACCTTTTGAAGCTCTTCATATTTTTCACACCTTTTCAGGCTCTTCATGTTTTCAACACCACTTCATGCTCCACCTATTTTTCAGACCGTGTCATGCTCATCTCATTTTTGACACCTTTTGAAGCTCTTCATATTTTTCACACCTTTTGAAGCTCCTCATATTTTTCACACCTTTTCAGTCTCTTCATGTTTTTGAACAACGGTTCATGCTCCTCATATATTTCAGACCGTTTCATGCTCCTCATATTTTTGACACCTTTTCAAGCTCCTCATATATTTCACACCTTTTCAGGCTCTTCATGTTTTTCAACACCACTTCATGCTCCTCCTATGTTTCAGACCGTTTCATGCTCATCTCATTTTTGACACATTTTGAAGCTCTTCATATTTTTCACACCTTTTGAAGCTCTTCTTATTTTTCACAAGTTTTCAGGATGTTCATGTTTTTGAACACCGTTTTATGCTCCTTCTATTTTTCAGACAGTTTCATGCTCCTAATATATTTGACACATTTTGAAGCTCTTCATATTTTTCACATTTTTTCAGGCTCTTTATATTTTTGAACACCGCTTCATGCTCCTCCTTTTTTCAGACCGTTTCATGCTCCTCATGGATTTCACACCATTTGAAGCTCTTCTTATTTTTCACACCTTTTCAGCCTCTTCATGTTTTTGAACACCTTTTCATGCTCCTCCTATTTTTCAGACCGTTTCAGGCTCCTCATATTTTTGACAATTTTTGAAGCTCCCCATATTGTTCACATCTTTTGAAGCTCTTCATATTTTTCACACGTTTTCAGGCTCTTAATGTTTTTCAACCCAGCTTCATGCTCGTACTGTTTTTCAGACCGTTTCATGCTCCTCATAATTTTGACACCGTTTGAAGCTCTTCATATATTTCACAAATTTTCAGGCTCTTCATGTTTTTGAACACCGCATCATGTTCCTCCTATTTTTCCGACCGTTTCATGCTCCTCATATTTTTGATACCTATTGAAGCCCTTCATATTTTTCACACCTTTTCAGGTTCTTCATGTTTTTGAACACAGCTTCGTGCTCCTCCTATTTTTAGATCGTTTCATGATACTCATATTTTTGACACCTTTTGTAGCTCTTCATATTTTTCACACTTTTTCAAGCTGTTTATAGTTTTCAACACCGCTGCATGATTCTCCTATTTTTCAGACCGTTTCATGCTCCTCATATTTTTGACACTTTTTGAAGCTCTTCATATTTTTCACACCTTTTCAGTCTCTTCATGTTTTTCAACACCACTTCATGCTCCTCCTATTTTCCAAACCGTTTCATGCTCATCTCATTTTTGACACCTTTTGAAGTGCTTCATATTTTTCACACCTTTGAAGCTCTTCATCTTTTTGACACGTTTTCAGGCTCTTCATGTTTTTCAACACCGCTTCATATTCCTCCTATTTTTCCAACCGTTTCATGCTCCTCATATTTTTGACACCTTTAGAAGCTCTTGATATTTTTCACACATTTTCATTCTCTTCATATTTTTGAACACCGCTTCATGCTCCTCCTATTTTTCAGATCGTTTCATGCTCCTCATATTTTTGACACCTTTTGAAGCTCTTCATATTTTTCACACCATTTCAGGCTCTTCATGTTTTTGAACACTGCTTCATGCTCCTCCTATTTTCCGACTGTTTCATGCTCCTCATATTTATGACACCTTATCAATCTCTTCATATTTTACACACCTTTTCAGGCTGTTCATGTTTTTCAACACCACTACATGATTCTCCTATTTTTCAGACCGTTTCATGCTCCTCATATTTTTGACAACTTTTGAAGCTCTTCATATTTTTCACACCCTTTCATGTTTTTCAACACCACTTCATGCACCTCCTATTTTTCAGACCGTTTCATGCTCCTCATATTTTTGACACCTTTTCAAGCTCCTCATATATTTCACACCATTTCCGGCTCTTCATGTTTTTAAACACAACTTCATACTCCTCCTATTTATCAGACCGTTTCATGCTCATCTCATTCTTGACACCTTTTGAAGCTCTTCATATTTTTCACACCTTTTTAAGCTCCTCATATTTTTCACACCTTTTCAGGCCTTCATGTTTTGAACACCGGTTCATGCTCCTCATATATTTCAGACCGTTTCATGCTCCTCATATTTTTGACACATTTTGAAGCTCTTCGTATTTTTCACACCTTTTCAAGCTCTTCATGTTTTTCAACATCACTTCATGCTCCTCCTATTTTTCAGACCTTTTCATGCTCCTCATGTTTTTGACACCTTTTGAAGCTCCTCATATTTTTCACACCTTTTGAAGCTCTTCATATTTTTCACACGTTCTCTGGCTCTTCAGGTTTTTCAACCCCACTTCATGCTCCTCCTATTTTTCAGACCGTTTCATGCTCCTCATATTTTTGACACGTTTTGAGGCTCTTCATATTTTTCCCACCTTTCCAGGCTCTTCTTGTTTTTGAACACCGTTTCATGCACCTCCTATTTATCAGACCATTTCATGCTCCTCATATTTTTGACACCTTTTGAAGCTCTTCATAATTTTCACCCCTTTTCAGGCTCTTCATGTTTTTCAACACCGCTTCTTGCTCCTCCTAATTTTCAGACCGTTTCATGCTCCTCAAATTTTTGACACCTTTTGAAGCTCTTCATATTTTTCACTCCTTTTCAGGCTCTTCATGTTTTTCAACACCACTTCATGCTCCTCGTTTTTTACAGACCGTTTCATGCTGATCATATTTTGGACACCTTTTGAAGCTCTTCATATTTCTCACACCTTTTCAGGCTCTTCATGTTTTTCAACACCGTTTCATGCTCCTCCTATTTTTCAGACCGTTTCATGCTCATCTCCATTTTGACACCTTTTGAAGCTCTTCCTATTTTTCACACCTTTTGAAGCTCTTCATACTTTTCACAGATTTTCTGGCTCTTCATATTTTTCGCACCTTTTCAGGGTCTTCATGTTTTTGAACACCTCTTCATGCTCCTCCTATTTTTCAGACCGTTTAATGCTCCTCATAATTTTGACACCTTTTGAAGCTCTTCATATTTTTCACCCCTTTTCAGGCTCTTCATGTTTTTTAACACCGCTTCATGCTCCTCCTATTTTTCAGACCGTTTCATGCTCATCTCAATTTTGACACCTTTTGAAGCTCTTCGTATTTTTCACACCTTTTGAAGCTCTTCATACTTTTCGCACCTTTTCTGGCTCTTCATATTTTTCGCACCTTTTCAGGCTATTCATGTTTTTCAACACCGCTTCATGCTCCTCCTATTTTTCAGACCGTTTCATGCTCCTTGTATATTTGAGACCGTTTCATGCTCGTCCTATTTTTGACACCTTTTGAAGCTCTTCATATTTTTCACACCTTTTCAGGCTCTTCATGAGTTTCAACACCGTTTCATGCTCCTCCTATTTTTCAGACCGTTTCATGCTCCTTGGATATTTGAGACCGTTTCATGCTCCTCCTATTTTTCAGACTGTTTCATGCTCCTCATATTTTTGACACCTTTTGAAGCTCTTCATATTTCTGACACCTTTTCAGGCTCTTCATGTTTTTCTACACCAGTACATGCTCCTCCTGTATTTCAGACCGTTTCATGCTCATCTCTCTTTTGACAACTTTTGAAGCTCTTCATGTTTTTCAACACCGCTTCATGCTCCTCCTAGTTTTCAGACTGTTCATTGCCCTAATATTTTTGAAACATTTTGAAGCTCTTCATATTTTTCACACCTTTTCAGGCTCTTCATGTTTTTCAACGCTGCTTCATGCTCCTCCTGTTTTTCAGACCTTTCATGCTCCTCATATTTTTGACACCTTTTGAAGCTCTTCATATTTTTCACACCTTTTCAGGCTCTTAATGCTTGTGGGCACTGCTTCATGCTCCTCCTATTTTTCAGAACGTTTTATGCTCCTCGTATTTTTCACACTTTTGAAGCTCTTCATATTTTTCACACCTTTTCAGGCTATTCATGTTTTTGAACACCGTTTCATGCTCCTCCTATATTACAGAATGATTCATGCTCCTCATATTTTTCACACCTTTTCAGGCTCCTCATGTTTTTCAAAACCATTTCATGCTCCTCCTATTTTGCAGACCGTTTCATGCTCCTCCTTTTTTTGAGACCTTTTCATGCTCCTCATATATTTGACACCTTTTGTAGCTCTTCATATTGTCACACCTTTTCAGGCTCTTCATGTTTGTGGGCACTGCTTCATGCTCCTCCTATTTTTCAGACCGTTTCATGCCTATCTCATTTTTGACACCTTATGAAGCTCTTCATATTTTTCACACCTTTTGAAGCTCTTCATATTTTTCACACGTTTACAGGCTCTTCATGTTTTTCAACACCGCTTCATGTTCCTCCTATTTTTCAGACCGTTTAAAGCTCCTAATATTTTTGACACGTTTTGAGGCTCTTCATATTTTTCCCACCTTTCCAGGCTCTTCTTGCTTTTGAACACCATTTCATGCACCTCCTATTTTTCAGACCGTTTCATGCTCCTCATATTTTTGACACCTTTTGAAGCTCTTCATAATTTTCACCCCTTTTCAGGCTCTTCATGTTTTTCAACACCGCTTCTTGCTCCTCCTATTTTTCAGACCGTTTCATGCTCCTCAAATTTTTGACACCTTTTGAAGCTCTTCATATTTTTCACTCCTTTTCAGGCTCTTCATGTTTTTCAACACCACTTCATGCTCCTCGTTTTTTACAGACCGTTTCATGCTGGTCATATTTTGGACACCTTTTGAAGCTCTTCATATTTCTCACACCTTTTCAGGCTCTTCATGTTTTTCAACACCGTTTCATGCTCCTCCTATTTTTCAGACCGTTTCATGCTCATCTCCATTTTGACACCTTTTGAAGCTCTTCCTATATTTCACACCTTTTGAAGCTCGTCATACTTTTCACACCTTTTCTGACTCTTCATATTTTTTGCACCTTTTCAGGGTCTTCATGTTTTTTAACACAGCTTCATGCTCCTCCTATTTTTCAGACTGTTTCATGCTCATCTCAATTTTGACATCTTTTGAAGCTCTTCGTATTTTTCACACCTTTTGAAGCTCTTCATAGTTTTTGCACCTTTTCTGTCTCTTCATATTTTTTGAACCTTTTCAATCTATTCATGTTTTTCAACACCGCTTCATGCTCCTCCTATTTTTCAGACCGTTTCATGCTCCTCGTATATTTGAGACCGTTTCATGCTCGTCCTATTTTTGACACCTTTTGAAGCTCTTCATATTTTTCACACCTTTTCAGGCTCTTCATGATTTTCAACACCGTTTCATGCTCCTCCTATTTTTCAGGCGGTTTCATGCTCCTCATAGTTTTGACACCTTTTGAAACTCTTCATATTTTTCACACCTTTTCATGCTCTTCATGTTTTTGAAAACGGCTTCATGCTCCTCCTATTTTTCAGACCGTTTCATGCTCCTCATAGTTTTGAAACGTTTTGAAGCTCTTCATATTTTTCACATCTTTTCAGGATCTTCATGTTTTTCAACACCGATTCTTGCTCCTCCTATTTTTCAGACCGTTTCATGCTCCTCCTATTTTTCAGACCGTTTAATGCTCCTCATATTTTGACTCCTTTTGAAACTCTTCATATTTTTCACACCTTTTAATGCTCTTCATGTTTTTCAACAGCGCTTCATTCCCCTCTATTTTTTAGACCGTTTCATGCTCCTCATATATTTGACACCTTTTGAAGCTCTTCATATTTTTCACACCTTTTCATGCTCTGCATTTTTTTTCAACACCGCTTCATGCTCCTCCTATTTTTCAGACCGTTTCATGCTCTTCATAGTTTTGACACTTTTTGAAGCTCTTCATATTTTTCACACCTTTTCAGGCTCTTCATGTTTTTCAACACTGCTTCATGCTCCTCCTATTTTTCAGACCGTTTCATGCTCTTCATAGTTTGACACCTTTTGAAGCTCTTCATATTTTTCACACATTTTCAGGCTCTTCATGTTTCTCAACACCGCTTCATGATCCTCCTATTTTTCAGACCGTTTCATGCTCTTCATAGTTTTGACACCTTTTGAAGCTGTTCATATTTTTCACACCTTTTCATGCTCTGCATTTTTTTCAACACCGCTTCATGCTCCTCCTATTTTTCAGACCGTTTCATGCTCCTCATAGTTTTGACACCGTTTGAAGCTCTTCATATTTTTCACATCTTTTCAGGATCTTCATGTTTTTTAACACTGATTTTTGCTCCTCCTATTTTGCAGACCGCTTCATGCTCCTCCTATTTTTCAGACCGTTTAATGCTCCTCATATTTTGACTCCTTTTGAAACTCTTCATATTTTTCACACCTTTTAATGCTCTTCATGTTTTTCAACAGCGCTTCATTCCCCTCTATTTTTTAGACCGTTTCATGCTCCTCATATATTTGACACCTTTTGAAGCTCTTCATATTTTTCACACCTTTTCATGCTCTGCATTTTTTTCAACACCGCTTCATGCTCCTCCTATTTTTCAGACCGTTTCATGCTCTTCATAGTTTTGACACCTTTTGAAGCTCTTCATATTTTTCACACCTTTTCATGCTCTGCATTTTTTTCAACACCGCTTCATGCTCCTCCTATTTTTCAGACCGTTTCGTGCTTCTCATAGATTTGACACCTTTTGAAGCTCTTCATATATTTCAAGCCTTTTCAGGCTCTTCATGTTTTGATCACCGCTTCATGCTCCTCCTATTTTTCAGACCGTTTCTTGCTCCTCATATTTTTCACACACTTTGAAACTCTACATATTTTTCACACCTTTTCAGTCTCTTCATGTTTTTGAACACCGCTTCATGTTCCTCCTATTTTTCAGACAATTTCATGCTCCTCATATTTTTGACACCATTTGAATCTCTTCATATTTTTGACAACTTTTCATGCTCTTCATGTTTTTCAACACCACTTCATGCTTCTCCTATTTTTCATACGGTTTCTTGCTCCTCATATTTTTGACACCTTTTGAAGCTCTTCATATATTTCAAGCCTTTTCAGGCTCTTCAGCTTTTTCAACACCGCTTCATGCTCCTCCTATTTTTCAGACCGTTTCATGCTCCTCCTATTTTTCAGGCGGTTTCATGCTCCTCATAATTTTGACACATTTTGAAGCTCTTCATATTTTTCACACCTTTCCTGGTTCTTCATGTTTTTGAACACCGCTTCATGTTCCTCCTATTTTTCAGACCGTTTCATGCTGCTCATATTTTGACACCTTTTGAAGCTTTTCATATTTTTCACAGGTTTTCAGGTTCTTCATGTTTTTCAACACCGCTTAATGCTCCTCCTCTTTTTCAGACCGTTTCATGCTCCTCATATTTTTGACACCTTTTGAAGCTCTTCATATTTTTCACAGCTTTTCAGGCCCTTCATGTTTTTGAACACAGTTTCATGCTCCTCCTATTTTTCAGACCGTTTCATTCTCCCCATATTTTTGACATCTTTTGAAGCCCTTCATATATTTCGCACCTTTACATGCTCTTCATGTTTTTCAAAACCGCTTCATGCTCCTCCTCTATTTCAGACCGTTTCATGCTCCTCAAATTTTTGACACCATTTGAAGCTCTTCATATTTTTTCACACCTTTTCAGGCTCGTCATATTTTTCAACACGGCTTCATGCTCCTCCTATTTTTCAGACAGTTTCATGCTCCTCTTATTTTTGACATATTTGAAGCGCTTCACATATTTCACACATTTTCAGGCTATACATGTTTTTCAACATTTCATCACGCTGCTCCTATTTTTCATACCGTTTCATGCTCCTCATATTTTTCACACATTTTGAAGCTTTCATATTTTTCACAGCTTTTCAGGCTCTTCATGTTTTTCAACACTGCTTCATGGTCCTCCTATTTTTCATACCTTTTCATGCTCCTCTTATTTTTGTCACCTTTTGAAGCTCTTCATATTTTTCACACCTTTCCTGGTTCTTCATGTTTTTGAACACCGCTTCATGCTCCTCCTATTTTTCAGACTGTTTCATGCTGCTCATATTTTGACAACTTTTGAAGCTCTTCATATTTTTCACACCTATTCAGGCTCTTCATTTTTTTCAACACCGCTTCATGCTCCTCCTATTTTTCAGATCGTTTCACGCTCCTCATATTTTTGACACCTTTTGAAGCTCTTTATATTTTTCACACCTTTTCAGGCTCTTCATGTTTTTGAACACCGTTTCATGTTCCTCATATTTTTGTCACCTTTTGAAGCTCTTCATATTTTTCACACCTTTTCAGGCTCTTCATGTTTTTGAACACCGCTTCATGCTCCTTCTATTTTCAGACTGTTTCATGCTCCTCATGTTTTTGAGACGTTTTGAAGCTCTTCATATTTTTCACACCTTTTCAGGATTTTCATGTTTTTGAACACAGTTTCATTCTCTTCATTTTTTTCACAAATTTTCATGCTCTTCATATTTTTCACACCTTTTCAGGCTCTTCATATTTGAACACCGTTTCATGCTCCTCCTATTTTTCAGACCGTTTCGTGCTCCTCATAGATTTGACACCTTTTGAAGCTCTTCTTTTTTTCTCACCTTTTCAGGCTCTTCATGTTTTTCAAACCGATTCTTGCTCCTCCTATTTTTCAGACCAATTAATACGCCTCATATTTTTGACACCTTTTGAATATCTTCGTATTTTTCACACATTTTCAGGCTCTTCAGGTTTTTCAACACCGCTTCATGCTCCTCCTATTTTTCATACCGTCTCATGCTCCTCCTATTTTTGACACCTTTTGAAGCTCATCATATATTTCACACCTTTTCAGGCTCTTCAGGTTTTTCAACACTGCTTCATGCTCCTCCTATTTTTCAGACAATTTCATGCTCCTCATATTTTTGACACCATTTGAATCTCTTCATATTTTTGACAACTTTTCATGCTCTTCATGTTTTTCAACACCGCTTCATGCTTCTCCTATTTTTCAGACGGTTTCTTGCCCTTCATATTTTTGACACCTTTTGAAGCTCTTCATATATTTCAAGCCTTTTCAGGCTCTTCAGGTTTTTCAACACCGCTTCATGCTCCTCCTATTTTTCAGACCGTTTCATCCTCCTCGTGTTTTTCAGGCGGTTTCATGCTCCTCATAGTTTTGACACCTTTTGAAACTCTTCATATTTTTCACACCTTTTCATGCTCTTCATGTTTTTGAAGACGGCTTCATGCTCCTCCTATTTCAGACCGTTTCATGCTCCTCATACTTTTGACACCTTTTGAAGCTCTTCATATTTTTGACACCTTTTCAAGCTCTTCACGTTTTTCAACACCGCTTCATGCTCCTCCTATTTTTCAGACCGTTTCGTGCTCCTCATAGATTTGACACCTTTTGAAGCTCTTCTTTTTTTCTCACCTTTTCAGGCTCTTCATGTTTTTCAAACCGATTCTTGCTCCTCCTATTTTTCAGACCAATTAATACGCCTCATATTTTTGACACCTTTTGAATATCTTCGTATTTTTCACACATTTTCAGGCTCTTCAGGTTTTTCAACACCGCTTCATGCTCCTCCTATTTTTCATACCGTCTCATGCTCCTCCTATTTTTGACACCTTTTGAAGCTCATCATATATTTCACACCTTTTCAGGCTCTTCAGGTTTTTCCACACTGCTTCATGCTCCTCCTATTTTTCAGACAATTTCATGCTCCTCATATTTTTGACACCATTTGAATCTCTTCATATTTTTGACAACTTTTCATGCTCTTCATGTTTTTCAACACCGCTTCATGCTTCTCCTATTTTTCAGACGGTTTCTTGCCCCTCATATTTTTGACGCTTTTTGAAGCTCTTCATATATTTCACGCCTTTTCACGCTCTTCAGGTTTTTCAACACCGCTTCATGCTCCTCCTATTTTTCAGACCGTTTCATGCTCCTCCTATTTTTCAGGCGGTTTCATGCTCCTCATAGTTTTGACACCTTTTGAAACTCTTCATATTTTTCACACCTTTTCATGCTCTTCATGTTTTTGAAAACGGCTTCATGCTCCTCCTATTTTTCAGATCGTTTCATGCTCCTCATAGTTTTGAAACCTTTTGAAGCTCTTCATATTTTTCACATCTTTTCAGGATCTTCATGTTTTTCAACACCGATTCTTGCTCCTCCTATTTTTCAGACCGTTTCATGCTCCTCCTATTTTTCAGACCGTTTAATGCTCCTCATATTTTGACTCCTTTTGAAACTCTTCATATTTTTCACACCTTTTAATGCTCTTCATGTTTTTCAACAGCGCTTCATTCCCCTCTATTTTTTAGACCGTTTCATGCTCCTCATATATTTGACACCTTTTGAAGCTCTTCATATTTTTCACACCTTTTCATGCTCTGCATTTTTTTCAACACCGCTTCATGCTCCTCCTATTTTTCAGACCGTTTCATGCTCTTCAGAGTTTTGACACCTTTTGAAGCTCTTCATATTTTTCACACATTTTCAGGCTCTTCATGTTTTTCAACACCGCTTCATGATCCTCCTATTTTTCTGACCGTTTCATGCTCCTCATATATTTGACACCTTTTGAAGCTCTTCATATTTTTCACAACTTTTCAGGCTCTTCATGTTTTTTGACGACTGCTTCATGCTCCTCCTATTTTTCAGACCGTTTCTTGCTCCTCATACTTTTGACACCTTTTGAAGCTCTTCATATTTTTGACACCTTTTCAAGCTCTTCACGTTTTTCAACACCGCTTCATGCTCCTCCTATTTTTCAGACCGTTTCGTGCTCCTCATAGATTTGACACCTTTTGAAGCTCTTCTTTTTTTCTCACCTTTTCAGGCTCTTCATGTTTTTCAAACCGATTCTTGCTCCTCCTATTTTTCAGACCAATTAATACGCCTCATATTTTTGACACCTTTTGAATATCTTCGTATTTTTCACACATTTTCAGGCTCTTCAGGTTTTTCAACACCGCTTCATGCTCCTCCTATTTTTCATACCGTCTCATGCTCCTCCTATTTTTGACACCTTTTGAAGCTCATCATATATTTCACACCTTTTCAGGCTCTTCAGGTTTTTCAACACTGCTTCATGCTCCTCCTATTTTTCAGACAATTTCATGCTCCTCATATTTTTGACACCATTTGAATCTCTTCATATTTTTGACAACTTTTCATGCTCTTCATGTTTTTCAACACCGCTTCATGCTTCTCCTATTTTTCAGACGGTTTCTTGCCCCTCATATTTTTGACACCTTTTGAAGCTCTTCATATATTTCAAGCCTTTTCAGGCTCTTCAGGTTTTTCAACACCGCTTCATGCTCCTCCTATTTTTCAGACCGTTTCATCCTCCTCGTGTTTTTCAGGCGGTTTCATGCTCCTCATACTTTTGACACCTTTTGAAGCTCTTCATATTTTTCACACCTTTTCATGCTCTTCATGTTTTTGAAAACGGCTTCATGCTCCTCCTATTTTTCAGACCGTTTCTTGCTCCTCATATTTTTCACACACTTTGAAACTCTACATATTTTTCACACCTTTTCAGTCTCTTCATGTTTTTGAACACCGCTTCATGTTCCTCCTATTTTTCAGACAATTTCATGCTCCTCATATTTTTGACACCATTTGAATCTCTTCATATTTTTGACAACTTTTCATGCTCTTCATGTTTTTCAACACCGCTTCATGCTTCTCCTATTTTTCAGACGGTTTCTTGCTCCTCATATTTTTGACACCTTTTGAAGCTCTTCATATATTTCAAGCCTTTTCAGGCTCTTCAGCTTTTTCAACACCGCTTCATGCTCCTCCTATTTTTCAGACCGTTTCATGCTCCTCCTATTTTTCAGGCGGTTTCATGCTCCTCATAGTTTTGACACCTTTTGAAACTCTTCATATTTTTCACACCTTTTCATGCTCTTCATGTTTTTGAAAACGGCTTCATGCTCCTCCTATTTTTCAGACCGTTTCATGCTCCTCATAGTTTTGGAACCTTTTGAAGCTCTTCATATTTTTCACATCTTTTCAGGATCTTCATGTTTTTCAACACCGATTCTTGCACCTCCTATTTTTCAGACCGTTTCATGCTCCTCCTATTTTTCAGATCGTTTAATGCTCCTCATATTTTGACTCCTTTTGAAACTCTTCATATTTTTCACACCTTTTAATGCTCTTCATGTTTTTCAACAGCGCTTCATTCCCCTCTATTTTTTAGACCGTTTCATGCTCCTCATATATTTGACACCTTTTGAAGCTCTTCATATTTTTCACACCTTTTCATGCTCTTCATGTTTTTGAAAACGGCTTCATGCTTCTCCTATTTTTCAGACCGTTTCATGCTCCTCATTGTTTTGACACCTTTTGAAGCTCTTCATATTTTTCACAACTTTTCAGGATCTTCATGTTTTTCAACACCAATTCTTACTCCTCCTATTTTTCAGACCGTTTCATGCTCCTCCTATTTTTCAGACGGTTTAATGCTCCTCATATTTTGACACCTTTTGAAACTCTTCATATTTTTCACACTTTTTAATGCTCTTCATGTTTTTCAACAGCGCTTCATTCCCCTCTATTTTTTAGACCGTTTCATGCTCCTCATATATTTGACACCTTTTGAAGCTCTTCATATTTTTCACACCTTTTCATGCTCTTCATGTTTTTTGACGACTGCTTCATGCTCCTCCTATTTTTCTGACTGTTTCATGCTCCTCATATTTTTGACACCTTTTGAAGCTCTTCATATATTTCACACCTTTTCAAGCTCTTCATCTTCTTCAAAAACATTTCATGCTCCTCCTATTTTTCAGACCGTTTCATGCTCCTCATATTTTTGACACCTTTTGAAGGTCTTCATATTACACACACCTTTTCAGGATCTTCATGTTTTCCAACACCGCTTCATTCTCCTCCTATTTTTCAGACCGTTTCATGCTCCTCATATTTTTGACACTTTTTGAAGCTCTTTATACTTTTCAAACCTTTTCAAGCTCTTCATGTTTTTGACGACCGCTTCATGCTCCTCCTATTTTTCAGACCGTTTCATGCTGCTCATATTTTTGACATCTTTTGAAGCTCTTCATATTTTTCACACCTTTTCAGGCTCTTCATGTTTTTCAACATCGCTTCATTCTCGTCCTATTTTTCAGACAGTTTCATGCTCCTCATATTTTTGACACCTTTTGAAGCTCCACCTATTTTTCACACCTTTTCAGGCTGTTCATGTTTTTCAACAGCGTTTCATGCTCCTCCTATTTTTCAAACCGTTTCATGCTCCCTCTATTTTTCAGACCATTTCATTCTCCTCATATTTTGACAGTTTTGCAAGCTCTTCATATTTTTCACACCTTTTCAGGCTCTTCATGTTTTTGAACACCGCTTCATGCTCCTCCTATTTTTCAGACCGTTTCATGCTCCTCCTACTTTTCACCATTTCATTCTCCTCATATTTTCACAATCTTGGAAGCTCTTCATATTTTTCACACCTTTTCATGCTCTTCATGTTTTTGAACACAACTTCATGCTTTTCCTAATTTTCAGACCGTATCATGCTCCTCATGTATTTCACACCTTTTGAAGCTCTTCATATTTTTCACACCTTTTCATGCTCTTCATGTTTTTGAACACCGCTTCATGATTCTCCTATTTTTCATACGGTTCCTTGCTCCTCATATTTTTGACACCTTTTGAAGCTCTTCATATATTTCAAGCCTTTTCAGGCTCTTCAGCTTTTTCAACACCGCTTCATGCTCCTCCTATTTTTCAGACCGTTTCATGCTCCTCCTATTTTTCAGGCGGTTTCATGCTCCTCATAGTTTTGACACCTTTTGAAACTCTTCATATTTTTCACACCTTTTCATGCTCTTCATGTTTTTGAAAACGGCTTCATGCTCCTCCTATTTTTCAGATCGTTTCATGCTCCTCATAGTTTTGAAACCTTTTGAAGCTCTTCATATTTTTCACATCTTTTCAGGATCTTCATGTTTTTCAACACCGATTCAGGCTCCTCCTATTTTTCAGAACGTTTCATGCTCCTCCTATTTTTCAGACCGTTTAATGCTCCTCATATTTTGACTCCTTTTGAAACTCTTCATATTTTTCACACCTTTTAATGCTCTTCATGTTTTTCAACAGCGCTTCATTCCCCTCTATTTTTTAGACCGTTTCATGCTCCTCATATATTTGACACCTTTTGAAGCTCTTCATATTTTTCACACCTTTTCATGCTCTGCATTTTTTTCAACACCGCTTCATGCTCCTCCTATTTTTCAGACCGTTTCATGCTCTTCAGAGTTTTGACACCTTTTGAAGCTCTTCATATTTTTCACACATTTTCAGGCTCTTCATGTTTTTCAACACCGCTTCATGATCCTCCTATTTTTCTGACCGTTTCATGCTCCTCATATATTTGACACCTTTTGAAGCTCTTCATATTTTTCACAACTTTTCAGGCTCTTCATGTTTTTTGACGACTGCTTCATGCTCCTCCTATTTTTCAGACCGTTTCTTGCTCCTCATACTTTTGACACCTTTTGAAGCTCTTCATATTTTTGACACCTTTTCAAGCTCTTCACGTTTTTCAACACCGCTTCATGCTCCTCCTATTTTTCAGACCGTTTCGTGCTCCTCATAGATTTGACACCTTTTGAAGCTCTTCTTTTTTTCTCACCTTTTCAGGCTCTTCATGTTTTTCAAACCGATTCTTGCTCCTCCTATTTTTCAGACCAATTAATACGCCTCATATTTTTGACACCTTTTGAATATCTTCGTATTTTTCACACATTTTCAGGCTCTTCAGGTTTTTCAACACCGCTTCATGCTCCTCCTATTTTTCATACCGTCTCATGCTCCTCCTATTTTTGACACCTTTTGAAGCTCATCATATATTTCACACCTTTTCAGGCTCTTCAGGTTTTTCAACACTGCTTCATGCTCCTCCTATTTTTCAGACAATTTCATGCTCCTCATATTTTTGACACCATTTGAATCTCTTCATATTTTTGACAACTTTTCATGCTCTTCATGTTTTTCAACACCGCTTCATGCTTCTCCTATTTTTCAGACGGTTTCTTGCCCCTCATATTTTTGACACCTTTTGAAGCTCTTCATATATTTCAAGCCTTTTCAGGCTCTTCAGGTTTTTCAACACCGCTTCATGCTCCTCCTATTTTTCAGACCGTTTCATCCTCCTCGTGTTTTTCAGGCGGTTTCATGCTCCTCATACTTTTGACACCTTTTGAAGCTCTTCATATTTTTCACACCTTTTCATGCTCTTCATGTTTTTGAAAACGGCTTCATGCTCCTCCTATTTTTCAGACCGTTTCTTGCTCCTCATATTTTTCACACACTTTGAAACTCTACATATTTTTCACACCTTTTCAGTCTCTTCATGTTTTTGAACACCGCTTCATGTTCCTCCTATTTTTCAGACAATTTCATGCTCCTCATATTTTTGACACCATTTGAATCTCTTCATATTTTTGACAACTTTTCATGCTCTTCATGTTTTTCAACACCGCTTCATGCTTCTCCTATTTTTCAGACGGTTTCTTGCTCCTCATATTTTTGACACCTTTTGAAGCTCTTCATATATTTCAAGCCTTTTCAGGCTCTTCAGCTTTTTCAACACCGCTTCATGCTCCTCCTATTTTTCAGACCGTTTCATGCTCCTCCTATTTTTCAGGCGGTTTCATGCTCCTCATAGTTTTGACACCTTTTGAAACTCTTCATATTTTTCACACCTTTTCATGCTCTTCATGTTTTTGAAAACGGCTTCATGCTCCTCCTATTTTTCAGACCGTTTCATGCTCCTCATAGTTTTGGAACCTTTTGAAGCTCTTCATATTTTTCACATCTTTTCAGGATCTTCATGTTTTTCAACACCGATTCTTGCACCTCCTATTTTTCAGACCGTTTCATGCTCCTCCTATTTTTCAGATCGTTTAATGCTCCTCATATTTTGACTCCTTTTGAAACTCTTCATATTTTTCACACCTTTTAATGCTCTTCATGTTTTTCAACAGCGCTTCATTCCCCTCTATTTTTTAGACCGTTTCATGCTCCTCATATATTTGACACCTTTTGAAGCTCTTCATATTTTTCACACCTTTTCATGCTCTTCATGTTTTTGAAAACGGCTTCATGCTTCTCCTATTTTTCAGACCGTTTCATGCTCCTCATTGTTTTGACACCTTTTGAAGCTCTTCATATTTTTCACAACTTTTCAGGATCTTCATGTTTTTCAACACCAATTCTTACTCCTCCTATTTTTCAGACCGTTTCATGCTCCTCCTATTTTTCAGACGGTTTAATGCTCCTCATATTTTGACACCTTTTGAAACTCTTCATATTTTTCACACTTTTTAATGCTCTTCATGTTTTTCAACAGCGCTTCATTCCCCTCTATTTTTTAGACCGTTTCATGCTCCTCATATATTTGACACCTTTTGAAGCTCTTCATATTTTTCACACCTTTTCATGCTCTTCATGTTTTTTGACGACTGCTTCATGCTCCTCCTATTTTTCTGACTGTTTCATGCTCCTCATATTTTTGACACCTTTTGAAGCTCTTCATATATTTCACACCTTTTCAAGCTCTTCATCTTCTTCAAAAACATTTCATGCTCCTCCTATTTTTCAGACCGTTTCATGCTCCTCATATTTTTGACACCTTTTGAAGGTCTTCATATTACACACACCTTTTCAGGATCTTCATGTTTTCCAACACCGCTTCATTCTCCTCCTATTTTTCAGACCGTTTCATGCTCCTCATATTTTTGACACTTTTTGAAGCTCTTTATACTTTTCAAACCTTTTCAAGCTCTTCATGTTTTTGACGACCGCTTCATGCTCCTCCTATTTTTCAGACCGTTTCATGCTGCTCATATTTTTGACATCTTTTGAAGCTCTTCATATTTTTCACACCTTTTCAGGCTCTTCATGTTTTTCAACATCGCTTCATTCTCGTCCTATTTTTCAGACAGTTTCATGCTCCTCATATTTTTGACACCTTTTGAAGCTCCACCTATTTTTCACACCTTTTCAGGCTGTTCATGTTTTTCAACAGCGTTTCATGCTCCTCCTATTTTTCAAACCGTTTCATGCTCCCTCTATTTTTCAGACCATTTCATTCTCCTCATATTTTGACAGTTTTGCAAGCTCTTCATATTTTTCACACCTTTTCAGGCTCTTCATGTTTTTGAACACCGCTTCATGCTCCTCCTATTTTTCAGACCGTTTCATGCTCCTCCTACTTTTCACCATTTCATTCTCCTCATATTTTCACAATCTTGGAAGCTCTTCATATTTTTCACACCTTTTCATGCTCTTCATGTTTTTGAACACAACTTCATGCTTTTCCTAATTTTCAGACCGTATCATGCTCCTCATGTATTTCACACCTTTTGAAGCTCTTCATATTTTTCACACCTTTTCATGCTCTTCATGTTTTTGAACACCGCTTCATGATTCTCCTATTTTTCATACGGTTCCTTGCTCCTCATATTTTTGACACCTTTTGAAGCTCTTCATATATTTCAAGCCTTTTCAGGCTCTTCAGCTTTTTCAACACCGCTTCATGCTCCTCCTATTTTTCAGACCGTTTCATGCTCCTCCTATTTTTCAGGCGGTTTCATGCTCCTCATAGTTTTGACACCTTTTGAAACTCTTCATATTTTTCACACCTTTTCATGCTCTTCATGTTTTTGAAAACGGCTTCATGCTCCTCCTATTTTTCAGATCGTTTCATGCTCCTCATAGTTTTGAAACCTTTTGAAGCTCTTCATATTTTTCACATCTTTTCAGGATCTTCATGTTTTTCAACACCGATTCTTGCTCCTCCTATTTTTCAGACCGTTTCATGCTCCTCCTATTTTTCAGACCGTTTAATGCTCCTCATATTTTGACTCCTTTTGAAACTCTTCATATTTTTCACACCTTTTAATGCTCTTCATGTTTTTCAACAGCGCTTCATTCCCCTCTATTTTTTAGACCGTTTCATGCTCCTCATATATTTGACACCTTTTGAAGCTCTTCATATTTTTCACACCTTTTCATGCTCTGCATTTTTTTCAACACCGCTTCATGCTCCTCCTATTTTTCAGACCGTTTCATGCTCTTCAGAGTTTTGACACCTTTTGAAGCTCTTCATATTTTTCACACATTTTCAGGCTCTTCATGTTTTTCAACACCGCTTCATGATCCTCCTATTTTTCTGACCGTTTCATGCTCCTCATATATTTGACACCTTTTGAAGCTCTTCATATTTTTCACAACTTTTCAGGCTCTTCATGTTTTTTGACGACTGCTTCATGCTCCTCCTATTTTTCAGACCGTTTCTTGCTCCTCATACTTTTGACACCTTTTGAAGCTCTTCATATTTTTGACACCTTTTCAAGCTCTTCACGTTTTTCAACACCGCTTCATGCTCCTCCTATTTTTCAGACCGTTTCGTGCTCCTCATAGATTTGACACCTTTTGAAGCTCTTCTTTTTTTCTCACCTTTTCAGGCTCTTCATGTTTTTCAAACCGATTCTTGCTCCTCCTATTTTTCAGACCAATTAATACGCCTCATATTTTTGACACCTTTTGAATATCTTCGTATTTTTCACACATTTTCAGGCTCTTCAGGTTTTTCAACACCGCTTCATGCTCCTCCTATTTTTCATACCGTCTCATGCTCCTCCTATTTTTGACACCTTTTGAAGCTCATCATATATTTCACACCTTTTCAGGCTCTTCAGGTTTTTCAACACTGCTTCATGCTCCTCCTATTTTTCAGACAATTTCATGCTCCTCATATTTTTGACACCATTTGAATCTCTTCATATTTTTGACAACTTTTCATGCTCTTCATGTTTTTCAACACCGCTTCATGCTTCTCCTATTTTTCAGACGGTTTCTTGCCCCTCATATTTTTGACACCTTTTGAAGCTCTTCATATATTTCAAGCCTTTTCAGGCTCTTCAGGTTTTTCAACACCGCTTCATGCTCCTCCTATTTTTCAGACCGTTTCATCCTCCTCGTGTTTTTCAGGCGGTTTCATGCTCCTCATACTTTTGACACCTTTTGAAGCTCTTCATATTTTTCACACCTTTTCATGCTCTTCATGTTTTTGAAAACGGCTTCATGCTCCTCCTATTTTTCAGACCGTTTCTTGCTCCTCATATTTTTCACACACTTTGAAACTCTACATATTTTTCACACCTTTTCAGTCTCTTCATGTTTTTGAACACCGCTTCATGTTCCTCCTATTTTTCAGACAATTTCATGCTCCTCATATTTTTGACACCATTTGAATCTCTTCATATTTTTGACAACTTTTCATGCTCTTCATGTTTTTCAACACCGCTTCATGCTTCTCCTATTTTTCAGACGGTTTCTTGCTCCTCATATTTTTGACACCTTTTGAAGCTCTTCATATATTTCAAGCCTTTTCAGGCTCTTCAGCTTTTTCAACACCGCTTCATGCTCCTCCTATTTTTCAGACCGTTTCATGCTCCTCCTATTTTTCAGGCGGTTTCATGCTCCTCATAGTTTTGACACCTTTTGAAACTCTTCATATTTTTCACACCTTTTCATGCTCTTCATGTTTTTGAAAACGGCTTCATGCTCCTCCTATTTTTCAGACCGTTTCATGCTCCTCATAGTTTTGGAACCTTTTGAAGCTCTTCATATTTTTCACATCTTTTCAGGATCTTCATGTTTTTCAACACCGATTCTTGCACCTCCTATTTTTCAGACCGTTTCATGCTCCTCCTATTTTTCAGATCGTTTAATGCTCCTCATATTTTGACTCCTTTTGAAACTCTTCATATTTTTCACACCTTTTAATGCTCTTCATGTTTTTCAACAGCGCTTCATTCCCCTCTATTTTTTAGACCGTTTCATGCTCCTCATATATTTGACACCTTTTGAAGCTCTTCATATTTTTCACACCTTTTCATGCTCTTCATGTTTTTGAAAACGGCTTCATGCTTCTCCTATTTTTCAGACCGTTTCATGCTCCTCATTGTTTTGACACCTTTTGAAGCTCTTCATATTTTTCACAACTTTTCAGGATCTTCATGTTTTTCAACACCGATTCTTACTCCTCCTATTTTTCAGACCGTTTCATGCTCCTCCTATTTTTCAGACGGTTTAATGCTCCTCATATTTTGACACCTTTTGAAACTCTTCATATTTTTCACACTTTTTAATGCTCTTCATGTGTTTCAACAGCGCTTCATTCCCCTCTATTTTTTAGACCGTTTCATGCTCCTCATATATTTGACACCTTTTGAAGCTCTTCATATTTTTCACACCTTTTCATGCTCTTCATGTTTTTTGACGACTGCTTCATGCTCCTCCTATTTTTCTGACTGTTTCATGCTCCTCATATTTTTGACACCTTTTGAAGCTCTTCATATATTTCACACCTTTTCAAGCTCTTCATCTTCTTCAAAAACATTTCATGCTCCTCCTATTTTTCAGACCGTTTCATGCTCCTCATATTTTTGACACCTTTTGAAGGTCTTCATATTACACACACCTTTTCAGGATCTTCATGTTTTCCAACACCGCTTCATTCTCCTCCTATTTTTCAGACCGTTTCATGCTCCTCATATTTTTGACACTTTTTGAAGCTCTTTATACTTTTCAAACCTTTTCAAGCTCTTCATGTTTTTGACGACCGCTTCATGCTCCTCCTATTTTTCAGACCGTTTCATGCTGCTCATATTTTTGACATCTTTTGAAGCTCTTCATATTTTTCACACCTTTTCAGGCTCTTCATGTTTTTCAACATCGCTTCATTCTCGTCCTATTTTTCAGACAGTTTCATGCTCCTCATATTTTTGACACCTTTTGAAGCTCCACCTATTTTTCACACCTTTTCAGGCTGTTCATGTTTTTCAACAGCGTTTCATGCTCCTCCTATTTTTCAAACCGTTTCATGCTCCCTCTATTTTTCAGACCATTTCATTCTCCTCATATTTTGACAGTTTTGCAAGCTCTTCATATTTTTCACACCTTTTCAGGCTCTTCATGTTTTTGAACACCGCTTCATGCTCCTCCTATTTTTCAGACCGTTTCATGCTCCTCCTACTTTTCACCATTTCATTCTCCTCATATTTTCACAATCTTGGAAGCTCTTCATATTTTTCACACCTTTTCATGCTCTTCATGTTTTTGAACACAACTTCATGCTTTTCCTAATTTTCAGACCGTATCATGCTCCTCATGTATTTCACACCTTTTGAAGCTCTTCATATTTTTCACACCTTTTCATGCTCTTCATGTTTTTGAACACCGCTTCATGATTCTCCTATTTTTCATACGGTTCCTTGCTCCTCATATTTTTGACACCTTTTGAAGCTCTTCATATATTTCAAGCCTTTTCAGGCTCTTCAGCTTTTTCAACACCGCTTCATGCTCCTCCTATTTTTCAGACCGTTTCATGCTCCTCCTATTTTTCAGGCGGTTTCATGCTCCTCATAGTTTTGACACCTTTTGAAACTCTTCATATTTTTCACACCTTTTCATGCTCTTCATGTTTTTGAAAACGGCTTCATGCTCCTCCTATTTTTCAGATCGTTTCATGCTCCTCATAGTTTTGAAACCTTTTGAAGCTCTTCATATTTTTCACATCTTTTCAGGATCTTCATGTTTTTCAACACCGATTCTTGCTCCTCCTATTTTTCAGACCGTTTCATGCTCCTCCTATTTTTCAGACTGTTTAATGCTCCTCATATTTTGACTCCTTTTGAAACTCTTCATATTTTTCACACCTTTTAATGCTCTTCATGTTTTTCAACAGCGCTTCATTCCCCTCTATTTTTTAGACCGTTTCATGCTCCTCATATATTTGACACCTTTTGAAGCTCTTCATATTTTTCACACCTTTTCATGCTCTGCATTTTTTTCAACACCGCTTCATGCTCCTCCTATTTTTCAGACCGTTTCATGCTCTTCAGAGTTTTGACACCTTTTGAAGCTCTTCA
Organism: Dama dama; assembly: GCF_033118175.1. Classification (NCBI taxonomy): domain Eukaryota; kingdom Metazoa; phylum Chordata; class Mammalia; order Artiodactyla; family Cervidae; genus Dama; species Dama dama. Next base: position 1,508,860 of record NW_026870979.1, read on the forward strand.
TATTTTTCACACATTTTCAGGCTCTTCATGTTTTTCAACACCGCTTCATGATCCTCCTATTTCTCTGACCGTTTCATGCTCCTCATATATTTGACACCTTTTGAAGCTCTTCATATTTTTCACAACTTTTCAGGCTCTTCATGTTTTTTGACGACTGCTTCATGCTCCTCCTATTTTCAGACCGTTTCTTGCTCCTCATACTTTTGACACCTTTTGAAGCTCTTCATATTTTTGACACCTTTTCAAGCTCTTCACGTTTTTCAACACCGCTTCATGCTCCTCCTATTTTTCAGACCGTTTCGTGCTCCTCATAGATTTGACACCTTTTGAAGCTCTTCTTTTTTTCTCACCTTTTCAGGCTCTTCATGTTTTTCAAACCGATTCTTGCTCCTCCTATTTTTCAGACCAATTAATACGCCTCATATTTTTGACACCTTTTGAATATCTTCGTATTTTTCACACATTTTCAGGCTCTTCAGGTTTTTCAACACCGCTTCATGCTCCTCCTATTTTTCATACCGTCTCATGCTCCTCCTATTTTTGACACCTTTTGAAGCTCATCATATATTTCACACCTTTTCAGGCTCTTCAGGTTTTTCAACACTGCTTCATGCTCCTCCTATTTTTCAGACAATTTCATGCTCCTCATATTTTTGACACCATTTGAATCTCTTCATATTTTTGACAACTTTTCATGCTCTTCATGTTTTTCAACAGCGCTTCATGCTTCTCCTATGTTTCAGACGGTTTCTTGCCCCTCATATTTTTGACACCTTTTGAAGCTCTTCATATATTTCACGCCTTTTCAGGCTCTTCAGGTTTTTCAACACCGCTTCATGCTCCTCCTATTTTTCAGACCGTTTCATCCTCCTCGTGTTTTTCAGGCGGTTTCATGCTCCTCATAGTTTTGACACCTTTTGAAACTCTTCATATTTTTCACACCTTTTCATGCTCTTCATGTTTTTGAAAACGGCTTCATGATCCTCCTGTTTTTCAGACTGTTTCATGCTCCTCATATTTTTGACACATTTTGAAGCTCTTCATATTTTTCACACCTTTTAATGCTCTTCATGTTTATGAACACCACTTCATGCTCCTCCTATTTTTCAGACCGTTTCTTGCTCCTCATACTTTTGACACCTTTTGAAGCTCTTCATATTTTTGACACTTTTTCAAGCTCTTCACTTTTTTCAACACCGCTTCATGCCCCTCCTATTTTTCAGACCGTTTCGTGCTCCTCATAGATTTGACACCTTTTGAAGCTCATCATATATTTCACACCTGTTCAGGCTCTTCAGGTTTTTCAACACCGCTTCATGCTCCTCCTATTTTTCAGACTGTTTCATGCTCCTCCTATTTTTGACACCTTTTGAAGCTCATCATATATTTCACACCTGTTCAGGCTCTTCACGTTTTTCAACACCGCTTCATGCTCATCCTATTTTTCAGACCGTTTCGTGCTCCTCATAGATTTGACACCTTTTGAAGCCCTTCATTTTTTCACACCTGTTCAGGCTCTTCAGGTTTTTCAACACCGCTTCATGCTCCTCCTATTTTTCAGACCGTTTCGTGCTCCTCATAGATTTGAAACCTTTTGAAGCCCTTCATTTTTTCACACCTGTTCAGGCTCTTCAGGTTTTTCAACACCGCTTCATGCTCCTCTTATTTTTCATACCGTTTCATGCTCCTCATAGTTTTGACACCTTTTGAAACTCTTCATATTTTTCACACCTTTTCATGCTCTTCATGTTTTTGAAAACGGCTTCATGCTCCTCCTATTTTTCAGACCGTTTCTTGCTCCTCATATTTTTCACACACTTTGAAACTCTACATATTTTTCACACCTTTTCAGTCTCTTCATGTTTTTGAACACCGCTTCCTGTTCCTCCTATTTTTCAGACAATTTCATGCTCCTCATATTTTTGACACCATTTGAATCTCTTCATATTTTTGACAACTTTTCATGCTCTTCATGTTTTTCAACACCGATTCTTACTCCTCCTATTTTTCAGACCGTTTCATGCTCCTCCTATTTTTCAGACGGTTTAATGCTCCTCATATTTTGACACCTTTAGAAACTCTTCATATTTTTCACACCTTTTAATGCTCTTCATGTTTTTCAACAGCGCTTCATTCCCCTCTATTTTTTAGACCGTTTCATGCTCCTCATATATTTGACACCTTTTGAAGCTCTTCATATTTTTCACACCTTTTCAGGCTCTTCATGTTTTTTGACGACTGCTTCATGCTCCTCCTATTTTTCTGACTGTTTCATGCTCCTCATATTTTTGACACCTTTTGAAGCTCTTCATATATTTCACACCTTTTCAAGCTCTTCATCTTCTTCAAAAACATTTCATGCTCCTCCTATTTTTCAGACCGTTTCATGCTCCTCATATTTTTGACACCTTTTGAAGCTCTTCATATTACACACACCTTTTCAGGATCTTCATGTTTTCCAACACCGCTTCATTCTCCTCCTATTTTTCAGACCGTTTCATGCTCCTCATATTTTTGACACTTTTTGAAGCTCTTTATACTTTTCAAACCTTTTCAAGCTCTTCATGTTTTTGACGACCGCTTCATGCTCCTCCTATTTTTCAGACCGTTTCATGCTGCTCATATTTTTGACATCTTTTGAAGCTCTTCATATTTTTCACACCTTTTCAGGCTCTTCATGTTTTTCAACATCGCTTCATTCTCGTCCTATTTTTCAGACAGTTTCATGCTCCTCATATTTTTGACACCTTTTGAAGCTCCACCTATTTTTCACACCTTTTCAGGCTGTTCATGTTTTTCAACAGCGTTTCATGCTCCTCCTATTTTTCAAACCGTTTCATGCTCCCTCTATTTTTCAGACCATTTCATTCTCCTCATATTTTGACAGTTTTGCAAGCTCTTCATATTTTTCACACCTTTTCAGGCTCTTCATGTTTTTGAACACCGCTTCATGCTCCTCCTATTTTTCAGACCGTTTCATGCTCCTCCTATTTTTCACCATTTCATTCTCCTCATATTTTCACAATTTTGGAAGCTCTTCATATTTTTCACACCTTTTCATGCTCTTCATGTTTTTGAACACAACTTCATGCTTTTCCTAATTTTCAGACCGTATCATGCTCCTCATGTATTTCACACCTTTTGAAGTTCTTCATATTTTTCATACCTTTTCATGCTCTTCATGTTTTTGAACACCGCTTCATGCTCCTCCTATTTTTCAGACCGTTTCATGCTACTTATATTTTTCACACCTTTTGAAGCTCTTCATATTTTTCACACCTTTTCAGGCTATTCATGTTTTTCAACATCACTTCATGCTCCTCCTATATTTCAGTCCGTTTCATGCACATCTCATTTTTCACACCTTTTGAAGCTCTTCATATTTTTCACACCTTTTCAGGCTCTTCATGTTTTTCAACACCGCTTCTTGCTCCTCCTATTTTTGAGACCATTTCATACTCCTTATATTTTTGAAATTTTTTGAGGCTCTTCATATTTTTCACACCTTTTCAGGCTCTTCATGTTTTTGAACACCGTTTCATGATCCTCCTATTTTTCAGAACGTTTCATGCTCCTCATATTTTGACACCTTTTAAAGCTCTTCATATTTTTCACACCTTTTGTGGCTCTTCATGTTTTTGAACACCGCTTCATGCTCCTCCTATTTTTCAGACCGTTTCATTCTCCTCATATTTTTCACACCTTTTGAAGATCTTCATATTTTTCACACCTTTTCAGGCTCTTCATGTTTTTCAACACCGCTTCATGCTCCTCCTATTTTTCAGACCGTATCATGCTCCTCATGTATTTCACACCTTTTGAAGCTCTTCATATTTTTCACACCTTTTCATGGTCTTCATGTTTTTGAACACCGCTTCATGCTCCTCCTATTTTTCAGACCGTTTAATGCTACTTATATTTTTCACACCTTTTGAAGCTCTTCATATTTTTCACACCTTTTCAGGCTCTTCATGTTTTTCAACACAACTTCATGCTCCTCCTATTTTTCTGAACTTTTCATGCTCTTCATATATTAGACTCATTTTGAAGCTCTTCATATTTTTCACACCTTTTCAGGATCTTCATAATTTTCAACACCGCTTCATGCTCCTCCTATTTTTCAGACCATTTCATGCTCTTCATATTTTTGAAACCTTTTGAAGCTCTTCATATTTTTCACACCTTTTCAGGCTCTTCATGTTTTTCAACACCGCTTCATGCTCCTTCTATTTTTCAGACCATTTCATGCTCCTCATATTTTTGACACCTTTAAATCTCTTCATATTTTTCACACATTTTTAGGCTCTTCAAGTTTTTGAACACCGTTTCATGCTACTTCTATTTGTGAATCCTTTTGAAGCTCTTCATATTTTTCACACCTTTTCAGGCTCTGCAGGTTTTTGAACACCGCTTCATGCCCGTCCTATTTTTCAGACCGTTTTATCTCCTCATGAATTTCACACCTTTTGAAACTCTTTATATTTTGCACACCTTTTCAGGCTCTTCAAGTTTTTCACAACCACTTCATGCTCCTCCTACTTTTCAGACCATTTCATGCTCCTCATATTTTTGACACCTTTTGAAGCTCTTCATATTTTTCACACCTTTTCAGGCTCTTCATGTTTCTCAACACCGCTTCATGCTCCTCTTAGTTTTCAGACCGTTTCATGCTCCTCATATTTGTGACACCATTTGAAGCTCTTCATATTTTTCACACCTTTTCAGGCTCTTCATGTTTTTGAACACCGTTTCATGATCCTCCTATTTTTCAGAACGTTTCATGCTCCTCATATTTTGACACCTTTTAAAGCTCTTCATATTTTTCACACCTTTTGTGGCTCTTCATGTTTTTCAACCCCGCTTCATGCTCTTCCTATTTTTGAGACCATTTCATACTCCTTATATTTTTGACATTTTTTGAGGCTCTTCATATGTTTCACACCTTTTCAGGCTCTTCATGTTTTTGAACACCGGTTCATGCTCCTCCTATTTTACAGACCGTTTCATGCTCATCTCATTTTTTACACCTTTTGAAGCTCTTCATATTTTTAGTACCTTTTCAGGATCTCCATATATTTGAATACCGCTTCATGCTCCTCCTAATTTTGAGACCGTTTCATGCTCCTCATATTTTTGACACCTTTTAAAGCTCTTCATATTTTTGAACATCACTATGCTCCTCCTATTTTTCACCGTTTCATGCTCCTCATATTTTTCACACCTTTTGAAGCTCTTCATATTTTTCACACCTTTTCAGGCTCTTCATGTTTTGAACACCGCTTCATGCTCCTCCTATTTTACAGACCGTTTCATGCTCATCTCATTTTTTACACCTTTTGAAGCTCTTCATATTTTTCACAACTTTTGAAGCTCTTCATATTTTTCACACCTTTTCAGGTTCTTCATTATTTTCAAAACCACTTCATGCTCCTCCTATTTTTCAGACCGTTTCATGTTCCTTATATTTTTGACACCTTTTGAAGCTCTTCATATTTTTTACACCCTTCCTGGCTCTTCATGTTTTTCAACACGGCTTCATGCTCTTCCTATTTTTCAGACCTTTTCATGCTCCTCATATTTTTGACACCTTTTGAAGCTCTTCATATTTTTCACACTTTTTCAGGCTCTTCAATTTTTTCAACAATGTTACAATGCTCCTCCTATTTTTCAGACCGTTTCATGCTCCTCATATTTTTGACACCTTTTGAAGCTCTTCATATTTTTCACACCTTTTGAAGCTCTTCATATATTTCACACTTTTTCAAGCTCTTCATGTTTTTCAACACCACTTCATGCTTCTCCTATTTCTCGGACCGTTTCATGCTCATCTCATTTTTGACAGCTTTTGAAGTTTTTCAAATTTTTTACATCTTTTGAAACTATTCATATTTTTCACACCTTTTCAGGCTCTTCATGTTTTTCAACACCGCTTCATGCTCCTCCTATTTTTCAGACCGTTTCATGTTCCTCTCATTTCTGAAATCGTTTGAAGCTCTTCATATATTTCACACATTTTCAGGCTCTTAATGTTTTTCAACACCACTTCATGCTCCTCCTTTTTTTCAGACCGTTTCATGCTCATCTTATTTTTGACACCTTCTGAAGCGCTTCATAGTTTTCACAAATTTTCAGGCTCTTCATATTTTTGAACAGCGCTTCGTGCTCCTCCTTTTTTTCAGACCGTTTCATGCACCTCATGTATTTCACACATTTTGCGGCTCTTCATATTTTACACACCTTTTCAGGTTCTTCATGATTTTCAACACCACTTCATGCTCCTCCTATTTTTCAGACCTTTTCATGTTCCTTATATTTTTGACACCTTTTGAAGCTCTTCATATTTTTTACACCCTTCCTTGCTCTTCATGTTTTTCAACACGGCTTCATGCTCTTCCTATTTTTCAGACCGTTTCATGCTCCTCATATTTTTCACACCTTTTGAAGCTCTTCATATTTTTCACACCTTTTCAGGCTGTTCATGTTTTTCAACACCGCTTCATGCTCCTCCTATTTTTCAGACCGTTTCATGCTCCTCATGTATTTCACACCTTTTGAAGCTCTTCATATTTTTCACACCTTTTCAGGCTCTTCATGTTTTTGAACACCGATTCATGCTCCTCATATTTTTCAGACTGTTTCATGCTCCTCATATTTTTGACACCTTTTGAAGCTCTTCATATTTTTCACACCATTTCAGGCTCTTCATGTTTTTCAACACCGCTTCATGCTCCTCCTGTTTTTCAGACCGATTCATGCTCCTCAAGTATTTCACACCTTGAGGCTCTTCATATTTTTCACAGCTTTTCAGGCTCTTCATGTTTTTGAACACCGTTTCATGCTCCTCCTATTTTTCAGACCCTTTCATACTCCTCATAGTTTTGACACCTTTTGAAGGTCTTCATATTTTTCGACACTTTTCAGGCTCTTCATGTTTCTCAACACCACATCATGCTCCACCTATTTTTCAGACCGTTTCATGCTCATCTCATTTTTGACACCATTTTAAGCTCTTCATATTTTTCACACCTTGTGAAGCTCTTCATATTTTTCACATGTTTTCACGCTCTTCATGTTTTTCAAGACCGATTCTTGATCCACCTATTTTTCAGACCGTTTCATGCTCCTCATATTTTTGACACGTTTTGAAGCTCTTCATATTTTACACACATTTTCAGGCTCTGCATGTTTTTGAACACCGCTTCATGCTCCTCCTATTTTTAACACATTTTGAAGCTCTTCATATTTTTCACACCTTTTCAGGCTCTTCATGTTTTTAAACACTGCTTCATGCTCCACCTATTTTTCAGACCGTTTCATGCCCCTATGTATTTCACACCTTTTGAAGCTCTTCATATTTTTCACACCTTTTCAGGCCCTTTGTGTTTTTCAAAACCGTTTCATGCTCCTCCTATTTTTCAGACCGTTTCATGTTCCTCATATTTTTGACCTCTTTTGAAGCTCCTAATATTTTTCACAAATTTTGAAGGTCTTCGTATATTTTACACTTTTTCAGGCTCTTCATGTTTTTCAACACCACTTCCTGCTCCTCCTATTTTACAGACCGTTTCATGCTCATCTCATATTTGACAGCTTTTGAAGCTTTTCATATTTTCCACACCTTTTCAGGCTCTTCATGTTTATGAACACCGCTTCATGCTCCTCCTATAATTCAGACGGTTTCATGCTCCTCATGTATTTCACTCCTTTTGAAGCTCTTCACATTTTACACACCTTTTCAGACTCTTCATGATTTTCAACCCCACTTCATGCTCCTCCTATTTTTCAGACCGTTTCATGTTCCTCATATTTTTGACACCTTTTGAAGCTCTTCATGTTTTTTACACCTTTTCAGGCTCTTCATGTTTTTCAACACGGCTTCATGCTCCTCTTATTTTTTAGACCGTTTCGTGCTCCTCATATTTTTCACACCTTTTGAAGCTCTTCATAATTTTCACACCTTTTCAGGCTCTTCATGTTTTTCAACAACGCTTCATGCTCCTCCTATTTTTCAGACCGTTTCATGCTCCTCATGTATTTCACACATTTTGAAGCTCTTCATATTTTTCACATCTTTTCAGGCTTCTCATCTTTTTGAACACCGTTTCATGCTCCTACTATTTTTCAGACCGTTTCATGCTCCTTATATTTTTGAAACCTTTTGAAGCTCTTCATGTTTTTCACACCTTTTCAGGCTCTTCATATTTTTCAACACCGCTTCATGCTCCTCCTATTTTTCAGAACTTTTCATGCTCCTCATATTTTTGACACATTTTGAAGCTCTTCATATTTTTCACACTTTTTCAGGCTCTTCAATTTTTTCAACAATGTTACAATGCTCCTCCTATTTTTCAGACCGTTTCATGCCCCTCATATTTTTGACACCTTTTGAAGCTCTTCATATTTTTCACACCTTTTCAGGCTCTTCATGTTTTGAACACCGCTTCATGCTCCTCCTATTTTACAGACCGTTTCATGCTCATCTCATTTTTTACACCTTTTGAAGCTCTTCATATTTTTCACAACTTTTGAAGCTCTTCATATTTTTCACACCTTTTCAGGTTCTTCATTATTTTCAAAACCACTTCATGCTCCTCCTATTTTTCAGACCGTTTCATGTTCCTTATATTTTTGACACCTTTTGAAGCTCTTCATATTTTTTACACCCTTCCTGGCTCTTCATGTTTTTCAACACGGCTTCATGCTCTTCCTATTTTTCAGACCTTTTCATGCTCCTCATATTTTTGACACCTTTTGAAGCTCTTCATATTTTTCACACTTTTTCAGGCTCTTCAATTTTTTCAACAATGTTACAATGCTCCTCCTATTTTTCAGACCGTTTCATGCTCCTCATATTTTTGACACCTTTTGAAGCTCTTCATATTTTTCACACCTTTTGAAGCTCTTCATATATTTCACACTTTTTCAAGCTCTTCATGTTTTACAACACCACTTCATGCTTCTCCTATTTCTCAGACCGTTTCATGCTCATCTCATTTTTGACAGCTTTTGACGTTTTTCATATTTTTTACATCTTTTGAAACTATTCATATTTTTCACACCTTTTCAGGCTCTTCATGTTTTTCAACACCGCTTCATGCTCCTCCTATTTTTCAGACCGTTTCATGTTCCTCTCATTTCTGAAATCGTTTGAAGCTCTTCATATATTTCACACATTTTCAGGCTCTTAATGTTTTTCAACACCACTTCATGCTCCTCCTATTTTTCAGACCGTTTCATGCTCATCTCATTTTTGACACCTTCTGAAGCGCTTCATAGTTTTCACAAATTTTCAGGCTCTTCATATTTTTGAACACCGCTTCGTGCTCCTCCTTTTTTTCAGACCGTTTCATGCACCTCATGTATTTCACACATTTTGCGGCTCTTCATATTTTACACACCTTTTCAGGTTCTTCATGATTTTCAACACCACTTCATGCTCCTCCTATTTTTCAGACCGTTTCATGTTCCTTATATTTTTGACACCTTTTGAAGCTCTTCATATTTTTTACACCCTTCCTGGCTCTTCATGTTTTTCAACACGGCTTCATGCTCTTCCTATTTTTCAGACCGTTTCATGCTCCTCATATTTTTCACACCTTTTGAAGCTCTTCATATTTTTCACACCTTTTCAGGCTGTTCATGTTTTTCAACACCGCTTCATGCTCCTCCTATTTTTCAGACCGTTTCATGCTCCTCATGTATTTCACACCTTTTGAAGCTCTTCATATTTTTCACACCTTTTCAGGCTCTTCATGTTTTTGAACACCGATTCATGCTCCTCATATTTTTCAGACTGTTTCATGCTCCTCATATTTTTGACACCTTTTGAAGCTCTTCATATTTTTCACACCATTTCAGGCTCTTCATGTTTTTCAACACCGCTTCATGCTCCTCCTGTTTTTCAGACCGATTCATGCTCCTCAAGTATTTCACACCTTGAGGCTCTTCATATTTTTCACAGCTTTTCAGGCTCTTCATGTTTTTGAACACCGTTTCATGCTCCTCCTATTTTTCAGACCCTTTCATACTCCTCATAGTTTTGACACCTTTTGAAGGTCTTCATATTTTTCGACACTTTTCAGGCTCTTCATGTTTCTCAACACCACATCATGCTCCACCTATTTTTCAGACCGTTTCATGCTCATCTCATTTTTGACACCATTTTAAGCTCTTCATATTTTTCACACCTTTTGAAGCTTTTCATATTTTTCACATGTTTTCACGCTCTTCATGTTTTTCAAGACCGATTCTTGATCCACCTATTTTTCAGACCGTTTCATGCTCCTCATATTTTTGACACGTTTTGAAGCTCTTCATATTTTACACACATTTTCAGGCTCTGCATGTTTTTGAACACCGCTTCATGCTCCTCCTATTTTTAACACATTTTGAAGCTCTTCATATTTTTCACACCTTTTCAGGCTCTTCATGTTTTTAAACACTGCTTCATGCTCCACCTATTTTTCAGACCGTTTCATGCCCCTATGTATTTCACACCTTTTGAAGCTCTTCATATTTTTCACACCTTTTCAGGCCCTTTGTGTTTTTCAAAACCGTTTCATGCTCCTCCTATTTTTCAGACCGTTTCATGTTCCTCATATTTTTGACCTCTTTTGAAGCTCCTAATATTTTTCACAAATTTTGAAGGTCTTCGTATATTTTACACTTTTTCAGGCTCTTCATGTTTTTCAACACCACTTCCTGCTCCTCCTATTTTACAGACCGTTTCATGCTCATCTCATATTTGACAGCTTTTGAAGCTTTTCATATTTTCCACACCTTTTCAGGCTCTTCATGTTTATGAACACCGCTTCATGCTCCTCCTATAATTCAGACGGTTTCATGCTCCTCATGTATTTCACTCCTTTTGAAGCTCTTCACATTTTACACACCTTTTCAGACTCTTCATGATTTTCAACCCCACTTCATGCTCCTCCTATTTTTCAGACCGTTTCATGTTCCTCATATTTTTGACAACTTTTGAAGCTCTTCATGTTTTTTACACCTTTTCAGGCTCTTCATGTTTTTCAACACGGCTTCATGCTCCTCTTATTTTTTAGACCGTTTCGTGCTCCTCATATTTTTCACACCTTTTGAAGCTCTTCATAATTTTCACACCTTTTCAGGCTCTTCATGTTTTTCAACAACGCTTCATGCTCCTCCTATTTTTCAGACCGTTTCATGCTCCTCATGTATTTCACACATTTTGAAGCTCTTCATATTTTTCACATCTTTTCAGGCTTCTCATCTTTTTGAACACCGTTTCATGCTCCTACTATTTTTCAGACCGTTTCATGCTCCTTATATTTTTGAAACCTTTTGAAGCTCTTCATGTTTTTCACACCTTTTCAGGCTCTTCATATTTTTCAACACCGCTTCATGCTCCTCCTATTTTTCAGACCTTTTCATGCTCCTCATATTTTTGACACCTTTTGAAGCTCTTCATATTTTTCACACTTTTTCAGGCTCTTCAATTTTTTCAACAATGTTACAATGCTCCTCCTATTTTTCAGACCGTTTCATGCTCCTCATATTTTTGACACCTTTTGAAGCTCTTCATATTTTTCACACCTTTTGAAGCTCTTCATATATTTCACACTTTTTCAAGCTCTTCATGTTTTTCAACACCACTTCATGCTTCTCCTATTTCTCAGACCGTTTCATGCTCATCTCATTTTTGACAGCTTTTGAAGTTTTTCAAATTTTTCACATCTTTTGAAACTATTCATATTTTTCACACCTTTTCAGGCTCTTCATGTTTTTCAACACCGCTTCATGCTCCTCCTATTTTTCAGACCGTTTCATGTTCCTCTCATTTCTGAAATCGTTTGAAGCTCTTCATATATTTCACACATTTTCAGGCTCTTAATGTTTTTCAACACCACTTCATGCTCCTCCTATTTTTCAGACCGTTTCATGCTCATCTCATTTTGACACCTTCTGAAGCGCTTCATAGTTTTCACAAATTTTCAGGCTCTTCATATTTTTGAACACCGCTTCGTGCTCCTCCTTTTTTTCAGACCGTTTCATGCACCTCATGTATTTCACACATTTTGCGGCTCTTCATATTTTACACACCTTTTCAGGTTCTTCATGATTTTCAACACCACTTCATGCTCCTCCTATTTTTCAGACCGTTTCATGTTCCTTATATTTTTGACACCTTTTGAAGCTCTTCATATTTTTTACACCCTTCCTGGCTCTTCATGTTTTTCAACACGGCTTCATGCTCTTCCTATTTTTCAGACCGTTTCATGCTCCTCATATTTTTCACACCTTTTGAAGCTCTTCATATTTTTCACACCTTTTCAGGCTGTTCATGTTTTTCAACACCGCTTCATGCTCCTCCTATTTTTCAGACCGTTTCATGCTCCTCATGTATTTCACACCTTTTGAAGCTCTTCATATTTTTCACACATTTTCAGGCTCTTCATGTTTTTGAACACCAATTCATGCTCCTCATATTTTTCAGACTGTTTCATGCTCCTCATATTTTTGACACCTTTTGAAGCTCTTCATATTTTTCACACCATTTCAGGCTCTTCATGTTTTTCAACACCGCTTCATGCTCCTCCTGTTTTTCAGACCGATTCATTCTCCTCAAGTATTTCACACCATGAGGCTCTTCATATTTTTCACAGCTTTTCAGGCTCTTCATGTTTTTGAACACCGTTTCATGCTCCTCCTATTTTTCAGACCCTTTCATACTCCTCATAGTTTTGACACCTTTTGAAGGTCTTCATATTTTTCGCAACTTTTCAGGCTCTTCATGTTTTTCAACACCACATCATGCTCCACCTATTTTTCAGACCGTTTCATGCTCATCTCATTTTTGACACCATTTTAAGCTCTTCATATTTTTCACACCTTTTGAAGCTCTTCATATTTTTCACACGTTTTCACGCTCTTCATGTTTTTCAAGACCGATTCTTGATCCACCTATTTTTCAGACCGTTTCCTGCTCCTCATATTTTTGACACGTTTTGAAGCTCTTCATATTTTACACACATTTTCAGGCTCTGCATGTTTTTGAACACCGCTTCATGCTCCTCCTATTTTTAACACCTTTTGAAGCTCTTCATATTTTTCACACCTTTTCAGGCTCTTCATGTTTTTAAACACTGCTTCATGCTCCACCTATTTTTCAGACCGTTTCATTCTCCTCATATTTTTGACACCTTTTCAAGCTCTTCATATTTTCACATCTTTTCAGGCTCTTCATGTTTTTCAACACAGCTTCATGCTCCTTCTATTTTTCAGACCGTTTCATGCCCCTATGTATTTCACACCTTTTGAAGCTCTTCATATTATTCACACCTTTTCAGGCCCTTCGTGTTTTTCAAAACCGTTTCATGCTCCTCCTATTTTTCAGACCGTTTCATGCTCCTCATATTTTTGACCTCCTTTGAAGCTCCTAATATTTTTCACAAATTTTGAAGGTCTTCATATATTTTACACTTTTTCAGGCTCTTCATGTTTTTCAACACCACTCCCTTCTCCTCCTATTTTACAGACCGTTTCATGCTCATCTCATATTTGACAGCTTTTGAAGCTCTTCATATTTTTCACACCTTTTCAGGCTCTTCATGTTTATGAACACCGCTTCATGCTCCTCCTATAATTCAGACGGTTTCATGCTCCTCATGTATTTCACTCCTTTTGAAGCTCTTCACATTTTACACACCTTTTCAGACTCTTCATGATTTTCAACCCCACTTCATGCTCCTCCTATTTTTCAGACCGTTTCATGTTCCTCATATTTTTGACAGCTTTTGAAGCTCTTCATGTTTTTTACACCTTTTCAGGCTCTTCATGTTTTTCAACACTGCTTCATGCTCCTCTTATTTTTTAGACCGTTTCATGCTCCTCATATTTTTCACACCTTTTGAAGCTCTTCATAATTTTCACACCTTTTCAGGCTCTTCATGTTTTTCAACAGCGCTTCATGCTCCTCCTATTTTTCAGACCTTTTCATGCGCCTCATATTTTTGACACCTTTTGAAGCTCTTCATATTTTTCACACGTTTTCAGGCTCTTCATGTTTTTGAACACCGCTTCATGCTCCTCCTATTTTTCAGACCTTTTCATGCTCCTCATATTTTTGACACCTTTTGAAGCTCTTCATATTTTTCACACCTTTTCATGCTCTTCATGTTTTTCAACACCGCTTCATGCTCCTCCTATTTTTCTGACCGTTTCATGCTCCTCATAGTTTTGACAAATTTTGAAGCTCTTCATATTTTTGACACCATTTCAAGCTCTTCATGTTTTTCAACACCGCTTCCTGCTCCTCCTCTTTTTCAGACCATTTCATGCTCCTCATATTTTTGACACCTTTTCATGCTCTTCATGTTTTTCAACACCGCGTCATGCCCCTCCTATTTTCAGACCGTTTCATGCTCCTCATATTTTTGACGTCTTTTGAAGCTCTTCACATTTTTCACACCTTTTAATGCTCTTCATGTTTTTGAACACCGATTCATGCTCCTCCTATTTTTCAGACCGTTTCATGCTCCTCATATTTTTGACACCTTTTGAAGCTCTTCATATTTTTCACACCATTTCAGGCTCTTCATGTTTTTCAACACCGCTTCATGCTCCTCCTTTATTTCAGAAAGTTTCCTTCTCCTCCCATTTTTCACACCTTTTAAAGCTCTTATAATATTTCACACCTTTTCAAGCTCGTCATGTTTTTGAACACTGCTTCATTCTCCTCCTCTTTTTCTGACCGTTTCATGGTCCTCATATTTTTGACACCTTTTGAAACTCTTCATATTTTTCACGCCTTTTAAAACTGTTCATGTTTTTGAACACCGCTTCATTCTCCTCCTTTTTTTTCAGACTGTTTCGTGCTCCTCATGTATTTCACACCTTTTGAAGCTCTTCATATATTTCACACCTTTTCAGGCTCTTCATGTTTTTGAACACCACTTCATGCTCCTCCTATTTTTTAGACCGTTTCATGCTCCTCATGTATTTCACACTTTTCAAGCTCTTCATATTTTTCACACATTTCCAGGCTCTTCATGTTTTTGAACATCGTTTCCTGCTCCTCCTAATTTTCAGACCGTTTCATACTCATCATATTTTTGTCACATTTTGAAGCGCTTCATATTTTTCACAACTTTTCAGTCTCTTCATGTTTTTTAACACCGTTTCATGCTCCTCCTATTTTTCAGACCTGTTCATGCTCCTCATATTTTTGACTCGTTTTGAAGCTCTTCATATTTTTCACACCTTTTCAGGCTCTTCATATTTTTCAACACCGCTTCATGCTCCTCCTATTTTTCAGACCTTTTCATGCTCCTCATATTTTTGACTCCTTTTGAAGCTCTTCATATTTTTCACACATTTTCAGGCTCTTCATCTTTTTCAACACCACTTCATGCTCCTCATATTTTTCAGACCGTTTCATGCTCCTCATATTTTTGACCCCTTTTGAAGCTCTTCATATTTTTCACACCTTTTCATGCTCTTCCTGTTTTCAACACCGATTCATGCTCCTCCTACTTTTCAGACTGTTTCATGCTCCTCCTATTTTTCAGCCCGTTTCATGCTCCTCATATTTTGACACATTTTGAAGCTCTTCATAGTTTTCACACCTTTTCAGGCTCTTCATGTTGATGAATACTGCTTCATGCTCCTCCTATATTTCACACCGTTTCACGCTCCTCATATTTTTGACACCTTTTGAAGCTCTTCATATTTTTCACATCTTTTCAGGCTCTTCATCTTTTTCAACACCGCTTCATGCTCCTCCTTTTTTTCAGACAGTTTCATTCTCCTCCTATTTTTGACACCTTTTGAAGCTCTTCATATATTTCACACTTTTTCAAGCTCTTCATGTTTTTGAACACTGCTTCATGCTCCTCCTATTTTTCAGACCGTTTCTTGCTCCTCATATTTTTGACTCCTTTTGAAGCTCTTCATATTTTTCACACCTTTTCAGGCTCTTCATGTTTTTCAACACCGCTTCATGCTCCTCCTATGTTTCAGACTGTTTCATGCTCCTCGTATTTTTGACACGTTTTGAAGCTCTTCATATATTTCACATCTTTTCAGGCTCTTCATGATTTTCAACACCGCTTCATGCTCCTCCTATTTTTCAGACCGTTTCATGCTCATAATATTTTTGACACCATTCGAAGCTCTTCATAATTTTGACACCTTTTGATGCTCTTCATCTTTTTCAACACCGCTTCATGCTCCTCATTTTTTTCAGACAGTTTCTTGCTCCTCATATTTTTGACACCTTTTGAAGCTCTTCATTTATTTCACTCCTTTACAGGCTCTTCATGTTTTTCAACACAGCTTCATGCTCCTCCTATTTTTTAGAGCGTTTCATGCTCCTCATATATTACACACCTTTTGAAGCTCTTCATATTTTTCACACTTTTCCAGGCTCTTCATGTTTTTGAACACCGTTTCATGTTCCTCCTATTTTTCAGACTGTTTCCTGCTCCTAATATTTTTGACACCTTTTGAAGCTCTTCATATTTTTCACACCTTTTCAGGCTCTTCATGGTTTTCAACACCACTTCATGCTCCTCCTTTATTTGAGACAGTTTCATTCTCCTCCTATTTTTGACACCTTTTGAAACTCTTCATATATTTCACAACTTTTCAAGCTCTTCATGGTTTTGAACACGGATTCATGCTTCTCCTATTTTTCATACCGTTTCATGCTCCTGCTATTTTTCAGGCCGTTTCATGCTCCTCATATTTTGACACCTTTTGAAGCTCTTCGTATTTTTCACACATTTTCAGGCTCTTCATGTTTTTGAACACCGTTTCATTCTCCTCCTATTTTTCAGACCGTTTCATGCTCCTAATATTTTTGACACATTTTGAAGCTCTTCATATTTTTCACACCTTTTCAGGCTCTTCATGTTTTTGAACACCGCTTCATGCTCCTCCTTTTTTTCAGGCGGTTTCTTACTCCTCATATATTTCAATCCTTTTGAAGCTCTTCATATTTTTCACACCTTTTCAGGCTCTTCATGGTTTTCAACACCGCTTCATGCTTCTCCTTTATTTGAGACAGTTTCATTCTCCTCCTATTTTTGACACCTTTTGAAACTCTTCATATATTTCACAACTTTTCAAGCTCTTCATGGTTTTGAACACGGATTCATGCTCCTCCTATTTTTCATACCGTTTCATGCTCCTGCTATTTTTCAGGCCGTTTCATGCTCCTCATATTTTGACACCTTTTGAAGCTCTTCGTATTTTTCACACATTTTCAGGTTCTTCATGATTTTGAACACTAGTGCATCTCCTCTTATTTTTCAGACCGTTTCATGCTCCTCATATTTTTGACACCTTTTGAAGCTCTTCATATTTTTCACTACTTTTCATGCTCTTCATGTTTTTCAACACCGCTTCAATCTCCTCCTATTTTTCAGACCGTTTCATGCTCCTCATAGTTTTGACACCTTGTGAAGCTCTTCATATTTTTCACACCTTTTCAGGCTCTTCATGTTCTTCAACAGCGCTTCATGCTCCTCCTATTTTTCAGACCATTTCATGCTCCTCATATTTTTGACACCTTTTGAAGCTCTTCATATTTTTCACACCTTTTCATGCTCTTCATGTTTTTCAACACCGCTTCATGCTCCTCCTATTTTTCTGACCGTTTCATGATCCTCATAGTTTTGACACCTTTTGTAGCTCTTCATATTTTTGACACCATTTCAAGCTCTTCATGTTTTTCAACACCGCTTCCTGCTCCTCCTATTTTTCAGACCATTTCATGCTCCTCCTATTTTTGACACCTTTTCATGCTCTTCATGTTTTTCAACACCGCGTCATGCCCCTCCTTTTTTCAGACCGTTTCATGCGCCTCATATTTTTGACGTCTTTTGAAGCTCTTCACATTTTTCACACCTTTTAATGCTCTTCATGTTTTTGAACACCGATTCATGCTCCTCCTCTTTTTCAGACCGTTTCATGCTCCTCATATTTTTGACACCTTTTGAAGCTCTTCATATTTTTCACACCATTTCAGGCTCTTCATGTTTTTCAACAGCGCTTCATGCTCCTCCTTTATTTCAGAAAGTTTCCTTCTCCTCCCATTTTTCACACCTTTTGAAGCTCTTATTATATTTCACACCTTTTCAAGCTCGTCATGTTTTTGAACACTGCTTCATCCTCCTCCTCTTTTTCTGACCGTTTCATGGTCCTCGTATTTTTGACACCTTTTGAAGCTCTTCATATTTTTCACACCTTTACAGGCTCTTCATGTTTTTGAACACCGCTTCATGCTCCTCCTATTTTTCAGACCGTTTCATGCTCCTCATATTTTTGACACCTTTTAAAACTCTTCATATTTTTCACACCTTTTGAAACTGTTTATGTTTTTGAACACCGCTTCATTCTCCTCCTTTTTTTTCAGACTGTTTCGTGCTCCACATGTATTTCACACCTTTTGAAGCTCTTCATATATTTCACACCTTTTCAGGCTCTTCATGTTTTTGAACACCACTTCATGCTCCTCCTATTTTTTAGACCGTTTCATGCTCCTCATGTATTTCACACTTTTGAAGCTCTTCATATTTTTCACGCATTTCCAGGCTCTTCATGTTTTTGAACATCGTTTCCTGCTCCTCCTATTTTTCAGACGATTTCATACTCCTCATATTTTTGTCACATTTTGAAGCTCTTCATATTTTTCACAAGTTTTCAGTCTCTTCATGTTTTTTAACACCGTTTCATGCTCCTCCTATTTTTCAGACCTTTTCATGCTCCTCATATTTTTGACTCCTTTTGAAGCTCTTCATATTTTTCACACCTTTTCAGGCTCTTCATGGTTTTCAACACCACTTCATGCTCCTCTTTTATTTGAGACAGTTTCATTCTCCTCCTATTTTTGACACCTTTTGAAACTCTTCATATATTTCACAACTTTTCAAGCTCTTCATGGTTTTGAACACGGATTCATGCTTCTCCTATTTTTCATACCGTTTCATGCTCCTGCTATTTTTCAGGCCGTTTCATGCTCCTCATATTTTGACACCTTTTGAAGCTCTTCGTATTTTTCACACATTTTCAGGCTCTTCATGTTTTTGAACACTACTGCATCTCCTCTTATTTTTCAGAACGTTTCATGCTCCTCATATTTTTGACACCTTTTGAAGCTCTTCATATTTTTCACTACTTTTCATGCTCTTCATGTTTTTCAACACCGCTTCAATCTCCTCCTATTTTTCAGACCGTTTCATGCTCCTCATAGTTTTGACACCTTGTGAAGCTTTTCATATTTTTCACACCTTTTCAGGCTCTTCATGTTTTTCAACAGCGCTTCATGCTCCTCCTATTTTTCAGACCATTTCATGCTCCTCATATTTTTGACACCTTTTGAAGCTCTTCATATTTTTCACACCTTTTCATGCTCTTCATGTTTTTCAACACCGCTTCATGCTCCTCCTATTTTTCTGACCGTTTCATGCTCCTCATAGTTTTGACACCTTTTGAAGCTCTTCATATTTTTCACTACTTTTCATGCTCTTCATGTTTTTCAACACCGCTTCAATCTCCTCCTATTTTTCAGACCATTTCATGCTCCTCATAGTTTTGACACCTTGTGAAGCTCTTCATATTTTTCACACCTTTTCAGGCTCTTCATGTTTTTCAACAGCGCTTCATGCTCCTCCTATTTTTCAGACCATTTCATGCTCCTCATATTTTTGACACCTTTTGAAGCTCTTCATATTTTTCACACCTTTTCATGCTCTTCATGTTTTTCAACACCGCTTCATGCTCCTCCTATTTTTTAGAGCGTTTCATGCTCCTCATATATTACACACCTTTTGAAGCTCTTCATATTTTTCACACCTTTTCATGCTCTTCATGTTTTTCAACACCGCTTCATGCTCCTCCTATTTTTCTGACCGTTTCATGCTCCTCATAGTTTTGACACCTTTTGAAACTCTTCATATTTTTCACTACTTTTCAGGCTCTTCATGTTTTTGAACACCGTTTCATTCTCCTCCTATTTTTCAGACCGTTTCATGCTCCTAATATTTTTGACACATTTTGAAGCTCTTCATATTTTTCACACCTTTTCAGGCTCTTCATGTTTTTGAACACCGCTTCATGCTCCTCCTTTTTTTCAGGCGGTTTCTTACTCCTCATATATTTCAATCCTTTTGAAGCTCTTCATATTTTTCACACCTTTTCAGGCTCTTCATGGTTTTCAACACCGCTTCATGCTTCTCCTTTATTTGAGACAGTTTCATTCTCCTCCTATTTTTGACACCTTTTGAAACTCTTCATATATTTCACAACTTTTCAAGCTCTTCATGGTTTTGAACACGGATTCATGCTCCTCCTATTTTTCATACCGTTTCATGCTCCTGCTATTTTTCAGGCCGTTTCATGCTCCTCATATTTTGACACCTTTTGAAGCTCTTCGTATTTTTCACACATTTTCAGGTTCTTCATGATTTTGAACACTAGTGCATCTCCTCTTATTTTTCAGACCGTTTCATGCTCCTCATATTTTTGACACCTTTTGAAGCTCTTCATATTTTTCACTACTTTTCATGCTCTTCATGTTTTTCAACACCGTGTCATGCTCCTCCTATTTTTCAGACCGTTTCATGCTCCTCATAGTTTTGACACCTTGTGAAGCTCTTCATATTTTTCACACCTTTTCAGGCTCTTCATGTTCTTCAACAGCGCTTCATGCTCCTCCTATTTTTCAGACCATTTCATTCTCCTCATATTTTTGACACCTTTTCAGGCTCTTCATGTTGTTGAATATGCCTTCATGCTCCTCCTATATTTCACACCGTTTCACGCTCCTCATATTTTTGACACCTTTTGAAGCTCTTCATATTTTTCACATCTTTTCAGGCTCTTCATCTTTTTCAACACCGCTTCATGCTCCTCCTTTTTTTCAGACAGTTTCATTCTCCTCCTATTTTTGACACCTTTTGAAGCTCTTCATATATTTCACACTTTTTCAAGCTCTTCATGTTTTTGAACACTGCTTCATGCTCCTCCTATTTTTCAGACCCTTTCTTGCTCCTCATATTTTTGACTCCTTTTGAAGCTCTTCATATTTTTCACACCTTTTCAGGCTCTTCATGTTTTTCAACACCGCTTCATGCTCCTCCTATGTTTCAGACCGTTTCATGCTCCTCGTATTTTTGACACGTTTTGAAGCTCTTCACATATTTCACATCTTTTCAGGCTCTTCATGTTTTTCAACACCGCTTCATGCTCCTCCTATTTTTCAGACCGTTTCATGCTCATAATATTTTTGACACCATTCGAAGCTCTTCATAATTTTGACACCTTTTGATGCTCTTCATGTTTTTCAACACCGCTTCATGCTCCTCATTTTTTTCAGACAGTTTCTTGCTCCTCATATTTTTGACACCTTTTGAAGCTCTTCATTTATTTCACTCCGTTACAGGCTCTTCATGTTTTTCAACACAGCTTCATGCTCCTACTATTTTTTAGAGCGTTTCATGCTCCTCATATATTTCACACCTTTTGAAGCTCTTCATATTTTTCACACATTTCCACGCTCTTCATGTTTTTGAACACCGTTTCATGCTCCTCCTATATTTCAGACCGTTTCCTGCTCCTAATATTTTTGACACGTTTTGAAGCACTTCATATTTTTCACACCTTTTCAGGCTCTTCATGTTTTTGAACACCGCTTCATGCTCCTCCTTTTTTTCAGACCGTTTCGTGCTCCTCATGTATTTCAATCCTTTTGAAGCTCTTCATATTTTTCACACCTTTTCAGGCTCTTCATGGTTTTCAACTCCGCTTCATGCTCCTCCTTTATTTCAGACAGTTTCATTCTCCTCCTATTTTTGACACCTTTTGAAGCTCTTCATATATTTCACACCTTTTCAATCTCTTCATGTTTTTGAACACCAATTCATGCTCCTCCTATTTTTCATACCGTTTCATGCTCCTCCTATTTTTCAGGCCGTTTCATGCTCCTCATATTTTGACACGTTTTAAAGCTCTTCGTATTTTTCACACATTTTCAGGCTCTTCATGTTTTTGAACACCACTGCATCTCCTCTTATTTTTCAGAATGTTTCATGCTCCTCATATTTGAGAAGTTTTGAAGCTCTTCATATATTTCACATCTTTTCAGGCTCTTCATGTTTTTCAACACCGCTTCATGCTCCTCCTATTTTTCAGACCGTTTCATGCTCCTCATATATTTGATACCTTTTGAAGCTCTTCATATTTTTCACTACTTTTCATGCTCTTCATGTTTTTCAAAACCGCTTCAAGCTCCTCCTAATTTTCAGACCGTTTCATGCTCCTCATAGTTTTGACACCTTTTGAGGCTCTTCATATTTTTCACACCTTTTCAGGCTCTTCATGTTTTTCAACAGCGCTTTATGCTCCTCCTATTTTTCAGACCATTTCATGCGCCTCATATTTTTGACACCTTTTGAAGCTCTTCATATTTTTCACACCTTTTCAGGCTCTTCATGTCTTTCAACACGGCTTCCTGCTCATCCTATTTTTCAGACCATTTCATGCTCCTCATAATTTTGACACCTTTTGAAGCTCTTCATATTTTTGACACCTTTTCAAGCTCTTCATGTTTTTCAACACCGCTTCATGCTCCTCCTATTTTTCAGATCGTTTCATGCTCATAATATTTTTGACACCATTCGAAGCTCTTCATATTTTTGACACCTTTTGTTGCTCTTCATGTTTTTCAACACCACTTCATGCTCCTCATATTTTTCAGACCGTTTCTTGCTCCTCATATTTTTAACATCTTTTGAAGCTCTTCATATATTTCACACCTTTTCAGGCTCTTCATGTTTTTCAACACCGCTTCATGCTCCTCCTATATTTCAGACCGTTTCTTGCTGCTCATATTTTTGACACCTTTTGAAGCTCTTCATTTATTTCACTCCTTTACACTCTCTTGATGTTTTTCAACACGGCTTCATGGTCCTCCTATTTTTTAGACCGTTTCATGCTCCTCATATATTACACACCTTTTGAAGCTCTTCATATTTTTCACACCTTTCCAGGCTCTTCATGTTTTTGAACACCGTTTCAAGCTCCTCCTATTTTTCAGACCGTTTCCTGCTCCTAATATTTTTGACACGTTTTGAACCTCTTCATATTTTTCAAAGCTTTTCAGTCTTTTCATGTTTTGAACACCGCTTCATGATCCTCATACTTTTCCGACCGTTTCATGCTCCGCATATATTTCACACCTTTTGAAGCTCTTCATATTTTTCACACCTTTTCTGGTTCTCATGTTTTTGAACACAGCTTCATGCTCCTCCTATTTTTCAGACCGTTTCATGCTCTTCATATATTTCACACCTTTTGAAGCTCTTCCTATTTTTCACACCTTTTCAGGCTCTTCATGTTTTTCAACAGCACTTCATGCTCCTCCTATTTTTCAGACCGTTTCATGCTCCTCATATTTTTGACACCTTTAGAATATCTTCATTTTTTTCACAACTTTTCTGGCTCTTCATATTTTTCAACAGCATTTCATGCTCCTCCTATTTTTCAGATCATTTCGTGATCCTCATGTTTTTCAAAGCTTTTGAAGCTCTTCATATTTTTCACACCTTTTCATGCTCTTCATGTTTTTGAACACCGCTTCATGATTCTCCTATTTTTCATACGGTTCCTTGCTCCTCATATTTTTGACACCTTTTGAAGCTCTTCATATATTTCAAGCCTTTTCAGGCTCTTCAGCTTTTTCAACACCGCTTCATGCTCCTCCTATTTTTCAGACCGTTTCATGCTCCTCCTATTTTTCAGGCGGTTTCATGCTCCTCATAGTTTTGACACCTTTTGAAACTCTTCATATTTTTCACACCTTTTCATGCTCTTCATGTTTTTGAAAACGGCTTCATGCTCCTCCTATTTTTCAGATCGTTTCATGCTCCTCATAGTTTTGAAACCTTTTGAAGCTCTTCATATTTTTCACATCTTTTCAGGATCTTCATGTTTTTCAACACCGATTCTTGCTCCTCCTATTTTTCAGACCGTTTCATGCTCCTCCTATTTTTCAGACTGTTTAATGCTCCTCATATTTTGACTCCTTTTGAAACTCTTCATATTTTTCACACCTTTTAATGCTCTTCATGTTTTTCAACAGCGCTTCATTCCCCTCTATTTTTTAGACCGTTTCATGCTCCTCATATATTTGACACCTTTTGAAGCTCTTCATATTTTTCACACCTTTTCATGCTCTGCATTTTTTTCAACACCGCTTCATGCTCCTCCTATTTTTCAGACCGTTTCATGCTCTTCAGAGTTTTGACACCTTTTGAAGCTCTTCATATTTTTCACACATTTTCAGGCTCTTCATGTTTTTCAACACCGCTTCATGATCCTCCTATTTCTCTGACCGTTTCATGCTCCTCATATATTTGACACCTTTTGAAGCTCTTCATATTTTTCACAACTTTTCAGGCTCTTCATGTTTTTTGACGACTGCTTCATGCTCCTCCTATTTTCAGACCGTTTCTTGCTCCTCATACTTTTGACACCTTTTGAAGCTCTTCATATTTTTGACACCTTTTCAAGCTCTTCACGTTTTTCAACACCGCTTCATGCTCCTCCTATTTTTCAGACCGTTTCGTGCTCCTCATAGATTTGACACCTTTTGAAGCTCTTCTTTTTTTCTCACCTTTTCAGGCTCTTCATGTTTTTCAAACCGATTCTTGCTCCTCCTATTTTTCAGACCAATTAATACGCCTCATATTTTTGACACCTTTTGAATATCTTCGTATTTTTCACACATTTTCAGGCTCTTCAGGTTTTTCAACACCGCTTCATGCTCCTCCTATTTTTCATACCGTCTCATGCTCCTCCTATTTTTGACACCTTTTGAAGCTCATCATATATTTCACACCTTTTCAGGCTCTTCAGGTTTTTCAACACTGCTTCATGCTCCTCCTATTTTTCAGACAATTTCATGCTCCTCATATTTTTGACACCATTTGAATCTCTTCATATTTTTGACAACTTTTCATGCTCTTCATGTTTTTCAACAGCGCTTCATGCTTCTCCTATGTTTCAGACGGTTTCTTGCCCCTCATATTTTTGACACCTTTTGAAGCTCTTCATATATTTCACGCCTTTTCAGGCTCTTCAGGTTTTTCAACACCGCTTCATGCTCCTCCTATTTTTCAGACCGTTTCATCCTCCTCGTGTTTTTCAGGCGGTTTCATGCTCCTCATAGTTTTGACACCTTTTGAAACTCTTCATATTTTTCACACCTTTTCATGCTCTTCATGTTTTTGAAAACGGCTTCATGCTCCTCCTATTTTTCAGACCGTTTCATGCTCCTCATTGTTTTGACACCTTTTGAAGCTCTTCATATTTTTCACATCTTTTCAGGCTCTTTATGTTTTTCAACACCGCTTCATGATCCTCCTGTTTTTCAGACTGTTTCATGCTCCTCATATTTTTGACACATTTTGAAGCTCTTCATATTTTTCACACCTTTTAATGCTCTTCATGTTTATGAACACCACTTCATGCTCCTCCTATTTTTCAGACCGTTTCTTGCTCCTCATACTTTTGACACCTTTTGAAGCTCTTCATATTTTTGACACTTTTTCAAGCTCTTCACTTTTTTCAACACCGCTTCATGCCCCTCCTATTTTTCAGACCGTTTCGTGCTCCTCATAGATTTGACACCTTTTGAAGCTCATCATATATTTCACACCTGTTCAGGCTCTTCAGGTTTTTCAACACCGCTTCATGCTCCTCCTATTTTTCAGACTGTTTCATGCTCCTCCTATTTTTGACACCTTTTGAAGCTCATCATATATTTCACACCTGTTCAGGCTCTTCACGTTTTTCAACACCGCTTCATGCTCATCCTATTTTTCAGACCGTTTCGTGCTCCTCATAGATTTGACACCTTTTGAAGCCCTTCATTTTTTCACACCTGTTCAGGCTCTTCAGGTTTTTCAACACCGCTTCATGCTCCTCCTATTTTTCAGACCGTTTCGTGCTCCTCATAGATTTGAAACCTTTTGAAGCCCTTCATTTTTTCACACCTGTTCAGGCTCTTCAGGTTTTTCAACACCGCTTCATGCTCCTCCTATTTTTCATACCGTTTCATGCTCCTCATAGTTTTGACACCTTTTGAAACTCTTCATATTTTTCACACCTTTTCATGCTCTTCATGTTTTTGAAAACGGCTTCATGCTCCTCCTATTTTTCAGACCGTTTCTTGCTCCTCATATTTTTCACACACTTTGAAACTCTACATATTTTTCACACCTTTTCAGTCTCTTCATGTTTTTGAACACCGCTTCCTGTTCCTCCTATTTTTCAGACAATTTCATGCTCCTCATATTTTTGACACCATTTGAATCTCTTCATATTTTTGACAACTTTTCATGCTCTTCATGTTTTTCAACACCGATTCTTACTCCTCCTATTTTTCAGACCGTTTCATGCTCCTCCTATTTTTCAGACGGTTTAATGCTCCTCATATTTTGACACCTTTAGAAACTCTTCATATTTTTCACACCTTTTAATGCTCTTCATGTTTTTCAACAGCGCTTCATTCCCCTCTATTTTTTAGACCGTTTCATGCTCCTCATATATTTGACACCTTTTGAAGCTCTTCATATTTTTCACACCTTTTCAGGCTCTTCATGTTTTTTGACGACTGCTTCATGCTCCTCCTATTTTTCTGACTGTTTCATGCTCCTCATATTTTTGACACCTTTTGAAGCTCTTCATATATTTCACACCTTTTCAAGCTCTTCATCTTCTTCAAAAACATTTCATGCTCCTCCTATTTTTCAGACCGTTTCATGCTCCTCATATTTTTGACACCTTTTGAAGCTCTTCATATTACACACACCTTTTCAGGATCTTCATGTTTTCCAACACCGCTTCATTCTCCTCCTATTTTTCAGACCGTTTCATGCTCCTCATATTTTTGACACTTTTTGAAGCTCTTTATACTTTTCAAACCTTTTCAAGCTCTTCATGTTTTTGACGACCGCTTCATGCTCCTCCTATTTTTCAGACCGTTTCATGCTGCTCATATTTTTGACATCTTTTGAAGCTCTTCATATTTTTCACACCTTTTCAGGCTCTTCATGTTTTTCAACATCGCTTCATTCTCGTCCTATTTTTCAGACAGTTTCATGCTCCTCATATTTTTGACACCTTTTGAAGCTCCACCTATTTTTCACACCTTTTCAGGCTGTTCATGTTTTTCAACAGCGTTTCATGCTCCTCCTATTTTTCAAACCGTTTCATGCTCCCTCTATTTTTCAGACCATTTCATTCTCCTCATATTTTGACAGTTTTGCAAGCTCTTCATATTTTTCACACCTTTTCAGGCTCTTCATGTTTTTGAACACCGCTTCATGCTCCTCCTATTTTTCAGACCGTTTCATGCT
Organism: Dama dama; assembly: GCF_033118175.1. Lineage (NCBI taxonomy): Eukaryota > Metazoa > Chordata > Mammalia > Artiodactyla > Cervidae > Dama > Dama dama. The sequence goes on from NW_026870979.1 coordinate 1,536,258, forward strand.
CCTCCTATTTTTCACCATTTCATTCTCCTCATATTTTCACAATTTTGGAAGCTCTTCATATTTTTCACACCTTTTCATGCTCTTCATGTTTTTGAACACAACTTCATGCTTTTCCTAATTTTCAGACCGTATCATGCTCCTCATGTATTTCACACCTTTTGAAGTTCTTCATATTTTTCATACCTTTTCATGCTCTTCATGTTTTTGAACACCGCTTCATGCTCCTCCTATTTTTCAGACCGTTTCATGCTACTTATATTTTTCACACCTTTTGAAGCTCTTCATATTTTTCACACCTTTTCAGGCTATTCATGTTTTTCAACATCACTTCATGCTCCTCCTATATTTCAGTCCGTTTCATGCACATCTCATTTTTCACACCTTTTGAAGCTCTTCATATTTTTCACACCTTTTCAGGCTCTTCATGTTTTTCAACACCGCTTCTTGCTCCTCCTATTTTTGAGACCATTTCATACTCCTTATATTTTTGAAATTTTTTGAGGCTCTTCATATTTTTCACACCTTTTCAGGCTCTTCATGTTTTTGAACACCGTTTCATGATCCTCCTATTTTTCAGAACGTTTCATGCTCCTCATATTTTGACACCTTTTAAAGCTCTTCATATTTTTCACACCTTTTGTGGCTCTTCATGTTTTTGAACACCGCTTCATGCTCCTCCTATTTTTCAGACCGTTTCATTCTCCTCATATTTTTCACACCTTTTGAAGATCTTCATATTTTTCACACCTTTTCAGGCTCTTCATGTTTTTCAACACCGCTTCATGCTCCTCCTATTTTTCAGACCGTATCATGCTCCTCATGTATTTCACACCTTTTGAAGCTCTTCATATTTTTCACACCTTTTCATGGTCTTCATGTTTTTGAACACCGCTTCATGCTCCTCCTATTTTTCAGACCCTTTAATGCTACTTATATTTTTCACACCTTTTGAAGCTCTTCATATTTTTCACACCTTTTCAGGCTCTTCATGTTTTTCAACACAACTTCATGCTCCTCCTATTTTTCTGAACTTTTCATGCTCTTCATATATTAGACTCATTTTGAAGCTCTTCATATTTTTCACACCTTTTCAGGATCTTCATAATTTTCAACACCGCTTCATGCTCCTCCTATTTTTCAGACCATTTCATGCTCTTCATATTTTTGAAACCTTTTGAAGCTCTTCATATTTTTCACACCTTTTCAGGCTCTTCATGTTTTTCAACACCGCTTCATGCTCCTTCTATTTTTCAGACCATTTCATGCTCCTCATATTTTTGACACCTTTAAATCTCTTCATATTTTTCACACATTTTTAGGCTCTTCAAGTTTTTGAACACCGTTTCATGCTACTTCTATTTGTGAATCCTTTTGAAGCTCTTCATATTTTTCACACCTTTTCAGGCTCTGCAGGTTTTTGAACACCGCTTCATGCCCGTCCTCTTTTTCAGACCGTTTTATCTCCTCATGAATTTCACACCTTTTGAAACTCTTTATATTTTGCACACCTTTTCAGGCTCTTCAAGTTTTTCACAACCACTTCATGCTCCTCCTACTTTTCAGACCATTTCATGCTCCTCATATTTTTGACACCTTTTGAAGCTCTTCATATTTTTCACACCTTTTCAGGCTCTTCATGTTTCTCAACACCGCTTCATGCTCCTCTTAGTTTTCAGACCGTTTCATGCTCCTCATATTTGTGACACCATTTGAAACTCTTCATATTTTTCACACCTTTTCAGGCTCTTCATGTTTTTGAACACCGTTTCATGATCCTCCTATTTTTCAGAACGTTTCATGCTCCTCATATTTTGACACCTTTTAAAGCTCTTCATATTTTTCACACCTTTTGTGGCTCTTCATGTTTTTCAACCCCGCTTCATGCTCTTCCTATTTTTGAGACCATTTCATACTCCTTATATTTTTGACATTTTTTGAGGCTCTTCATATGTTTCACACCTTTTCAGGCTCTTCATGTTTTTGAACACCGGTTCATGCTCCTCCTATTTTACAGACCGTTTCATGCTCATCTCATTTTTTACACCTTTTGAAGCTCTTCATATTTTTAGTACCTTTTCAGGATCTCCATATATTTGAATACCGCTTCATGCTCCTCCTAATTTTGAGACCGTTTCATGCTCCTCATATTTTTGACACCTTTTAAAGCTCTTCATATTTTTGAACATCACTATGCTCCTCCTATTTTTCACCGTTTCATGCTCCTCATATTTTTCACACCTTTTGAAGCTCTTCATATTTTTCACACCTTTTCAGGCTCTTCATGTTTTGAACACCGCTTCATGCTCCTCCTATTTTACAGACCGTTTCATGCTCATCTCATTTTTTACACCTTTTGAAGCTCTTCATATTTTTCACAACTTTTGAAGCTCTTCATATTTTTCACACCTTTTCAGGTTCTTCATTATTTTCAAAACCACTTCATGCTCCTCCTATTTTTCAGACCGTTTCATGTTCCTTATATTTTTGACACCTTTTGAAGCTCTTCATATTTTTTACACCCTTCCTGGCTCTTCATGTTTTTCAACACGGCTTCATGCTCTTCCTATTTTTCAGACCTTTTCATGCTCCTCATATTTTTGACACCTTTTGAAGCTCTTCATATTTTTCACACTTTTTCAGGCTCTTCAATTTTTTCAACAATGTTACAATGCTCCTCCTATTTTTCAGACCGTTTCATGCTCCTCATATTTTTGACACCTTTTGAAGCTCTTCATATTTTTCACACCTTTTGAAGCTCTTCATATATTTCACACTTTTTCAAGCTCTTCATGTTTTTCAACACCACTTCATGCTTCTCCTATTTCTCGGACCGTTTCATGCTCATCTCATTTTTGACAGCTTTTGAAGTTTTTCAAATTTTTTACATCTTTTGAAACTATTCATATTTTTCACACCTTTTCAGGCTCTTCATGTTTTTCAACACCGCTTCATGCTCCTCCTATTTTTCAGACCGTTTCATGTTCCTCTCATTTCTGAAATCGTTTGAAGCTCTTCATATATTTCACACATTTTCAGGCTCTTAATGTTTTTCAACACCACTTCATGCTCCTCCTTTTTTTCAGACCGTTTCATGCTCATCTTATTTTTGACACCTTCTGAAGCGCTTCATAGTTTTCACAAATTTTCAGGCTCTTCATATTTTTGAACAGCGCTTCGTGCTCCTCCTTTTTTTCAGACCGTTTCATGCACCTCATGTATTTCACACATTTTGCGGCTCTTCATATTTTACACACCTTTTCAGGTTCTTCATGATTTTCAACACCACTTCATGCTCCTCCTATTTTTCAGACCTTTTCATGTTCCTTATATTTTTGACACCTTTTGAAGCTCTTCATATTTTTTACACCCTTCCTTGCTCTTCATGTTTTTCAACACGGCTTCATGCTCTTCCTATTTTTCAGACCGTTTCATGCTCCTCATATTTTTCACACCTTTTGAAGCTCTTCATATTTTTCACACCTTTTCAGGCTGTTCATGTTTTTCAACACCGCTTCATGCTCCTCCTATTTTTCAGACCGTTTCATGCTCCTCATGTATTTCACACCTTTTGAAGCTCTTCATATTTTTCACACCTTTTCAGGCTCTTCATGTTTTTGAACACCGATTCATGCTCCTCATATTTTTCAGACTGTTTCATGCTCCTCATATTTTTGACACCTTTTGAAGCTCTTCATATTTTTCACACCATTTCAGGCTCTTCATGTTTTTCAACACCGCTTCATGCTCCTCCTGTTTTTCAGACCGATTCATGCTCCTCAAGTATTTCACACCTTGAGGCTCTTCATATTTTTCACAGCTTTTCAGGCTCTTCATGTTTTTGAACACCGTTTCATGCTCCTCCTATTTTTCAGACCCTTTCATACTCCTCATAGTTTTGACACCTTTTGAAGGTCTTCATATTTTTCGACACTTTTCAGGCTCTTCATGTTTCTCAACACCACATCATGCTCCACCTATTTTTCAGACCGTTTCATGCTCATCTCATTTTTGACACCATTTTAAGCTCTTCATATTTTTCACACCTTGTGAAGCTCTTCATATTTTTCACATGTTTTCACGCTCTTCATGTTTTTCAAGACCGATTCTTGATCCACCTATTTTTCAGACCGTTTCATGCTCCTCATATTTTTGACACGTTTTGAAGCTCTTCATATTTTACACACATTTTCAGGCTCTGCATGTTTTTGAACACCGCTTCATGCTCCTCCTATTTTTAACACATTTTGAAGCTCTTCATATTTTTCACACCTTTTCAGGCTCTTCATGTTTTTAAACACTGCTTCATGCTCCACCTATTTTTCAGACCGTTTCATGCCCCTATGTATTTCACACCTTTTGAAGCTCTTCATATTTTTCACACCTTTTCAGGCCCTTTGTGTTTTTCAAAACCGTTTCATGCTCCTCCTATTTTTCAGACCGTTTCATGTTCCTCATATTTTTGACCTCTTTTGAAGCTCCTAATATTTTTCACAAATTTTGAAGGTCTTCGTATATTTTACACTTTTTCAGGCTCTTCATGTTTTTCAACACCACTTCCTGCTCCTCCTATTTTACAGACCGTTTCATGCTCATCTCATATTTGACAGCTTTTGAAGCTTTTCATATTTTCCACACCTTTTCAGGCTCTTCATGTTTATGAACACCGCTTCATGCTCCTCCTATAATTCAGACGGTTTCATGCTCCTCATGTATTTCACTCCTTTTGAAGCTCTTCACATTTTACACACCTTTTCAGACTCTTCATGATTTTCAACCCCACTTCATGCTCCTCCTATTTTTCAGACCGTTTCATGTTCCTCATATTTTTGACACCTTTTGAAGCTCTTCATGTTTTTTACACCTTTTCAGGCTCTTCATGTTTTTCAACACGGCTTCATGCTCCTCTTATTTTTTAGACCGTTTCGTGCTCCTCATATTTTTCACACCTTTTGAAGCTCTTCATAATTTTCACACCTTTTCAGGCTCTTCATGTTTTTCAACAACGCTTCATGCTCCTCCTATTTTTCAGACCGTTTCATGCTCCTCATGTATTTCACACATTTTGAAGCTCTTCATATTTTTCACATCTTTTCAGGCTTCTCATCTTTTTGAACACCGTTTCATGCTCCTACTATTTTTCAGACCGTTTCATGCTCCTTATATTTTTGAAACCTTTTGAAGCTCTTCATGTTTTTCACACCTTTTCAGGCTCTTCATATTTTTCAACACCGCTTCATGCTCCTCCTATTTTTCAGACCTTTTCATGCTCCTCATATTTTTGACACATTTTGAAGCTCTTCATATTTTTCACACTTTTTCAGGCTCTTCAATTTTTTCAACAATGTTACAATGCTCCTCCTATTTTTCAGACCGTTTCATGCCCCTCATATTTTTGACACCTTTTGAAGCTCTTCATATTTTTCACACCTTTTCAGGCTCTTCATGTTTTGAACACCGCTTCATGCTCCTCCTATTTTACAGACCGTTTCATGCTCATCTCATTTTTTACACCTTTTGAAGCTCTTCATATTTTTCACAACTTTTGAAGCTCTTCATATTTTTCACACCTTTTCAGGTTCTTCATTATTTTCAAAACCACTTCATGCTCCTCCTATTTTTCAGACCGTTTCATGTTCCTTATATTTTTGACACCTTTTGAAGCTCTTCATATTTTTTACACCCTTCCTGGCTCTTCATGTTTTTCAACACGGCTTCATGCTCTTCCTATTTTTCAGACCTTTTCATGCTCCTCATATTTTTGACACCTTTTGAAGCTCTTCATATTTTTCACACTTTTTCAGGCTCTTCAATTTTTTCAACAATGTTACAATGCTCCTCCTATTTTTCAGACCGTTTCATGCTCCTCATATTTTTGACACCTTTTGAAGCTCTTCATATTTTTCACACCTTTTGAAGCTCTTCATATATTTCACACTTTTTCAAGCTCTTCATGTTTTACAACACCACTTCATGCTTCTCCTATTTCTCAGACCGTTTCATGCTCATCTCATTTTTGACAGCTTTTGACGTTTTTCATATTTTTTACATCTTTTGAAACTATTCATATTTTTCACACCTTTTCAGGCTCTTCATGTTTTTCAACACCGCTTCATGCTCCTCCTATTTTTCAGACCGTTTCATGTTCCTCTCATTTCTGAAATCGTTTGAAGCTCTTCATATATTTCACACATTTTCAGGCTCTTAATGTTTTTCAACACCACTTCATGCTCCTCCTATTTTTCAGACCGTTTCATGCTCATCTCATTTTTGACACCTTCTGAAGCGCTTCATAGTTTTCACAAATTTTCAGGCTCTTCATATTTTTGAACACCGCTTCGTGCTCCTCCTTTTTTTCAGACCGTTTCATGCACCTCATGTATTTCACACATTTTGCGGCTCTTCATATTTTACACACCTTTTCAGGTTCTTCATGATTTTCAACACCACTTCATGCTCCTCCTATTTTTCAGACCGTTTCATGTTCCTTATATTTTTGACACCTTTTGAAGCTCTTCATATTTTTTACACCCTTCCTGGCTCTTCATGTTTTTCAACACGGCTTCATGCTCTTCCTATTTTTCAGACCGTTTCATGCTCCTCATATTTTTCACACCTTTTGAAGCTCTTCATATTTTTCACACCTTTTCAGGCTGTTCATGTTTTTCAACACCGCTTCATGCTCCTCCTATTTTTCAGACCGTTTCATGCTCCTCATGTATTTCACACCTTTTGAAGCTCTTCATATTTTTCACACCTTTTCAGGCTCTTCATGTTTTTGAACACCGATTCATGCTCCTCATATTTTTCAGACTGTTTCATGCTCCTCATATTTTTGACACCTTTTGAAGCTCTTCATATTTTTCACACCATTTCAGGCTCTTCATGTTTTTCAACACCGCTTCATGCTCCTCCTGTTTTTCAGACCGATTCATGCTCCTCAAGTATTTCACACCTTGAGGCTCTTCATATTTTTCACAGCTTTTCAGGCTCTTCATGTTTTTGAACACCGTTTCATGCTCCTCCTATTTTTCAGACCCTTTCATACTCCTCATAGTTTTGACACCTTTTGAAGGTCTTCATATTTTTCGACACTTTTCAGGCTCTTCATGTTTCTCAACACCACATCATGCTCCACCTATTTTTCAGACCGTTTCATGCTCATCTCATTTTTGACACCATTTTAAGCTCTTCATATTTTTCACACCTTTTGAAGCTTTTCATATTTTTCACATGTTTTCACGCTCTTCATGTTTTTCAAGACCGATTCTTGATCCACCTATTTTTCAGACCGTTTCATGCTCCTCATATTTTTGACACGTTTTGAAGCTCTTCATATTTTACACACATTTTCAGGCTCTGCATGTTTTTGAACACCGCTTCATGCTCCTCCTATTTTTAACACATTTTGAAGCTCTTCATATTTTTCACACCTTTTCAGGCTCTTCATGTTTTTAAACACTGCTTCATGCTCCACCTATTTTTCAGACCGTTTCATGCCCCTATGTATTTCACACCTTTTGAAGCTCTTCATATTTTTCACACCTTTTCAGGCCCTTTGTGTTTTTCAAAACCGTTTCATGCTCCTCCTATTTTTCAGACCGTTTCATGTTCCTCATATTTTTGACCTCTTTTGAAGCTCCTAATATTTTTCACAAATTTTGAAGGTCTTCGTATATTTTACACTTTTTCAGGCTCTTCATGTTTTTCAACACCACTTCCTGCTCCTCCTATTTTACAGACCGTTTCATGCTCATCTCATATTTGACAGCTTTTGAAGCTTTTCATATTTTCCACACCTTTTCAGGTTCTTCATGTTTATGAACACCGCTTCATGCTCCTCCTATAATTCAGACGGTTTCATGCTCCTCATGTATTTCACTCCTTTTGAAGCTCTTCACATTTTACACACCTTTTCAGACTCTTCATGATTTTCAACCCCACTTCATGCTCTTCCTATTTTTCAGACCGTTTCATGCTCCTCATATTTTTCACACCTTTTGAAGCTCTTCATATTTTTCACACCTTTTCAGGCTGTTCATGTTTTTCAACACCGCTTCATGCTCCTCCTATTTTTCAGACCGTTTCATGCTCCTCATGTATTTCACACCTTTTGAAGCTCTTCATATTTTTCACACCTTTTCAGGCTCTTCATGTTTTTGAACACCGATTCATGCTCCTCATATTTTTCAGACTGTTTCATGCTCCTCATATTTTTGACACCTTTTGAAGCTCTTCATATTTTTCACACCATTTCAGGCTCTTCATGTTTTTCAACACCGCTTCATGCTCCTCCTGTTTTTCAGACCGATTCATGCTCCTCAAGTATTTCACACCTTGAGGCTCTTCATATTTTTCACAGCTTTTCAGGCTCTTCATGTTTTTGAACACCGTTTCATGCTCCTCCTATTTTTCAGACCCTTTCATACTCCTCATAGTTTTGACACCTTTTGAAGGTCTTCATATTTTTCGACACTTTTCAGGCTCTTCATGTTTCTCAACACCACATCATGCTCCACCTATTTTTCAGACCGTTTCATGCTCATCTCATTTTTGACACCATTTTAAGCTCTTCATATTTTTCACACCTTTTGAAGCTTTTCATATTTTTCACATGTTTTCACGCTCTTCATGTTTTTCAAGACCGATTCTTGATCCACCTATTTTTCAGACCGTTTCATGCTCCTCATATTTTTGACACGTTTTGAAGCTCTTCATATTTTACACACATTTTCAGGCTCTGCATGTTTTTGAACACCGCTTCATGCTCCTCCTATTTTTAACACATTTTGAAGCTCTTCATATTTTTCACACCTTTTCAGGCTCTTCATGTTTTTAAACACTGCTTCATGCTCCACCTATTTTTCAGACCGTTTCATGCCCCTATGTATTTCACACCTTTTGAAGCTCTTCATATTTTTCACACCTTTTCAGGCCCTTTGTGTTTTTCAAAACCGTTTCATGCTCCTCCTATTTTTCAGACCGTTTCATGTTCCTCATATTTTTGACCTCTTTTGAAGCTCCTAATATTTTTCACAAATTTTGAAGGTCTTCGTATATTTTACACTTTTTCAGGCTCTTCATGTTTTTCAACACCACTTCCTGCTCCTCCTATTTTACAGACCGTTTCATGCTCATCTCATATTTGACAGCTTTTGAAGCTTTTCATATTTTCCACACCTTTTCAGGCTCTTCATGTTTATGAACACCGCTTCATGCTCCTCCTATAATTCAGACGGTTTCATGCTCCTCATGTATTTCACTCCTTTTGAAGCTCTTCACATTTTACACACCTTTTCAGACTCTTCATGATTTTCAACCCCACTTCATGCTCCTCCTATTTTTCAGACCGTTTCATGTTCCTCATATTTTTGACAACTTTTGAAGCTCTTCATGTTTTTTACACCTTTTCAGGCTCTTCATGTTTTTCAACACGGCTTCATGCTCCTCTTATTTTTTAGACCGTTTCGTGCTCCTCATATTTTTCACACCTTTTGAAGCTCTTCATAATTTTCACACCTTTTCAGGCTCTTCATGTTTTTCAACAACGCTTCATGCTCCTCCTATTTTTCAGACCGTTTCATGCTCCTCATGTATTTCACACATTTTGAAGCTCTTCATATTTTTCACATCTTTTCAGGCTTCTCATCTTTTTGAACACCGTTTCATGCTCCTACTATTTTTCAGACCGTTTCATGCTCCTTATATTTTTGAAACCTTTTGAAGCTCTTCATGTTTTTCACACCTTTTCAGGCTCTTCATATTTTTCAACACCGCTTCATGCTCCTCCTATTTTTCAGAGCTTTTCATGCTCCTCATATTTTTGACACCTTTTGAAGCTCTTCATATTTTTCACACTTTTTCAGGCTCTTCAATTTTTTCAACAATGTTACAATGCTCCTCCTATTTTTCAGACCGTTTCATGCTCCTCATATTTTTGACACCTTTTGAAGCTCTTCATATTTTTCACACCTTTTGAAACTCTTCATATATTTCACACTTTTTCAAGCTCTTCATGTTTTTCAACACCACTTCATGCTTCTCCTATTTCTCAGACCGTTTCATGCTCATCTCATTTTTGACAGCTTTTGAAGTTTTTCAAATTTTTCACATCTTTTGAAACTATTCATATTTTTCACACCTTTTCAGGCTCTTCATGTTTTTCAACACCGCTTCATGCTCCTCCTATTTTTCAGACCGTTTCATGTTCCTCTCATTTCTGAAATCGTTTGAAGCTCTTCATATATTTCACACATTTTCAGGCTCTTAATGTTTTTCAACACCACTTCATGCTCCTCCTATTTTTCAGACCGTTTCATGCTCATCTCATTTTGACACCTTCTGAAGCGCTTCATAGTTTTCACAAATTTTCAGGCTCTTCATATTTTTGAACACCGCTTCGTGCTCCTCCTTTTTTTCAGACCGTTTCATGCACCTCATGTATTTCACACATTTTGCGGCTCTTCATATTTTACACACCTTTTCAGGTTCTTCATGATTTTCAACACCACTTCATGCTCCTCCTATTTTTCAGACCGTTTCATGTTCCTTATATTTTTGACACCTTTTGAAGCTCTTCATATTTTTTACACCCTTCCTGGCTCTTCATGTTTTTCAACACGGCTTCATGCTCTTCCTATTTTTCAGACCGTTTCATGCTCCTCATATTTTTCACACCTTTTGAAGCTCTTCATATTTTTCACACCTTTTCAGGCTGTTCATGTTTTTCAACACCGCTTCATGCTCCTCCTATTTTTCAGACCGTTTCATGCTCCTCATGTATTTCACACCTTTTGAAGCTCTTCATATTTTTCACACATTTTCAGGCTCTTCATGTTTTTGAACACCAATTCATGCTCCTCATATTTTTCAGACTGTTTCATGCTCCTCATATTTTTGACACCTTTTGAAGCTCTTCATATTTTTCACACCATTTCAGGCTCTTCATGTTTTTCAACACCGCTTCATGCTCCTCCTGTTTTTCAGACCGATTCATTCTCCTCAAGTATTTCACACCATGAGGCTCTTCATATTTTTCACAGCTTTTCAGGCTCTTCATGTTTTTGAACACCGTTTCATGCTCCTCCTATTTTTCAGACCCTTTCATACTCCTCATAGTTTTGACACCTTTTGAAGGTCTTCATATTTTTCGCAACTTTTCAGGCTCTTCATGTTTTTCAACACCACATCATGCTCCACCTATTTTTCAGACCGTTTCATGCTCATCTCATTTTTGACACCATTTTAAGCTCTTCATATTTTTCACACCTTTTGAAGCTCTTCATATTTTTCACACGTTTTCACGCTCTTCATGTTTTTCAAGACCGATTCTTGATCCACCTATTTTTCAGACCGTTTCCTGCTCCTCATATTTTTGACACGTTTTGAAGCTCTTCATATTTTACACACATTTTCAGGCTCTGCATGTTTTTGAACACCGCTTCATGCTCCTCCTATTTTTAACACCTTTTGAAGCTCTTCATATTTTTCACACCTTTTCAGGCTCTTCATGTTTTTAAACACTGCTTCATGCTCCACCTATTTTTCAGACCGTTTCATTCTCCTCATATTTTTGACACCTTTTCAAGCTCTTCATATTTTCACATCTTTTCAGGCTCTTCATGTTTTTCAACACAGCTTCATGCTCCTTCTATTTTTCAGACCGTTTCATGCCCCTATGTATTTCACACCTTTTGAAGCTCTTCATATTATTCACACCTTTTCAGGCCCTTCGTGTTTTTCAAAACCGTTTCATGCTCCTCCTATTTTTCAGACCGTTTCATGCTCCTCATATTTTTGACCTCCTTTGAAGCTCCTAATATTTTTCACAAATTTTGAAGGTCTTCATATATTTTACACTTTTTCAGGCTCTTCATGTTTTTCAACACCACTCCCTTCTCCTCCTATTTTACAGACCGTTTCATGCTCATCTCATATTTGACAGCTTTTGAAGCTCTTCATATTTTTCACACCTTTTCAGGCTCTTCATGTTTATGAACACCGCTTCATGCTCCTCCTATAATTCAGACGGTTTCATGCTCCTCATGTATTTCACTCCTTTTGAAGCTCTTCACATTTTACACACCTTTTCAGACTCTTCATGATTTTCAACCCCACTTCATGCTCCTCCTATTTTTCAGACCGTTTCATGTTCCTCATATTTTTGACAGCTTTTGAAGCTCTTCATGTTTTTTACACCTTTTCAGGCTCTTCATGTTTTTCAACACTGCTTCATGCTCCTCTTATTTTTTAGACCGTTTCATGCTCCTCATATTTTTCACACCTTTTGAAGCTCTTCATAATTTTCACACCTTTTCAGGCTCTTCATGTTTTTCAACAGCGCTTCATGCTCCTCCTATTTTTCAGACCTTTTCATGCGCCTCATATTTTTGACACCTTTTGAAGCTCTTCATATTTTTCACACGTTTTCAGGCTCTTCATGTTTTTGAACACCGCTTCATGCTCCTCCTATTTTTCAGACCTTTTCATGCTCCTCATATTTTTGACACCTTTTGAAGCTCTTCATATTTTTCACACCTTTTCATGCTCTTCATGTTTTTCAACACCGCTTCATGCTCCTCCTATTTTTCTGACCGTTTCATGCTCCTCATAGTTTTGACAAATTTTGAAGCTCTTCATATTTTTGACACCATTTCAAGCTCTTCATGTTTTTCAACACCGCTTCCTGCTCCTCCTCTTTTTCAGACCATTTCATGCTCCTCATATTTTTGACACCTTTTCATGCTCTTCATGTTTTTCAACACCGCGTCATGCCCCTCCTATTTTCAGACCGTTTCATGCTCCTCATATTTTTGACGTCTTTTGAAGCTCTTCACATTTTTCACACCTTTTAATGCTCTTCATGTTTTTGAACACCGATTCATGCTCCTCCTATTTTTCAGACCGTTTCATGCTCCTCATATTTTTGACACCTTTTGAAGCTCTTCATATTTTTCACACCATTTCAGGCTCTTCATGTTTTTCAACACCGCTTCATGCTCCTCCTTTATTTCAGAAAGTTTCCTTCTCCTCCCATTTTTCACACCTTTTAAAGCTCTTATAATATTTCACACCTTTTCAAGCTCGTCATGTTTTTGAACACTGCTTCATTCTCCTCCTCTTTTTCTGACCGTTTCATGGTCCTCATATTTTTGACACCTTTTGAAACTCTTCATATTTTTCACGCCTTTTAAAACTGTTCATGTTTTTGAACACCGCTTCATTCTCCTCCTTTTTTTTCAGACTGTTTCGTGCTCCTCATGTATTTCACACCTTTTGAAGCTCTTCATATATTTCACACCTTTTCAGGCTCTTCATGTTTTTGAACACCACTTCATGCTCCTCCTATTTTTTAGACCGTTTCATGCTCCTCATGTATTTCACACTTTTCAAGCTCTTCATATTTTTCACACATTTCCAGGCTCTTCATGTTTTTGAACATCGTTTCCTGCTCCTCCTAATTTTCAGACCGTTTCATACTCATCATATTTTTGTCACATTTTGAAGCGCTTCATATTTTTCACAACTTTTCAGTCTCTTCATGTTTTTTAACACCGTTTCATGCTCCTCCTATTTTTCAGACCTGTTCATGCTCCTCATATTTTTGACTCGTTTTGAAGCTCTTCATATTTTTCACACCTTTTCAGGCTCTTCATATTTTTCAACACCGCTTCATGCTCCTCCTATTTTTCAGACCTTTTCATGCTCCTCATATTTTTGACTCCTTTTGAAGCTCTTCATATTTTTCACACATTTTCAGGCTCTTCATCTTTTTCAACACCACTTCATGCTCCTCATATTTTTCAGACCGTTTCATGCTCCTCATATTTTTGACCCCTTTTGAAGCTCTTCATATTTTTCACACCTTTTCATGCTCTTCCTGTTTTCAACACCGATTCATGCTCCTCCTACTTTTCAGACCGTTTCATGCTCCTCCTATTTTTCAGCCCGTTTCATGCTCCTCATATTTTGACACATTTTGAAGCTCTTCATAGTTTTCACACCTTTTCAGGCTCTTCATGTTGATGAATACTGCTTCATGCTCCTCCTATATTTCACACCGTTTCACGCTCCTCATATTTTTGACACCTTTTGAAGCTCTTCATATTTTTCACATCTTTTCAGGCTCTTCATCTTTTTCAACACCGCTTCATGCTCCTCCTTTTTTTCAGACAGTTTCATTCTCCTCCTATTTTTGACACCTTTTGAAGCTCTTCATATATTTCACACTTTTTCAAGCTCTTCATGTTTTTGAACACTGCTTCATGCTCCTCCTATTTTTCAGACCGTTTCTTGCTCCTCATATTTTTGACTCCTTTTGAAGCTCTTCATATTTTTCACACCTTTTCAGGCTCTTCATGTTTTTCAACACCGCTTCATGCTCCTCCTATGTTTCAGACTGTTTCATGCTCCTCGTATTTTTGACACGTTTTGAAGCTCTTCATATATTTCACATCTTTTCAGGCTCTTCATGATTTTCAACACCGCTTCATGCTCCTCCTATTTTTCAGACCGTTTCATGCTCATAATATTTTTGACACCATTCGAAGCTCTTCATAATTTTGACACCTTTTGATGCTCTTCATCTTTTTCAACACCGCTTCATGCTCCTCATTTTTTTCAGACAGTTTCTTGCTCCTCATATTTTTGACACCTTTTGAAGCTCTTCATTTATTTCACTCCTTTACAGGCTCTTCATGTTTTTCAACACAGCTTCATGCTCCTCCTATTTTTTAGAGCGTTTCATGCTCCTCATATATTACACACCTTTTGAAGCTCTTCATATTTTTCACACTTTTCCAGGCTCTTCATGTTTTTGAACACCGTTTCATGTTCCTCCTATTTTTCAGACTGTTTCCTGCTCCTAATATTTTTGACACCTTTTGAAGCTCTTCATATTTTTCACACCTTTTCAGGCTCTTCATGGTTTTCAACACCACTTCATGCTCCTCCTTTATTTGAGACAGTTTCATTCTCCTCCTATTTTTGACACCTTTTGAAACTCTTCATATATTTCACAACTTTTCAAGCTCTTCATGGTTTTGAACACGGATTCATGCTTCTCCTATTTTTCATACCGTTTCATGCTCCTGCTATTTTTCAGGCCGTTTCATGCTCCTCATATTTTGACACCTTTTGAAGCTCTTCGTATTTTTCACACATTTTCAGGCTCTTCATGTTTTTGAACACCGTTTCATTCTCCTCCTATTTTTCAGACCGTTTCATGCTCCTAATATTTTTGACACATTTTGAAGCTCTTCATATTTTTCACACCTTTTCAGGCTCTTCATGTTTTTGAACACCGCTTCATGCTCCTCCTTTTTTTCAGGCGGTTTCTTACTCCTCATATATTTCAATCCTTTTGAAGCTCTTCATATTTTTCACACCTTTTCAGGCTCTTCATGGTTTTCAACACCGCTTCATGCTTCTCCTTTATTTGAGACAGTTTCATTCTCCTCCTATTTTTGACACCTTTTGAAACTCTTCATATATTTCACAACTTTTCAAGCTCTTCATGGTTTTGAACACGGATTCATGCTCCTCCTATTTTTCATACCGTTTCATGCTCCTGCTATTTTTCAGGCCGTTTCATGCTCCTCATATTTTGACACCTTTTGAAGCTCTTCGTATTTTTCACACATTTTCAGGTTCTTCATGATTTTGAACACTAGTGCATCTCCTCTTATTTTTCAGACCGTTTCATGCTCCTCATATTTTTGACACCTTTTGAAGCTCTTCATATTTTTCACTACTTTTCATGCTCTTCATGTTTTTCAACACCGCTTCAATCTCCTCCTATTTTTCAGACCGTTTCATGCTCCTCATAGTTTTGACACCTTGTGAAGCTCTTCATATTTTTCACACCTTTTCAGGCTCTTCATGTTCTTCAACAGCGCTTCATGCTCCTCCTATTTTTCAGACCATTTCATGCTCCTCATATTTTTGACACCTTTTGAAGCTCTTCATATTTTTCACACCTTTTCATGCTCTTCATGTTTTTCAACACCGCTTCATGCTCCTCCTATTTTTCTGACCGTTTCATGATCCTCATAGTTTTGACACCTTTTGTAGCTCTTCATATTTTTGACACCATTTCAAGCTCTTCATGTTTTTCAACACCGCTTCCTGCTCCTCCTATTTTTCAGACCATTTCATGCTCCTCATATTTTTGACACCTTTTCATGCTCTTCATGTTTTTCAACACCGCGTCATGCCCCTCCTTTTTTCAGACCGTTTCATGCGCCTCATATTTTTGACGTCTTTTGAAGCTCTTCACATTTTTCACACCTTTTAATGCTCTTCATGTTTTTGAACACCGATTCATGCTCCTCCTCTTTTTCAGACCGTTTCATGCTCCTCATATTTTTGACACCTTTTGAAGCTCTTCATATTTTTCACACCATTTCAGGCTCTTCATGTTTTTCAACAGCGCTTCATGCTCCTCCTTTATTTCAGAAAGTTTCCTTCTCCTCCCATTTTTCACACCTTTTGAAGCTCTTATTATATTTCACACCTTTTCAAGCTCGTCATGTTTTTGAACACTGCTTCATCCTCCTCCTCTTTTTCTGACCGTTTCATGGTCCTCGTATTTTTGACACCTTTTGAAGCTCTTCATATTTTTCACACCTTTACAGGCTCTTCATGTTTTTGAACACCGCTTCATGCTCCTCCTATTTTTCAGACCGTTTCATGCTCCTCATATTTTTGACACCTTTTAAAACTCTTCATATTTTTCACACCTTTTGAAACTGTTTATGTTTTTGAACACCGCTTCATTCTCCTCCTTTTTTTTCAGACTGTTTCGTGCTCCACATGTATTTCACACCTTTTGAAGCTCTTCATATATTTCACACCTTTTCAGGCTCTTCATGTTTTTGAACACCACTTCATGCTCCTCCTATTTTTTAGACCGTTTCATGCTCCTCATGTATTTCACACTTTTGAAGCTCTTCATATTTTTCACGCATTTCCAGGCTCTTCATGTTTTTGAACATCGTTTCCTGCTCCTCCTATTTTTCAGACGATTTCATACTCCTCATATTTTTGTCACATTTTGAAGCTCTTCATATTTTTCACAAGTTTTCAGTCTCTTCATGTTTTTTAACACCGTTTCATGCTCCTCCTATTTTTCAGACCTTTTCATGCTCCTCATATTTTTGACTCCTTTTGAAGCTCTTCATATTTTTCACACCTTTTCAGGCTCTTCATGGTTTTCAACACCACTTCATGCTCCTCCTTTATTTGAGACAGTTTCATTCTCCTCCTATTTTTGACACATTTTGAAACTCTTCATATATTTCACAACTTTTCAAGCTCTTCATGGTTTTGAACACGGATTCATGCTTCTCCTATTTTTCATACCGTTTCATGCTCCTGCTATTTTTCAGGCCGTTTCATGCTCCTCATATTTTGACACCTTTTGAAGCTCTTCGTATTTTTCACACATTTTCAGGCTCTTCATGTTTTTGAACACTACTGCATCTCCTCTTATTTTTCAGAACGTTTCATGCTCCTCATATTTTTGACACCTTTTGAAGCTCTTCATATTTTTCACTACTTTTCATGCTCTTCATGTTTTTCAACACCGCTTCAATCTCCTCCTATTTTTCAGACCGTTTCATGCTCCTCATAGTTTTGACACCTTGTGAAGCTTTTCATATTTTTCACACCTTTTCAGGCTCTTCATGTTTTTCAACAGCGCTTCATGCTCCTCCTATTTTTCAGACCATTTCATGCTCCTCATATTTTTGACACCTTTTGAAGCTCTTCATATTTTTCACACCTTTTCATGCTCTTCATGTTTTTCAACACCGCTTCATGCTCCTCCTATTTTTCTGACCGTTTCATGCTCCTCATAGTTTTGACACCTTTTGAAGCTCTTCATATTTTTCACTACTTTTCATGCTCTTCATGTTTTTCAACACCGCTTCAATCTCCTCCTATTTTTCAGACCATTTCATGCTCCTCATAGTTTTGACACCTTGTGAAGCTCTTCATATTTTTCACACCTTTTCAGGCTCTTCATGTTTTTCAACAGCGCTTCATGCTCCTCCTATTTTTCAGACCATTTCATGCTCCTCATATTTTTGACACCTTTTGAAGCTCTTCATATTTTTCACACCTTTTCATGCTCTTCATGTTTTTCAACACCGCTTCATGCTCCTCCTATTTTTTAGAGCGTTTCATGCTCCTCATATATTACACACCTTTTGAAGCTCTTCATATTTTTCACACCTTTTCATGCTCTTCATGTTTTTCAACACCGCTTCATGCTCCTCCTATTTTTCTGACCGTTTCATGCTCCTCATAGTTTTGACACCTTTTGAAACTCTTCATATTTTTCACTACTTTTCAGGCTCTTCATGTTTTTGAACACCGTTTCATTCTCCTCCTATTTTTCAGACCGTTTCATGCTCCTAATATTTTTGACACATTTTGAAGCTCTTCATATTTTTCACACCTTTTCAGGCTCTTCATGTTTTTGAACACCGCTTCATGCTCCTCCTTTTTTTCAGGCGGTTTCTTACTCCTCATATATTTCAATCCTTTTGAAGCTCTTCATATTTTTCACACCTTTTCAGGCTCTTCATGGTTTTCAACACCGCTTCATGCTTCTCCTTTATTTGAGACAGTTTCATTCTCCTCCTATTTTTGACACCTTTTGAAACTCTTCATATATTTCACAACTTTTCAAGCTCTTCATGGTTTTGAACACGGATTCATGCTCCTCCTATTTTTCATACCGTTTCATGCTCCTGCTATTTTTCAGGCCGTTTCATGCTCCTCATATTTTGACACCTTTTGAAGCTCTTCGTATTTTTCACACATTTTCAGGTTCTTCATGATTTTGAACACTAGTGCATCTCCTCTTATTTTTCAGACCGTTTCATGCTCCTCATATTTTTGACACCTTTTGAAGCTCTTCATATTTTTCACTACTTTTCATGCTCTTCATGTTTTTCAACACCGTGTCATGCTCCTCCTATTTTTCAGACCGTTTCATGCTCCTCATAGTTTTGACACCTTGTGAAGCTCTTCATATTTTTCACACCTTTTCAGGCTCTTCATGTTCTTCAACAGCGCTTCATGCTCCTCCTATTTTTCAGACCATTTCATTCTCCTCATATTTTTGACACCTTTTCAGGCTCTTCATGTTGTTGAATATGCCTTCATGCTCCTCCTATATTTCACACCGTTTCACGCTCCTCATATTTTTGACACCTTTTGAAGCTCTTCATATTTTTCACATCTTTTCAGGCTCTTCATCTTTTTCAACACCGCTTCATGCTCCTCCTTTTTTTCAGACAGTTTCATTCTCCTCCTATTTTTGACACCTTTTGAAGCTCTTCATATATTTCACACTTTTTCAAGCTCTTCATGTTTTTGAACACTGCTTCATGCTCCTCCTATTTTTCAGACCCTTTCTTGCTCCTCATATTTTTGACTCCTTTTGAAGCTCTTCATATTTTTCACACCTTTTCAGGCTCTTCATGTTTTTCAACACCGCTTCATGCTCCTCCTATGTTTCAGACCGTTTCATGCTCCTCGTATTTTTGACACGTTTTGAAGCTCTTCACATATTTCACATCTTTTCAGGCTCTTCATGTTTTTCAACACCGCTTCATGCTCCTCCTATTTTTCAGACCGTTTCATGCTCATAATATTTTTGACACCATTCGAAGCTCTTCATAATTTTGACACCTTTTGATGCTCTTCATGTTTTTCAACACCGCTTCATGCTCCTCATTTTTTTCAGACAGTTTCTTGCTCCTCATATTTTTGACACCTTTTGAAGCTCTTCATTTATTTCACTCCGTTACAGGCTCTTCATGTTTTTCAACACAGCTTCATGCTCCTACTATTTTTTAGAGCGTTTCATGCTCCTCATATATTTCACACCTTTTGAAGCTCTTCATATTTTTCACACATTTCCACGCTCTTCATGTTTTTGAACACCGTTTCATGCTCCTCCTATATTTCAGACCGTTTCCTGCTCCTAATATTTTTGACACGTTTTGAAGCACTTCATATTTTTCACACCTTTTCAGGCTCTTCATGTTTTTGAACACCGCTTCATGCTCCTCCTTTTTTTCAGACCGTTTCGTGCTCCTCATGTATTTCAATCCTTTTGAAGCTCTTCATATTTTTCACACCTTTTCAGGCTCTTCATGGTTTTCAACTCCGCTTCATGCTCCTCCTTTATTTCAGACAGTTTCATTCTCCTCCTATTTTTGACACCTTTTGAAGCTCTTCATATATTTCACACCTTTTCAATCTCTTCATGTTTTTGAACACCAATTCATGCTCCTCCTATTTTTCATACCGTTTCATGCTCCTCCTATTTTTCAGGCCGTTTCATGCTCCTCATATTTTGACACGTTTTAAAGCTCTTCGTATTTTTCACACATTTTCAGGCTCTTCATGTTTTTGAACACCACTGCATCTCCTCTTATTTTTCAGAATGTTTCATGCTCCTCATATTTGAGAAGTTTTGAAGCTCTTCATATATTTCACATCTTTTCAGGCTCTTCATGTTTTTCAACACCGCTTCATGCTCCTCCTATTTTTCAGACCGTTTCATGCTCCTCATATATTTGATACCTTTTGAAGCTCTTCATATTTTTCACTACTTTTCATGCTCTTCATGTTTTTCAAAACCGCTTCAAGCTCCTCCTAATTTTCAGACCGTTTCATGCTCCTCATAGTTTTGACACCTTTTGAGGCTCTTCATATTTTTCACACCTTTTCAGGCTCTTCATGTTTTTCAACAGCGCTTTATGCTCCTCCTATTTTTCAGACCATTTCATGCGCCTCATATTTTTGACACCTTTTGAAGCTCTTCATATTTTTCACACCTTTTCAGGCTCTTCATGTCTTTCAACACGGCTTCCTGCTCATCCTATTTTTCAGACCATTTCATGCTCCTCATAATTTTGACACCTTTTGAAGCTCTTCATATTTTTGACACCTTTTCAAGCTCTTCATGTTTTTCAACACCGCTTCATGCTCCTCCTATTTTTCAGATCGTTTCATGCTCATAATATTTTTGACACCATTCGAAGCTCTTCATATTTTTGACACCTTTTGTTGCTCTTCATGTTTTTCAACACCACTTCATGCTCCTCATATTTTTCAGACCGTTTCTTGCTCCTCATATTTTTAACATCTTTTGAAGCTCTTCATATATTTCACACCTTTTCAGGCTCTTCATGTTTTTCAACACCGCTTCATGCTCCTCCTATATTTCAGACCGTTTCTTGCTGCTCATATTTTTGACACCTTTTGAAGCTCTTCATTTATTTAACTCCTTTACACTCTCTTGATGTTTTTCAACACGGCTTCATGGTCCTCCTATTTTTTAGACCGTTTCATGCTCCTCATATATTACACACCTTTTGAAGCTCTTCATATTTTTCACACCTTTCCAGGCTCTTCATGTTTTTGAACACCGTTTCAAGCTCCTCCTATTTTTCAGACCGTTTCCTGCTCCTAATATTTTTGACACGTTTTGAACCTCTTCATATTTTTCAAAGCTTTTCAGTCTTTTCATGTTTTGAACACCGCTTCATGATCCTCATACTTTTCCGACCGTTTCATGCTCCGCATATATTTCACACCTTTTGAAGCTCTTCATATTTTTCACACCTTTTCTGGTTCTCATGTTTTTGAACACAGCTTCATGCTCCTCCTATTTTTCAGACCGTTTCATGCTCTTCATATATTTCACACCTTTTGAAGCTCTTCCTATTTTTCACACCTTTTCAGGCTCTTCATGTTTTTCAACAGCACTTCATGCTCCTCCTATTTTTCAGACCGTTTCATGCTCCTCATATTTTTGACACCTTTAGAATATCTTCATTTTTTTCACAACTTTTCTGGCTCTTCATATTTTTCAACAGCATTTCATGCTCCTCCTATTTTTCAGATCATTTCGTGATCCTCATGTTTTTCAAAGCTTTTGAAGCTCTTCATATTTTTCACACCTTTTCATGCTCTTCTTGTTTTTCAACACCGCTTCATGCTCCTAGTATTTTTCAGACCGTTTAATGCTCCTCATATATTTGACACTTTTTGAAGCTCTTCATATATTTCACACCTTTTCATGCTCTTCATGTTTTTCAACACCGCTTCATGCTCCTCCTATATTTCAGACCGTTTCTTGCTCCTCATATTTTTGACACCTTTTGAAGCTCTTTATTTATTTCACTCCTTTACACTCTCTTCATGTTTTTCAACACCGCTTCCTGTTCCTCCTATTTTTCAGACCATTTCATGCTCCTCATATTTTTGACACCTTTTCTTGCTCTTCATGTTTTTCAACACCGTGTCCTGCTCCTCCTATTTTCAGACCGTTTCATGCTCCTCCTATTTTTCAGTCCGTTTCATGCTCCTCATATTTTGACACCTTTTGAAGCTCTTCATATTTTTTACACATTTTCAGGCTCTTCGTGTTTTTCAACACCGCTTCATGCTCCTCCTATTTTTCAGACCGTTTCATGCTCCTCTTATTTTTGACACCTTTTGAAGCTCTTCATATTTTTCACACCATTTCATGCTCTTCATGTTTTTGCACATGGCTTCATGCTCCTATTATTTTTCAGACCGTTTCATCCTCCTCCTATTTTCACACCGTTTCATGCTCCTCATATTTTGACACCTTTTGAAGCTCTTCATATTTTTCACACCTTTTCAGGCTCTTCATGTTTTTGAACACGGCTTCATGATCCTCCTATTTTTCAGACCGTTTCATGCTCCTCATATTTTTGACACCTTTTGAAGCTCTTCATATATTTCACACCTTTTCAGGCACTTCATGTTTTTCAACAACCCTTCATTCCTCTCCTATTTTTCAGACCGTTTCATGATCCTCGTATTTTTGACACCTTTTGAAGCTCTTCATATTTTTCACAACTTTTGAGGCTCTTCATATTTTTGACACCGCTTCATGCTCCTCCTATTTTTCGGACCGTTTCATGCTCCTCATATTTTTGACAACTTTTGAAGCTCTTCATATTTTTCACAGCTTTTCAGGCTCTTCATGTTTTTCAATACCACTTCATGCTCCTCCTAGATTTCAGACCGTTTCATACTCCTCCTCTTTTTGACACCTTTTGAAGCTCTTCATATATTTCACACCTTTTCAGGCTCTTCATGTTTTTCAAAACCGCTTCATGCTCCTCCAATTTTCATACCGTTTCATGCTAATCATATTTTTGACACCTTTTGAAGCTCTTCATATTTTTCATAGCTTTTCAGGATCTTCATGTTTTTCAACACCGCTTCATGCTCCTCCTATTTTTCCGACCGTTTCATGCTGCTCCCATTTTTGATACCTTTTGAAGCTCTTCATATTTTTGGCACCTTTTCATGCTCTTCATGTTTTTCAACACCGCTTCATGCTCCTCCTATACTTCAGAACGTTTTATGCTCCTCATATTTTTAACACCATTTGAAGCTCTTCATATTTTGGGCATCTTTTCATGCTCTTCATGTTTTTCAACACCGCTTCATGCTCCTCCTGTTTTTCAGACGGTCTCTTGCTCCTCAAATTTTTGACACATTTTGAAGCTCTTCATATTTTTCACACGCTTTCAGGCTCTTCATGTTTTTCAACACCGCTTCATGCCCCTCCTATTATTCAGACCGTTTCAGGCTCCTCATATTTTTGACACCTTTTGAAGCTCTTCATATATTTCACACCTCTTCATGCTCTTCATGTTTTTAACACCACTTCATGTCCTCCTATTTTTCAGACCTTTTCATGCTCATCTCATTTTTGAAACCTTTTGAAGCTCTTCATTTTTTTCACACCTTTTGAAGCTCTTCATATTTTTTCACACGTTTTCAGGCTCTTCATGTTTTTCAACACCGCTTCATGCTCCTCCTAATTTTCAGACCGTTTCATGCTCCTAATATTTTTGACACTTTTTGAAGCTCTTCATATTTTTCACACTTTTCAGGCTCTTCCTGTTTTTCAACACCACTTCATGCTTCTCCTATTTTTCAGACCTTTTCATGCGCCTCATATTTTTGACACCTTTAGAAGCTCTTCATATTTTTCACACCTTTTCAGGCTCTCCATTTTTTTCAGCACCTCTTCATGCTCCTCGTATTTTTCAGACCGTTTCTTGCTCCTCATATTTTTGACACTTTTTGAAGCTCCTCATATTTTTCACACATTTTGAAGCTCTTCATATATTTCACACCATTTCAGGCTCTTCATGTTTTTCAACACCACTTCATTCTCCTCCTATTTTTAGACCGTTTCATTCTCCTCATATTTTTGACACCTTTTGAAGCTCTTCTTATATTTCACACCTTTTCAGGCTCTTCATGTTTTTAACACCACTTCATGCTCCTCCTATTTTTCAGACCATTTCCTGCTCTTCGATTTTTGACACCTTTTGAAGTTCTTCATATTTTTCACACCTTTTGAAGCTCTTAATATTTTTCACATGTTTTCAGGCTCTTCACGTTTTTCAACAACGCTTCATGCTCCATTCTATTTTTCAGACCGTTTCATGCTCCTCATATTTTTGACACCTTTAGAAGCTCTTCATATTTTTCACCTTTTCACGCTCTTCATGTTTTTCAACACCGCTTCATGCTCCTCCTATATTTCAGACCGTTTCATGCTCCTCATATTTTTGACACCTTTTAAAACTCTTCATATTTTTCACACCTTTGAAACTGTTCATGTTTCTGAACACCGCTTCATTCTCCTCCTTTTTTTTCAGACTGTTTCGTGCTCCACATGTATTTCACACCTTTTGAAGCTCTTCATATATTTCACACCTTTTCAGGCTCTTCATGTTTTTGAACACCACTTCATGCTCCTCTTATTTTTTAGACCGTTTCATGCTCCTCATGTATTTCACACTTTTGAAGCTCTTCATATTTTTCACGCATTTCCAGGCTCTTCATGTTTTTGAACATCGTTTCCTGCTCCTCCTATTTTTCAGACGATTTCATACTCCTCATATTTTTGTCACATTTTGAAGCTCTTCATATTTTTCAAAACTTTTCAGTCTCTTCATGTTTTTTAACACCGTTTCATGCTCCTCCTATTTTTCAGACCTTTTCATGCTCCTCATATTTTTGACTCCTTTTGAAGCTCTTCATATTTTTCACACCTTTTCAGGCTCTTCATGTTTTTCAACACCACTTCATGCTCCTCCTTTATTTGAGACAGTTTCATTCTCCTCCTATTTTTGACACCTTTTGAAACTCTTCATATATTTCCCAACTTTTCAAGCTCTTCATGGTTTTGAACACGGATTCATGCTTCTCCTATTTTTCATACCGTTTCATGCTCCTGCTATTTTTCAGGCCGTTTCATGCTCCTCATATTTTGACACCTTTTGAAGCTCTTCGTATTTTTCACACATTTTCAGGCTCTTCATGTTTTTGAACACTACTGCATCTCCTCTTATTTTTCAGAACGTTTCAAGCTCCTCATATTTTTGACACCTTTTGAAGCTCTTCATATTTTTCACTACTTTTCATGCTCTTCATGTTTTTCAACACCGCTTCAATCTCCTCCTATTTTTCAGACCGTTTCATGCTCCTCATAGTTTTGACACCTTGTGAAGCTTTTCATATTTTTCACACCTTTTCAGGCTCTTCATGGTTTTCAACAGCGCTTCATGCTCCTCCTATTTTTCAGACCATTTCATGCTCCTCATATTTTTGACACCTTTTGAAGCTCTTCATATTTTTCACACCTTTTCATGCTCTTCATGTTTTTCAACACCGCTTCATGCTCCTCCTATTTTTCTGACCGTTTCATGCTCCTCATAGTTTTGACACCTTTTGAAGCTCTTCATATTTTTCACTACTTTTCATGCTCTTCATGTTTTTCAACACCGCTTCAATCTCCTCCTATTTTTCAGACCATTTCATGCTCCTCATAGTTTTGACACCTTGTGAAGCTCTTCATATTTTTCACACCTTTACAGGCTCTTCATGTTTTTCAACAGTGCTTCATGCTCCTCCTATTTTTCAGACCATTTCATGCTCCTCATATTTTTGACACCTTTTGAAGCTCTTCATATTTTTCACACCTTTTCATGCTCTTCATGTTTTTCAACACCGCTTCATGCTCCTCCTATTTTTTAGAGCGTTTCATGCTCCTCATATATTACACACCTTTTGAAGCTCTTCATATTTTTCACACCTTTTCATGCTCTTCATGTTTTTCAACACCGCTTCATGCTCCTCCTATTTTTCTGACCGTTTCATGCTCCTCATAGTTTTGACACCTTTTGAAACTCTTCATATTTTTCACTACTTTTCAGGCTCTTCATGTTTTTGAACACCGTTTCATTCTCCTCCTATTTTTCAGACCGTTTCATGCTCCTAATATTTTTGACACATTTTGAAGCTCTTCATATTTTTCACACCTTTTCAGGCTCTTCATGTTTTTGAACACCGCTTCATGCTCCTCCTTTTTTTCAGGCGGTTTCTTACTCCTCATATATTTCAATCCTTTTGAAGCTCTTCATATTTTTCACACCTTTTCAGGCTCTTCATGGTTTTCAACACCGCTTCATGCTTCTCCTTTATTTGAGACAGTTTCATTCTCCTCCTATTTTTGACACCTTTTGAAACTCTTCATATATTTCACAACTTTTCAAGCTCTTCATGGTTTTGAACACGGATTCATGCTCCTCCTATTTTTCATACCGTTTCATGCTCCTGCTATTTTTCAGGCCGTTTCCTGCTCCTCATATTTTGACACCTTTTGAAGCTCTTCGTATTTTTCACACATTTTCAGGTTCTTCATGATTTTGAACACTAGTGCATCTCCTCTTATTTTTCAGACCGTTTCATGCTCCTCATATTTTTGACACCTTTTGAAGCTCTTCATATTTTTCACTACTTTTCATGCTCTTCATGTTTTTCAACACCGCTTCAATCTCCTCCTATTTTTCAGACCGTTTCATGCTCCTCATAGTTTTGACACCTTGTGAAGCTCTTCATATTTTTCACACCTTTTCAGGCTCTTCATGTTCTTCAACAGCGCTTCATGCTCCTCCTATTTTTCAGACCATTTCATGCTCCTCATATTTTTGACACCTTTTGAAGCTCTTCATATTTTTCACACCTTTTCATGCTCTTCATGTTTTTCAACACCGCTTCATGCTCCTCCTATTTTTCTGACCGTTTCATGATCCTCATAGTTTTGACACCTTTTGAAGCTCTTCATATTTTTGACACCATTTCAAGCTCTTCATGTTTTTCAACACCGCTTCCTGCTCCTCCTATTTTTCCGACCATTTCATGCTCCTCATATTTTTGACACCTTTTCATGCTCTTCATGTTTTTCAACACCGCGTCATGCCCCTCCTTTTTTCAGACCGTTTCATGCGCCTCATATTTTTGACGTCTTTTGAAGCTCTTCACATTTTTCACACCTTTTAATGCTCTTCATGTTTTTGAACACCGATTCATGCTCCTCCTATTTTTCAGAGCGTTTCATGCTCCTCATATTTTTGACACCTTTTGAAGCTCTTCATATTTTTCACACCATTTCAGGCTCTTCATGTTTTTCAACACCGCTTCATGCTCCTCCTTTATTTCAGAAAGTTTCCTTCTCCTCCCATTTTTCACACCTTTTGAAGCTCTTATTATATTTCACACCTTTTCAAGCTCGTCATGTTTTTGAACACTGCTTCATTCTCCTCCTCTTTTTCTGACCGTTTCATGGTCCTCGTATTTTTGACACCTTTTGAAGCTCTTCATATTTTTCACACCTTTACAGGCTCTTCATGTTTTTGAACACCGCTTCATGCTCCTCCTTTTTTCAGACCGTTTCATGCTCCTCATATTTTTGACACCTTTTAAAACTCTTCATATTTTTCACACCTTTTAAAACTGTTCATGTTTTTGAACACCGCTTCATTCTCCTCCTTTTTTTTCAGACTGTTTCGTGCTCCACATGTCTTTCACACCTTTTGAAGCTCTTCATATATTTCACACCTTTTCAGGCTCTTCATGTTTTTGAACACCACTTCATGCTCCTCCTATTTTTTAGACCGTTTCATGCTCCTCATGTATTTCACACTTTTGAAGCTCTTCATATTTTTCACGCATTTCCAGGCTCTTCATGTTTTTGAACATCGTTTCCTGCTCCTCCTATTTTTCAGACGATTTCATACTCCTCATATTTTTGTCACATTTTGAAGCTCTTCATATTTTTCACAACTTTTCAGTCTCTTCATGTTTTTTAACACCGTTTCATGCTCCTCCTATTTTTCAGACCTTTTCATGCTCCTCATATTTTTGACTCCTTTTGAAGCTCTTCATATTTTTCACACCTTTTCAGGCTCTTCATATTTTTTAACACCGCTTCATGCTCCTCCTATTTTTCAGACCTTTTCATGATCCTCATATTTTTGACTCCTTTTGAAGCTCTTCATATTTTTCACACCTTTTCAGGCTCTTCATCTTTTTCAACACCACTTCATGCTCCTCATATTTCTCAGACCGTTTCAGGCTCCTCATATTTTTGACAGCTTTTGAATCTCTTCATATTTTTCACACCTTTTCATGCTCTTCATGTTTTTCAACACCGTGTCATGCTCCTCCTATTTTTCAGACCGTTTCATGCTCCTCATATTTTTGACCCCTTTTGAAGCTCTTCATATTTTTCACACCTTTTCATGCTCTTCCTGTTTTCAACACCGATTCATGCTCCTCCTATTTTTCAGCCGGTTTCATGCTCCTCATATTTTGACACATTTTGAAGCTCTTCATAGTTTTCACACCTTTTCAGGCTCTTCATGTTGTTGAATATGCCTTCATGCTCCTCCTATATTTCACACCGTTTCACGCTCCTCATATTTTTGACACCTTTTGAAGCTCTTCATATTTTTCACATCTTTTCAGGCTCTTCATCTTTTTCAACACCGCTTCATGCTCCTCCTTTTTTTCAGACAGTTTCATTCTCCTCCTATTTTTGACACCTTTTGAAGCTCTTCATATATTTCACACTTTTTCAAGCTCTTCATGTTTTTGAACACTGCTTCATGCTCCTCCTATTTTTCAGACCCTTTCTTGCTCCTCATATTTTTGACTCCTTTTGAAGCTCTTCATATTTTTCACACCTTTTCAGGCTCTTCATGTTTTTCAACACCGCTTCATGCTCCTCCTATGTTTCAGACCGTTTCATGCTCCTCGTATTTTTGACACGTTTTGAAGCTCTTCACATATTTCACATCTTTTCAGGCTCTTCATGTTTTTCAACACCGCTTCATGCTCCTCCTATTTTTCAGACCGTTTCATGCTCATAATATTTTTGACACCATTCGAAGCTCTTCATAATTTTGACACCTTTTGATGCTCTTCATGTTTTTCAACACCGCTTCATGCTCCTCATTTTTTTCAGACAGTTTCTTGCTCCTCATATTTTTGACACCTTTTGAAGCTCTTCATTTATTTCACTCCTTTACAGGCTCTTCATGTTTTTCAACACAGCTTCATGCTCCTACTATTTTTTAGAGCGTTTCATGCTCCTCATATATTTCACACCTTTTGAAGCTCTTCATATTTTTCACACATTTCCACGCTCTTCATGTTTTTGAACACCGTTTCATGCTCCTCCTATATTTCAGACCGTTTCCTGCTCCTAATATTTTTGACACGTTTTGAAGCACTTCATATTTTTCACACCTTTTCAGGCTCTTCATGTTTTTGAACACCGCTTCATGCTCCTCCTTTTTTTCAGACCGTTTCGTGCTCCTCATGTATTTCAATCCTTTTGAAGCTCTTCATATTTTTCACACCTTTTCAGGCTCTTCATGGTTTTCAACTCCGCTTCATGCTCCTCCTTTATTTCAGACAGTTTCATTCTCCTCCTATTTTTGACACCTTTTGAAGCTCTTCATATATTTCACACCTTTTCAATCTCTTCATGTTTTTGAACACCAATTCATGCTCCTCCTATTTTTCATACCGTTTCATGCTCCTCCTATTTTTCAGGCCGTTTCATGCTCCTCATATTTTGACACGTTTTAAAGCTCTTCGTATTTTTCACACATTTTCAGGCTCTTCATGTTTTTGAACACCACTGCATCTCCTCTTATTTTTCAGAATGTTTCATGCTCCTCATATTTGAGAAGTTTTGAAGCTCTTCATATATTTCACATCTTTTCAGGCTCTTCATGTTTTTCATCACCGCTTCATGCTCCTCCTATTTTTCAGACCGTTTCATGCTCCTCATATATTTGACACCTTTTGAAGCTCTTCATATTTTTCACTACTTTTCATGCTCTTCATGTTTTTCAAAACCGCTTCAAGCTCCTCCTAATTTTCAGACCGTTTCATGCTCCTCATAGTTTTGACACCTTTTGAGGCTCTTCATATTTTTCACACCTTTTCAGGCTCTTCATGTTTTTCAACAGCGCTTTATGCTCCTCCTATTTTTCAGACCATTTCATGCGCCTCATATTTTTGACACCTTTTGAAGCTCTTCATATTTTTCACACCTTTTCAGGCTCTTCATGTCTTTCAACACGGCTTCCTGCTCATCCTATTTTTCAGACCATTTCATGCTCCTCATAATTTTGACACCTTTTGAAGCTCTTCATATTTTTGACACCTTTTCAAGCTCTTCATGTTTTTCAACACCGCTTCATGCTCCTCCTATTTTTCAGATCGTTTCATGCTCATAATATTTTTGACACCATTCGAAGCTCTTCATATTTTTGACACCTTTTGTTGCTCTTCATGTTTTTCAACACCACTTCATGCTCCTCATATTTTTCAGACCGTTTCTTGCTCCTCATATTTTTGACATCTTTTGAAGCTCTTCATATATTTCACACCTTTTCAGGCTCTTCATGTTTTTCAACACCGCTTCATGCTCCTCCTATATTTCAGACCGTTTCTTGCTGCTCATATTTTTGACACCTTTTGAAGCTCTTCATTTATTTCACTCCTTTACACTCTCTTGATGTTTTTCAACACGGCTTCATGGTCCTCCTATTTTTTAGACCGTTTCATGCTCCTCATATATTACACACCTTTTGAAGCTCTTCATATTTTTCACACCTTTCCAGGCTCTTCATGTTTTTGAACACCGTTTCAAGCTCCTCCTATTTTTCAGACCGTTTCCTGCTCCTAATATTTTTGACACGTTTTGAACCTCTTCATATTTTTCAAAGCTTTTCAGTCTTTTCATGTTTTGAACACCGCTTCATGATCCTCATACTTTTCCGACCGTTTCATGCTCCGCATATATTTCACACCTTTTGAAGCTCTTCATATTTTTCACACCTTTTCTGGTTCTCATGTTTTTGAACACAGCTTCATGCTCCTCCTATTTTTCAGACCGTTTCATGCTCTTCATATATTTCACACCTTTTGAAGCTCTTCCTATTTTTCACACCTTTTCAGGCTCTTCATGTTTTTCAACAGCACTTCATGCTCCTCCTATTTTTCAGACCGTTTCATGCTCCTCATATTTTTGACACCTTTAGAATATCTTCATTTTTTTCACAACTTTTCTGGCTCTTCATATTTTTCAACAGCATTTCATGCTCCTCCTATTTTTCAGATCATTTCGTGATCCTCATGTTTTTCAAAGCTTTTGAAGCTCTTCATATTTTTCACACCTTTTCATGCTCTTCTTGTTTTTCAACACCGCTTCATGCTCCTCCTATTTTTCAGACCGTTTAATGCTCCTCATATATTTGACACTTTTTGAAGCTCTTCATATATTTCACACCTTTTCATGCTCTTCATGTTTTTCAACACCGCTTCCTGTTCCTCCTATTTTTCAGACCATTTCATGCTCCTCATATTTTTGACACCTTTTGAAGCTCTTCATATATTTCACACCTTGTCAGGCTCTTCATGTTTTTCAACACCGCTTCCTGCTCCTCCTATTTTTCAGACCATTTCATGCTCCTCATATTTTTGACACCTTTTCTTGCTCTTCATGTTTTTCAACACCGTGTCCTGCTCCTCCTATTTTCAGACCGTTTCATGCCCCTCCTATTTTTCAGTCCGTTTCATGCTCCTCATATTTTGACACCTTTTGAAGCTCTTCATATTTTTTACACATTTTCAGGCTCTTCGTGTTTTTCAACACCGCTTCATGCTCCTCCTATTTTTCAGACCGTTTCATGCTCCTCTTATTTTTGACACCTTTTGAAGCTCTTCATATTTTTCACACCTTTTCATGCTCTTCATGTTTTTGCACATGGCTTCATGCTCCTATTATTTTTCAGACCGTTTCATCCTCCTCCTATTTTCACACCGTTTCATGCTCCTCATATTTTGACACCTTTTGAAGCTCTTCATATTTTTCACACCTTTTCAGGCTATTCATGTTTTTGAACACCGTTTCATGCTATTCCTATTTTTCAAACTGTTTCATGGTCCTCATATTTGTTACACCTTTTGAAGCTTTTCATATATTTCACACCTTTTCAGGCTCTTCTTGTTTTTCAACACAGCTTCATTCTCCTCCTATTTTACAGACCGTTTCATGCTCCTCATATTTTTGACACCTTTTGAAGGTCTTCATATTTTTCACACTTTTCAGGCTCTTCATATTTTTGAACACCGCCTCATGCTCCTCCTATTTTTCAGACCGTATCATTCTCTTCATATTTTTGACACCTTTTGAAGCTCTTCATATATTTCACACCTTTTCAGGCTCTTCTTTATTTTCAACACCACTTCATGCTCGTCCTATTTGTCAGACCGTTTCATGCTCATCTCATTTTTGACCCCTTTTGAAGCTCTTCATATTTTTCACACCTTTTGAAGCTCTTCATATTTGCCACACGTTTTCAGGCTCCTCATGTTTTTGAACACCGCTTCATGCTCCTCATATTTTTCAGACCGTTTCGTGCTCCTCATATTCTTGACACCTTATGAAGCTCTTCATATTTTTCACACCATTTCAGGCTCTTCATTTTTGAACACCGCTTCATGCTCCTCCTATATTTCAGACAGTTTCATTCTCCTCATAGTTTTCACACCTTTTGAAGCTCTTCATATTTTTCACACCTTTTCAGGCTCTTCATGTTTTTCAACACCGCTTCATGCTTCTCCTATTCTTCAGATCGTTTCATGCTCATCTCATTTTTGACACCTATTGAAGCTTTTCATATTTTTCACACCTTTTCAGGCTCTTCATGTTTTTGAACACCGATTCATGCTCCTCATATTTTTCAGACTGTATCATGCTCCTCATATTTTTTAACACCTTTTGTATCTCTTCATATTTTTCATGCCTTTTCAGGCTCTTCATGTTTTTGAACACCTCTTCATTCTCCTCCTATTTTTCAGACCGTTTCAAGATCCTCATGTATTTCACATCTTTTGAAGCTCTTCATATTTTTCACACCTTTTGAAGCTCTTCATATTTTTCACACCTTTTCAGGCTCTTCGTGTTTTTCAACACCGCTTCATGCTCCTCCTATTTTTCAGACCGTTTCATGCTCCTCTTATTTTTGACACCTTTTGAAGCTCTTCATATTTTTCACACCTTTTCATGCTCTTCATGTTTTTGCACATGGCTTCATGCTCATATTATTTTTCAGACCGTTTCATCCTCCTCCTATTTTCACACCGTTTCATGCTCCTCATATTTTGACACCTTTTGAAGCTCTTCATATTTTTCACACCTTTTCAGGCTCTTCATGTTTTTGAACACGGCTTCATGATCCTCCTATTTTTCAGACCGTTTCATGCTCCTCATATTTTTGACACCTTTTGAAGCTCTTCATATATTTCACACCTTTTCAGGCACTTCATGTTTTTCAACAACCCTTCATTCCTCTCCTATTTTTCAGACCGTTTCATGATCCTCGTATTTTTGACACCTTTTGAAGCTCTTCATATTTTTCACAACTTTTGAGGCTCTTCATATTTTTGACACCGCTTCATGCTCCTCCTATTTTTCTGACCGTTTCATGCTCCTCACATTTTTGACAACTTTTGAAGCTCTTCATATTTTTCACACCTTTTCAGGCTCTTCATGTTTTTCAATACCACTTCATGCTCCTCCTAGATTTCAGACCGTTTCATACTCCTCCTCTTTTTGACACCTTTTGAAGCTCTTCACATATTTCACACCTTTTCAGGCTCTTCATGTTTTTCAAAACCGCTTCATGCTCCTCCAATTTTCATACCGTTTCATGCTAATCATATTTTTGACACCTTTTGAAGCTCTTCATATTTTTCATACCTTTTCAGGATCTTCATGTTTTTCAACACCGCTTCATGCTCCTCCTATTTTTCCGACCATTTCATGCTGCTCCCATTTTTGATACCTTTTGAAGCTCTTCATATTTTTGGCACCTTTTCATGCTCTTCATGTTTTTCAACACCGCTTCATGCTCCTCCTATACTTCAGAACGTTTTATGCTCCTCATATTTTTAACACCATTTGAAGCTCTTCATATTTTGGGCATCTTTTCATGCTCTTCATGTTTTTCAACACCGCTTCATGCTCCTCCTGTTTTTCAGACGGTCTCTTGCTCCTCAAATTTTTGACACATTTTGAAGCTCTTCATATTTTTCACACGCTTTCAGGCTCTTCATGTTTTTCAACACCGCTTCATGCCCCTCCTATTATTCAGACCGTTTCAGGCTCCTCATATTTTTGACACCTTTTGAAGCTCTTCATATATTTCACACCTCTTCATGCTCTTCATGTTTTTAACACCACTTCATGTCCTCCTATTTTTCAGACCTTTTCATGCTCATCTCATTTTTGAAACCTTTTGAAGCTCTTCATTTTTTTCACACCTTTTGAAGCTCTTCATATTTTTTCACACGTTTTCAGGCTCTTCATGTTTTTCAACACCGCTTCATGCTCCTCCTAATTTTCAGACCGTTTCATGCTCCTAATATTTTTGACACTTTTTGAAGCTCTTCATATTTTTCACACTTTTCAGGCTCTTCCTGTTTTTCAACACCACTTCATGCTTCTCCTATTTTTCAGACCTTTTCATGCGCCTCATATTTTTGACACCTTTAGAAGCTCTTCATATTTTTCACACCTTTTCAGGCTCTCCATTTTTTTCAGCACCTCTTCATGCTCCTCGTATTTTTCAGACCGTTTCTTGCTCCTCATATTTTTGACACTTTTTGAAGCTCCTCATATTTTTCACACATTTTGAAGCTCTTCATATATTTCACACCATTTCAGGCTCTTCATGTTTTTCAACACCACTTCATTCTCCTCCTATTTTTAGACCGTTTCATTCTCCTCATATTTTTGACACCTTTTGAAGCTCTTCTTATATTTCACACCTTTTCAGGCTCTTCATGTTTTTAACACCACTTCATGCTCCTCCTATTTTTCAGACCATTTCCTGCTCTTCGATTTTTGACACCTTTTGAAGTTCTTCATATTTTTCACACCTTTGAAGCTCTTAATATTTTTCACATGTTTTCAGGCTCTTCAGGTTTTTCAACAACGCTTCATGCTCCATTCTATTTTTCAGACCGTTTCATGCTCCTCATATTTTTGACACCTTTAGAAGCTCTTCATATTTTTCACCTTTTCACGCTCTTCATGTTTTTCAACACCGCTTCATGCTCCTCCTATATTTCAGACCGTTTCATGCTCCTCATATTTTTGACACCTTTTGAAGCTCTTGATATATTTCTCACCATTTCAGGCTCTTCTTTTTTTTTCAACACCACTTCATGCTCCTCCTATTTTTCAGACCGTTTCATGCTCATCTCATTTTTGACACCTTTTGAAGCTCTTCATATTCTTCACACCTTTTGAAGCTCTTCATATTTTTTCACACGTTTTCAGGCTCTTCATGTTTTTCAACACCGCTTCATGCTCCTCCTATTTTTCAGACCGTTTCATGCTCCTCATATTTTTGACACCTTTTGAAGCTCTTCATATTTTTCACACTTTTCAGGTTCTTCATGTTTTTCAACACCACTTCATGCTCCTCCTATTTTTCAGACCTTCATGCTCCTCATATTTTTCACACCTTTAGAAGCTCTTCATATTTTTCACACCTTTTCAGGCTCTTCATTTTCTTCAACACCTCTTCATGCTCCTCGTATTTTTCAGACCGTTTCTTGCTCCTCATATTTTTGACACTTTTTGAAGCTCCTCATATTTTTCACACATTTTGAGGCTCTTCATATATTTCACACCATTTCAGGCACTTCATGTTTTTCAACAACCCTTCATTCCTCTCCTATTTTTCAGACCGTTTCATGCTCCTCCTATTTTTCAGACCGTTTCATTCTCCTCATATTTTTGACACCTTTTGAAGCTCTTCATATTTTTTACACATTTTCAGGCTCTTCTTGTTTTTCAACACCTCTTCATGCTCCTCCTATTTTTCAGACCGTTTCATGCTCCTCTTATTTTTGACACCTTTTGAAGCTCTTCATATTTTTTCACACCTTTTCAGGCTATTCATGTTTTTGAACACCGTTTCATGCTATTCCTATTTTTCAAACTGTTTCATGGTCCTCATATTTGTTACACCTTTTGAAGCTTTTCATATATTTCACACCTTTTCAGGCTCTTCTTGTTTTTCAACACAGCTTCATTCTCCTCCTATTTTACAGACCGTTTCATGCTCCTCATATTTTTGACACCTTTTGAAGGTCTTCATATTTTTCACACTTTTCAGGCTCTTCATATTTTTGAACACCGCCTCATGCTCCTCCTATTTTTCAGACCGTTTCATTCTCTTCATATTTTTGACACCTTTTGAAGCTCTTCATATATTTCACACCTTTTCAGGCTCTTCTTTTTTTTCAACACCACTTCATGCTCGTCCTATTTGTCAGGCCTTTTCATGCTCATCTCATTTTTGACCCCTTTTGAAGGTCTTCATATTTTTCACACCTTTTGAAGCTCTTCATATTTGCCACACGTTTTCAGGCTCCTCATGTTTTTGAACACCGCTTCATGCTCCTCATATTTTTCAGACCGTTTCGTGCTCCTCATATTCTTGACACCTTATGAAGCTCTTCATATTTTTAACACCATTTCAGGCTCTTCATTTTTGAACACCGCTTCATGCTCCTCCTATATTTCAGACAGTTTCATTCTCCTCATAGTTTTCACACCTTTTGAAGCTCTTCATATTTTTCACACCTTTTCAGGCTCTTCATGTTTTTCAACACCGCTTCATGCTTCTCCTATTCTTCAGATCGTTTCATGCTCATCTCATTTTTGACACCTATTGAAGCTTTTCATATTTTTCACACCTTTTCAGGCTCTTCATGTTTTTGAACACCGATTCATGCTCCTCATATTTTTCAGACTGTATCATGCTCCTCATATTTTTTAACACCTTTTGTATCTCTTCATATTTTTCATGCCTTTTCAGGCTCTTCATGTTTTTGAACACCTCTTCATTCTCCTCCTATTTTTCAGACCGTTTCAAGATCCTCATATATTTCACATCTTTTGAAGCTCTTCATATTTTTCACACCTTTTGAAGCTCTTCATATTTTTCACACTTTTTGAAGCTCTTCATATTTTTCACACCTTTTCAGGCTCTTCATGTTTTTCAACACCGCTTCATGCTCCTCCTATTTTTCAGACCGTTTCATGCTCCTCATATTTTTGACACCTTTTGAAGCTCTTCATATTTTTCACACTTTTCAGGTTCTTCATGTTTTTCAACACCACTTCATGCTCCTCCTATTTTTCAGACCTTCATGCTCCTCATATATTTCACACCTTTAGAAGCTCTTCATATTTTTCACACCTTTTCAGGCTCTTCATTTTCTTCAACACCTCTTCATGCTCCTCGTATTTTTCAGACTGTTTCTTGCTCCTCATATTTTTGACACTTTTTGAAGCTCCTCATATTTTTCACACATTTTGAGGCTCTTCATATATTTCACACCATTTCAGGCACGTCATGTTTTTCAACAACCCTTCATTCCTCTCCTATTTTTCAGACCGTTTCATGCTCCCCCTATTTTTCAGACCGTTTCATTCTCCTCATATTTTTGACATCTTTTGAAGCTCTTCATATTTTTTACACATTTTCAGGCTCTTCTTGTTTTTCAACACCTCTTCATGCTCCTCCTATTTTTCAGACCGTTTCATGCTCCTCATATTTTTGACACCTTTTGAAGCTCTTCATATTTTTCACACTTTTCAGGTTCTTCATGTTTTTCAACACCACTTCATGCTCCTCCTATTTTTCAGACCTTCATGCTCCTCATATTTTTCACACCTTTAGAAGCTCTTCATATTTTTCACACCTTTTCAGGCTCTTCATTTTCTTCAACACCTCTTCATGCTCCTCGTATTTTTCAGACCGTTTCTTGCTCCTCATATTTTTGACACTTTTTGAAGCTCCTCATATTTTTCACACATTTTGAGGCTCTTCATATATTTCACACCATTTCAGGCACTTCATGTTTTTCAACAACCCTTCATTCCTCTCCTATTTTTCAGACCGTTTCATGCTCCTCCTATTTTTCAGACCGTTTCATTCTCCTCATATTTTTGACACCTTTTGAAGCTCTTCATATTTTTTACACATTTTCAGGCTCTTCTTGTTTTTCAACACCTCTTCATGCTCCTCCTATTTTTCAGACCGTTTCATGCTCCTCTTATTTTTGACACCTTTTGAAGCTCTTCATATTTTTTCACACCTTTTCAGGCTATTCATGTTTTTGAACACCGTTTCATGCTATTCCTATTTTTCAAACTGTTTCATGGTCCTCATATTTGTTACACCTTTTGAAGCTTTTCATATATTTCACACCTTTTCAGGCTCTTCTTGTTTTTCAACACAGCTTCATTCTCCTCCTATTTTACAGACCGTTTCATGCTCCTCATATTTTTGACACCTTTTGAAGGTCTTCATATTTTTCACACTTTTCAGGCTCTTCATATTTTTGAATACCGCCTCATGCTCCTCCTATTTTTCAGACCGTTTCATTCTCTTCATATTTTTGACACCTTTTGAAGCTCTTCATATATTTTACACATTTTCAGGCTCTTCTTTTTTTTCAACACCACTTCATGCTCGTCCTATTTGTCAGACCGTTTCATGCTCATCTCATTTTTGACCCCTTTTGAAGCTCTTCATATTTTTCACACCTTTTCAGGCCCTTCGTGTTTTTCAAATCCGTTTCATGCTCCTCCTATTTTTCAGACCGTTTCATGCTCCTTAAGTATTTCACACCTTGAGGCTCTTCATATTTTTCAAAGCTTTTCAGGCTCTTCATGTTTTTCAACACCGCTTCATGCTCCTCCTATTTTTCAGACCGATTCATGCTCCTTAAGTATTTCACACCTTGAGGCTCTTCATATTTTTCACAGCTTTTCAGGCTCTTCATGTTTTTGAACACCGTTTCATGCTCCTCGTATTTTTCAGACCCTTTCATACTCCTCATAGTTTTGACACCTTTTGAAGGTCTTCATATTTTTCGCAACTTTTCAGGCTCTTCATGTTTTTCAACACCACATCATGCTCCACCTATTTTTCAGACCGTTTCATGCTCTTCTCATTTTTGACCCCATTTTAAGCTCTTCATATTTTTCACACCTTTTGAAGCTCTTCATATTTTTCACACGTTTTCACGCTCTTCATGTTTTTCAAGACCGATTCTTGATCCACCTATTTTTCAGACCATTTCATGCTCCTCATATTTTTGACACGTTTTGAAGCTCTTCATATTTTACACACATTTTCAGGCTCTTCATGTTTTTGAACACCGCTTCATGCTCCTCCTATTTTTAACACCTTTTGAAGCTCTTCATATTTTTCACACCTTTTCAGGCTCTTCATGTTTTTAAACACTGCTTCATGCTCCACCTATTTTTCAGACCGTTTCATTCTCCTCATATATTTGACACCTTTTGAAGCTCTTCATATTTTTCACATCTTTTCAGGCTCTTTATGTTTTTCAACACAGCTTCATGCTCCTTCTTTTTTTCAGACCGTTTCATGCCCCTATGTATTTCACACCTTTTGAAGCTCTTCATATTTTTCACACCTTTTCAGGCCCTTCGTGTTTTTCAAATCCGTTTCATGCTCCTCCTATTTTTCAGACCTTTTCATGCTCCTCATATTTTTGACCTCTTTTGAAGCTCCTAATATTTTTCACAAATTTTGAAGCTCTTCATATATTTTACACTTTTTCAGGCTCTTCATGTTTTTCAACACCACTTCCTGCTCCTCCTATTTTACAGACCGTTTCATGCTCATCTCATATTTGACAGCTTTTGAAGCTCTTCATATTTTTCACACCCTTCCTGGCTCTTCATGTTTTTCAACACGGCTTCATGCTCTACCTATTTTTCAGACCGTTTCATGCTCCTCATATTTTTCACACCTTTTGAAGCTCTTCCTATTTTTCACACCTTTTCAGGCTGTTCTTGTTTTTCAACACCGCTTCATGCTCCTATTTTTCAGACCGTTTCATGCTCCTCATGTATTTCACACCTTTTGAAGCTCTTCACATTTTACACACCTTTTCAGACTCTTCATGTTTATGAACACCACTTCATGCTCCTCCTATAATTCAGACGGTTTCATGCTCCTCATGTATTTCACTCCTTTTGAAGCTCTTCACATTTTACACACCTTTTCAGACTCTTCATGATTTTCAACCCCACTTCATGCTCCTCCTATTTTTTAGACCGTTTCATGTTCCTCATATTTTTGACACCTTTTGAAGCTCTTCATGTTTTTTACCCCTTTTCAGGCTCTTCATGTTTTTCAACACTGCTTCATGCTCCTCTTATTTTTTAGACCGTTTCATGCTCCTCATATTTTTCACACCTTTTGAAGCTCTTCATAATTTTCACACCTTTTCAGACTCTTCATGTTTTTCAACAACGCTTCATGCTCCTCCTATTTTTCAGACCGTTTCATGCTCCTCATGTATTTCACACATTTTGAAGTTCTTCATATTTTTCACACCTTTTCAGGCTTCTCATCTTTTTGAACACCGTTTCATGCTCCTACTATTTTTCAGACCTTTTCATGCTCCTTATATTTTTTAAACCTTTTGAAGCTCTTCATATTTTTCACATCTTTTCAGGCTCTTCATATTTTTCACACCGCTTCATGCTCCTCCTATTTTTCAGACCGTTTCATGCTCCTCATATTTTTGACACCTTTTGAAGCTCTTCATATTTGTCACACCTTTTCAGGCTCTTCATGTTTTTGAACACCGATTCATGCTCCTCATATTTTTCAGACTGTTTCATGTTCCTTATGATTTTGACACCTTTTGAAGCTCTTCATATTTTTTACACCCTTCCTGGCTCTTCATGTTTTTCAACACGGCTTCATACTCTACCTATTTTTCAGACCGTTTCATGCTCCTCATATTTTTCACACCTTTTGAAGCTCTTCATATTTTTCACACCTTTTCAGGCTGTTCATGTTTTTAAACACCGCTTCATGCTCCTATTTTTCAGACCGTTTCATGCTTCTCATGTATTTCACACCTTTTGAAGCTCTTCATATTTTTCACACCTTTTCAGGCTCTTCATGTTTTTGAACACCAATTCATGCTCCTCATATTTTTCAGACTGTTTCATGCTCCTCATATTTTTGACACCTTTTGAAGCTCTTCATATTTTTCACACCTTTTCAGGCTTTTCATGTTTTTCAACACTGCTTCATGCTCCTCCTGTTTTTCAGACCGATTCATGCTCCTCAAGTATTTCACACCTTGAGGCTCTTCATATTTTTCACAGCTTTTCAGGCTCTTCATGTTTTTGAACACCGTTTCATGCTCCTCCTATTTTTCAGACCCTTTCATACTCCTCATAGTTTTGACACCTTTTGAAGGTCTTCATATTTTTCGCAACTTTTCAGGCTCTTCATGTTTTTCAACACCACATCATGCTCCACCTATTTTTCAGACCGTTTAATGCTCATCTCATTTTTGACACCATTTTAAGCTCTTCATATTTTTCACACCTTTTGAAGCTCTTCGTATTTTTCACACGTTTTCACGCTCTTCATGTTTTTCAAGACAGATTCTTGATCCACCTATTTTTCAGACCGTTTCATTCTCCTCATATTTTTGACACCTTTTGAAGCTCTTCATATTTTTCACATCTTTGCAGGCTCTTCATGTTTTTCAACACAGCTTCATGCTCCTTCTATTTTTCAGACCGTTTCATGCACCTATGTATTTCACACCTTTTGAAGCTCTTCATATTTTTCACACCTTTTCAGGCCCGTCGTGTTTTTCAAAACCGTTTCATGCTCCTCCTATTTTTCAGACCGTTTCATGCTCCTCATATTTATGACCTCTTTTGAAGCTCCTAATATTTTTCACAAATTTTGAAGGTCTTCATATATTTTACACTTTTTCAGGCTCTTCATGTTTTTCAACACCACTTCCTGCTCCTCCTATTTTACAGACCGTTTCATGCTCATCTCATATTTGACATCTTTTGAAGCTCTTCATATTTTTCACACCTTTTCAGGCTCTTCATATTTTTCAACACTGCTTCATGCTCCTCCTATTTTTCAGAACTTTTCATGCTCCTCATAATTTTGACACCTTTTGAAGCTCTTCATATTTTTCACACTTTTTCAGGCTCTTCAATTTTTTCAACAATGTTACAATGCTCCTCCTATTTTTCAGACCGTTTCATGCTCCTCATATTTTTGACACCTTTTGAAGCTCTTCATATTTTTCACACCTTTTGAAGCTCTTCATATAATTCACACTTTTTCAAACTCTTCATGTTTTTCAACACCGCTTCATGCTCCTCCTATTTTTCAGACCGTTTCATGCTCCTCATATTTTTGACACCTTTTGAAGCTCTTCATATTTTTCACAACTTTTGAAGCTCTTCATATATTTCACACTTGTTCAAGCTCTTCATGTTTTTCAACACCACTTCATGCTCCTCCTATTTTTCAGACCGTTTCATTTTCCTCTCATTTCTGAAATCGATTGAAGCTCTTCATATATTTCACACATTTTCAGGCTCTTAATGTTTTTCAACACCACTTCATGCTCCTCCTATTTTTCAGACAGTTTCATGCTCATCTCATTTTTGACACCTTCTGAAGCGCTTCATAGTTTTCACAAATTTTCAGGCTCTTCATATTTTTGAACACCGCTTCATGCTCCTCCTATTTTTCAAACCGTTTCATGCTCCTCATGTATTTCACACATTTTGCGGCTCTTCATATTTTACACACCTTTTCAGGTTCTTCATGATTTTCAACACCACTTCATGCTCCTCCTATTTTTCAGACCGTTTCATGTTCCTTATATTTTTGACACCTTTTGAAGCTCTTCATATTTTTTACACCCTTCCTGGCTCTTCATGTTTTTCAACACGGCTTCATGCTCTTCCTATTTTTCAGACCGTTTCATGCTCCTCATATTTTTCACACCTTTTGAATCTCTTCATATTTTTCACACCTTTTCAGGCTGTTCATGTTTTTCAACACC
Source organism: Dama dama (assembly GCF_033118175.1). Taxonomy (NCBI): domain Eukaryota; kingdom Metazoa; phylum Chordata; class Mammalia; order Artiodactyla; family Cervidae; genus Dama; species Dama dama. The sequence continues at coordinate 1,579,665 of NW_026870979.1, forward strand.
GCTTCATGCTCCTCCTATTTTTCAGACCGTTTCATGCTCCTCATGTATTTCACACCTTTTGAAGCTCTTCATATTTTTCACACGTTTTCAGGCTCTTCATGTTTTTCAACACCGCTTCATGCTCCTCCTATTTTTCAGATCTTTTCATGCTCCTCATATTTTTGACACCTTTTGAAGCTCTTCATATTTTTCACACCTTTTCATGCTCTTCATGTTTTTCAACACCGCTTCATGCTCTTCCTATTTTTCTGACCGTTTCATGCTCCTCATAGTTATGACACCTTTTGAAGCTCTTCATATTTTTGACACCATTTCAAGCTCTTCATGTTTTTCAACACCGCTTCCTGCTCCTCCTCTTTTTCAGACCATTTCCTGCTCCTCTTATTTTTGACACCTTTTCATGCTCTTCATGTTTTTCAACACCGCGTCATGCCCCTCCTATTTTCAGACCGTTTCATGCTCCTCATATTTTTGACGTCTTTTGAAGCTCTTCATATTTTTAACACCTTTTAATGCTCTTCATGTTTTTGAACACCGTTTCATGCTCCTCCTATTTTTCAGACCGTTTCATGCTCCTCATGTATTTCACACATTTTGAAGCTCTTCATATTTTTCACACCTTTTCAGGCTTCTCATCTTTTTGAACACCGTTTCATGCTCCTACTATTTTTCAGACCGTTTCATGCTCCTTATATTTTTGAAACCTTTTGAAGCTCTTCATATTTTTCACACCTTTTCAGCCTCTTCATATTTTTCAACACCGCTTCATGCTCCTCCTATTTTTCAGACCTTTTCATGCTCCTCATATTTTTGACACCTTTTGAAGCTCTTCATATTTTTCACACTTTTTCAGGCTCTTCAATTTTTTCAACAATGTTACAATGCTCCTCCTATTTTTCAGACCGTTTCATGCTCCTCATATTTTTGACACCTTTTGAAGCTCTTCATATTTTTCACACCTTTTGAAGCTCTTCATATATTTCACACTTGTTCAAGCTCTTCATGTTTTTCAACACCGCTTCCTGCTCCTCCTATTTTTCAGACCATTTCATGCTCCTCATATTTTTGACACCTTTTCATGCTCTTCATGTTTTTCAACACCGCGTCATGCCCCTCCTATTTTCAGACCGTTTCATGCTCCTCATATTTTTGACGTCCTTTGAAGCTCTTCACATTTTTCACAGCTTTTAATGCTCTTCATGTTTTTGAACACCGATTCATGCTCCTCCTATTTTTCAGCCCGTTTCATGCTCCTCATATTTTTGACACCTTTTGAAGCTCTTCATATTTTTCACACCATTTCAGGCTCTTCATGTTTTTCAACACCGCTTCATGCTCCTCCTTTATTTCAGAAAGTTTCCTTCTCCTCCCAGTTTTCACACCTTTTAAAGCTCTTATTATATTTCACACCTTTTCAAGCTCGTCATGGTTTTGAACACTGCTTCATTCTCCTCCTCTTTTTCTGACCGTTTCATGGTCCTCGTATTTTTGACACCTTTTGAAGCTCTTCATATTTTTCACACCTTTTCAGGCTCTTCATGTTTTTGAACACCGCTTCATGCTCCTCATATTTTTCAGACCGTTTCATGCTCCTCATATTTTTGACACCTTTTGAAACTCTTCATATTTTTCACACCTTCTAAAACTGTTCATGATTTTGAACACCGCTTCATTCTCCTCCTTTTTTTTCAGACTGTTTCGTGCTCCTCATGTATTTCACACCTTTTGAAGCTCTTCATATATTTCACACCTTTTCAGGCTCTTCATGTTTTTGAACACCACTTCATGCTCCTCCTATTTTTTAGACCGTTTCATGCTCCTCATGTATTTCACACTTTTGAAGCTCTTCATATTTTTCACACATTTCCAGGCTCTTCATGTTTTTGAACATCGTTTCCTGCTCCTCCTATTTTTCAGACCGTTTCATACTCCTCATATTTTTGACACCTTTTGAAGCTCTTCATATTTTTCACAACTTTTGAAGCTCTTCATATATTTCACACTTGTTCAAGCTCTTCATGTTTTTCAACACCACTTCATGCTCCTCCTATTTTTCAGACCGTTTCATGTTCCTCTCATTTCTGAAATCGTTTGAAGCTCTTCATATATTTCACACATTTTCAGGCTCTTAATGTTTTTCAACACCACTTCATGCTCCTCCTATTTTTCAGACCGTTTCATGCTCATCTCATTTTTGACACCTTCTGAAGCGCTTCATAGTTTTCACAAATTTTCAGGCTCTTCATATTTTTGAACACCGCTTCATGCTCCTCCTATTTTTCAAACCGTTTCATGCTCCTCATGTATTTCACACATTTTGCGGCTCTTCATATTTTACACACCTTTTCAGGTTCTTCATGATTTTCAACACCACTTCATGCTCCTCCTATTTTTCAGACCGTTTCATGTTCCTTATATTTTTGACACCTTTTGAAGCTCTTCATATTTTTTACACCCTTCCTGGCTCTTCATGTTTTTCAACACGGCTTCATGCTCTTCCTATTTTTCAGACCGTTTCATGCTCCTCATATTTTTCACACCTTTTGAATCTCTTCATATTTTTCACACCTTTTCAGGCTGTTCATGTTTTTCAACACCGCTTCATGCTCCTCCTATTTTTCAGACCGTTTCATGCTCCTCATGTATTTCACACCTTTTGAAGCTCTTCATATTTTTCACACGTTTTCAGGCTCTTCATGTTTTTCAACACCGCTTCATGCTCCTCCTATTTTTCAGATCTTTTCATGCTCCTCATATTTTTGACACCTTTTGAAGCTCTTCATATTTTTCACACCTTTTCATGCTCTTCATGTTTTTCAACACCGCTTCATGCTCTTCCTATTTTTCTGACCGTTTCATGCTCCTCATAGTTATGACACCTTTTGAAGCTCTTCATATTTTTGACACCATTTCAAGCTCTTCATGTTTTTCAACACCGCTTCCTGCTCCTCCTCTTTTTCAGACCATTTCCTGCTCCTCTTATTTTTGACACCTTTTCATGCTCTTCATGTTTTTCAACACCGCGTCATGCCCCTCCTATTTTCAGACCGTTTCATGCTCCTCATATTTTTGACGTCTTTTGAAGCTCTTCATATTTTTAACACCTTTTAATGCTCTTCATGTTTTTGAACACCGTTTCATGCTCCTCCTATTTTTCAGACCGTTTCATGCTCCTCATGTATTTCACACATTTTGAAGCTCTTCATATTTTTCACACCTTTTCAGGCTTCTCATCTTTTTGAACACCGTTTCATGCTCCTACTATTTTTCAGACCGTTTCATGCTCCTTATATTTTTGAAACCTTTTGAAGCTCTTCATATTTTTCACACCTTTTCAGCCTCTTCATATTTTTCAACACCGCTTCATGCTCCTCCTATTTTTCAGACCTTTTCATGCTCCTCATATTTTTGACACCTTTTGAAGCTCTTCATATTTTTCACACTTTTTCAGGCTCTTCAATTTTTTCAACAATGTTACAATGCTCCTCCTATTTTTCAGACCGTTTCATGCTCCTCATATTTTTGACACCTTTTGAAGCTCTTCATATTTTTCACACCTTTTGAAGCTCTTCATATATTTCACACTTGTTCAAGCTCTTCATGTTTTTCTACACCACTTCATGCTTCTCCTATTTCTCAGACCGTTTCATGCTCATCTCATTTTTGACAGCTTTTGAAGTTTTTCATATTTTTCACATCTTTTGAAACTATTCATATTTTTCACACCTTTTCAGGCTCTTCATGTTTTTCAACACCGCTTCATGCTCCTCCTATTTTTCAGACCGTTTCATGTTCCTCTCATTTCTGAAATCGTTTGAAGCTCTTCAAATATTTCACACATTTTCAGGCTCTTAATGTTTTTCAACACCACTTCATGCTCCTCCTATTTTTCAGACCGTTTCATGCTCATCTCATTTTTGACACCTTCTGAAGCGCTTCATAGTTTTCACAAATTTTCAGGCTCTTCATATTTTTGAACACCGCTTCATGCTCCTCCTATTTTTCAGACCGTTTCATGCTCCTCATGTATTTCACACATTTTGCGGCTCTTCATATTTTACACACCTTTTCAGGTTCTTCATGGTTTTCAACACCACTTCATGCTCCTCCTATTTTTCAGACCGTTTCATGTTCCCTATATTTTTGACACCTTTTGAAGCTCTTCATATTTTTTACACCCTTCCTGGCTCTTCATGTTTTTCAACACGGCTTCATGCTCTTCCTATTTTTCAGACCGTTTCATGCTCCTCATATTTTTCACACCTTTTGAAGCTCTTCATATTTTTCACATCTTTTCAGGCTCTTCATGTTTTTCAACACCGCTTCATGCTCCTCCTATTTTTCAGACCGTTTCATGCTCCTCATGTATTTCACACCTTTTGAAGCTCTTCATATTTTTCACACCTTTTCAGGCTCTTCATGTTTTTGAACACCGATTCATGCTCCTCATATTTTTCAGACTGTTTCATGCTCCTCATATTTTTGACACCTTTTGAAGCTCTTCATATTTTTCACACCATTTCAGGTTCTTCATGTTTTTCAACACCGCTTCATGCTCCTCCTCTTTTTCAGACCGATTCATGCTCCTCAAGTATTTCACACCTTGAGGCTCTTCATATTTTTCACAGCTTTTCAGGCTCTTCATGTTTTTGAACACCGTTTCATGCTCCTCGTATTTTTCAGACCCTTTCATACTCCTCATAGTTTTAACACCTTTTGAAGGTCTTCATATTTTTCGCAACTTTTCAGGCTCTTCATGTTTTTCAACACCACATCATGCTCCACCTATTTTTCAGACCGTTTCATGCTCATCTCATTTTTGACACCATTTTAAGCTCTTCATATTTTTCACACCTTGTGAAGCTCTTCATATTTTTCACACGTTTTCACGCTCTTCATGTTTTTCAAGACCGATTCTTGATCCACCTATTTTTCAGACCGTTTCATGCTCCTCATATTTTTGACACGTTTTGACGCTCTTCATATTTTACACACATTTTCAGGCTCTGCATGTTTTTGAACACCGCTTCATGCTCCTCCTATTTTTAACACCTTTTGAAGCTCTTCATATTTTTCACACCTTCTAAAACTGTTCATGATTTTGAACACCGCTTCATGCTCCTCCTGTTTTTCAGACCGATTCATGCTCCTCAAGTATTTCACACCTTGAGGCTCTTCATATTTTTCACATCTTTTCAGGCTCTTCATGTTTTTCAACACAGCTTCATGCTCATTCTATTTTTCAGACCGTTTCATGCCCCTATGTATTTCACACCTTTTGAAGCTCTTCATATTTTTCACACCTTTTCAGGCCCTTCGTGTTTTTCAAAACCGTTTCATGCTCCTCCTATTTTTCAGACCGTTTCATGCTCCTCATATTTTTTACCTCTTTTGAAGCTCCTAATATTTTTCACAAATTTTGAAGGTCTTCATATATTTTACACTTTTTCAGGCTCTTCATGTTTTTCAACACCACTTCCTTCTCCTCCTATTTTACAGACCGTTTCATGCTCATCTCATATTTGACAGCTTTTGAAGCTCTTCATATTTTTCACACCTTTTCAGGCTCTTCATGTTTATGAACACCGCTTCATGCTCCTCCTATAATTCAGACGGTTTCATGCTCCTCATGTATTTCACTCCTTTTGAAGCTCTTCACATTTTACACACCTTTTCAGACTCTTCATGATTTTCAACCCCACTTCATGCTCCTCCTATTTTTCAGACCGTTTCATGTTCCTCATATTTTTGACAGCTTTTGAAGCTCTTCATGTTTTTTACACCTTTTCAGGCTCTTCATGTTTTCCAACACTGCTTCATGCTCCTCTTATTTTTTAGACCGTTTCATGCTCCTCATATTTTTCACACCTTTTGAAGCTCTTCATAATTTTCACACCTTTTCAGGCTCTTCATGTTTTTCAACAGCGCTTCATGCTCCTCCTATTTTTCAGAACTTTTCATGCGCCTCATATTTTTGACACCTTTTGAAGCTCTTCATATTTTTCACACGTTTTCAGGCTCTTCATGTTTTTCAACACCGCTTCATGCTCCTCCTATTTTTCAGACCATTTCATGCTCCTCATATTTTTGACACCTTTTGAAGCTCTTCATATTTTTCACACCTTTTCATGCTCTTCATGTTTTTCAACACCGCTTCATGCTCCTCCTATTTTTCTGACCGTTTCATGCTCCTCATAGTTATGACACCTTTTGAAGCTCTTCATATTTTTGACACCATTTCAAGCTCTTCATGTTTTTCAACACCGCTTCCTGCTCCTCCTATTTTTCAGACCATTTCATGCTCCTCATATTTTTGACACCTTTTCATGCTCTTCATGTTTTTCAACACCGCGTCATGCCCCTCCTATTTTCAGACCGTTTCATGCTCCTCATATTTTTGACGTCCTTTGAAGCTCTTCACATTTTTCACAGCTTTTAATGCTCTTCATGTTTTTGAACACCGATTCATGCTCCTCCTATTTTTCAGACCGTTTCATGCTCCTCATATTTTTGACACCTTTTGAAGCTCTTCATATTTTTCACACCATTTCAGGCTCTTCATGTTTTTCAACACCGCTTCATGCTCCTCCTTTATTTCAGAAAGTTTCCTTCTCCTCCCAGTTTTCACACCTTTTAAAGCTCTTATTATATTTCACACCTTTTCAAGCTCGTCATGGTTTTGAACACTGCTTCATTCTCCTCCTCTTTTTCTGACCGTTTCATGGTCCTCGTATTTTTGACACCTTTTGAAGCTCTTCATATTTTTCACACCTTTTCAGGCTCTTCATGTTTTTGAACACCGCTTCATGCTCCTCATATTTTTCAGACCGTTTCATGCTCCTCATATTTTTGACACCTTTTGAAACTCTTCATATTTTTCACACCTTCTAAAACTGTTCATGATTTTGAACACCGCTTCATTCTCCTCCTTTTTTTTCAGACTGTTTCGTGCTCCTCATGTATTTCACACCTTTTGAAGCTCTTCATATATTTCACACCTTTTCAGGCTCTTCATGTTTTTGAACACCACTTCATGCTCCTCCTATTTTTTAGACCGTTTCATGCTCCTCATGTATTTCACACTTTTGAAGCTCTTCATATTTTTCACACATTTCCAGGCTCTTCATGTTTTTGAACATCGTTTCCTGCTCCTCCTATTTTTCAGACCGTTTCATACTCCTCATATTTTTGTCACATTTTGAAGCTCTTCATATTTTTCACAACTTTTCAATCTCTTCATGTTTTTTAACACCGTTTCATGCTCCTCCTATTTTTCAGACCTTTTCATGCTCCTCATATTTTTGACTCCTTTTGAAGCTCTTCATATTTTTCACACCTTTTCAGGCTCTTCATATTTTTCAACACCGCTTCATGCTCCTCCTATTTTTCAGACCTTTTCATGCTCCACATATTTTTGACTCCTTTTGAAGCTCTTCATATTTTTCACACCTTTTCAGGCTCTTCATCTTTTTCAACACCACTTCATGCTCCTCATATTTCTCAGACCGTTTCAGGCTCCTCATATTTTTGACAGCTTTTGAATCTCTTCATATTTTTCACACCTTTTCATGCTCTTCATGTTTTTCAACACCGTGTCATGCTCCTCCTATTTTTCAGACCGTTTCATGCTCCTCATATTTTTGACCCCTTTTGAAGCTCTTCATATTTTTCACACCTTTTCATGCTCTTCCTGTTTTCAACACCGATTCATGCTCCTCCTATTTTTCAGACCGTTTCATGCTCCTCCTATTTTTCAGCCCGTTTCATGCTCCTCATATTTTGACACATTTTGAAGCTCTTCATAGTTTTCATACCTTTTCAGGCTCTTCATGTTGTTGAATACAGCTTCATGCTCCTCCTGTATTTCACACCGTTTCACGCTCCTCATATTTTTGACACCTTTTGAAGCTCTTCATATTTTTCACATCTTTTCAGGCTCTTCATCTTTTTCAACACCGCTTCATGCTCCTCCTTTTTTTCAGACAGTTTCATTCTCCTCCTATTTTTGACACCTTTTGAAGCTCTTCATATATTTCACACTTTTTCAAGCACTTCATGTTTTTGAACACTGCTTCATGCTCCTCCTATTTTTCAGACCCTTTCTTGCTCCTCATATTTTTGACTCCTTTTGAAGCTCTTCATATTTTTCACACCTTTTCAGGCTCTTCATGTTTTTCAACACCGCTTCATGCTCCTCCTATGTTTCAGACCGTTTCATGCTCCTCGTATTTTTGACACGTTTTGAAGCTCTTCATATATTTCACATCTTTTCAGGCTCTTCATGTTTTTCAACACCGTTTCATGCTCCTCCTATTTTTCAGACCGTTTCATGCTCATAATATTTTTGACACCTTTCGAAGCTCTTCATAATTTTGACACCTTTTGATGCTCTTCATGTTTTTCAACACCGCTTCATGCTCCTCATTTTTTTCAGACAGTTTCTTACTCCTCATATTTTTGACACCTTTTGAAGCTCTTCATTTATTTCACTCCTTATAGGCTCTTCATGTTTTTCAACACAGCTTCATGCTCCTCCTATTTTTTAGAGCGTTTCATGCTCCTCATATTTTATACACCTATTGAAGCTCTTCATATTTTTCACACTTTTCCAGGCTCTTCATGTTTTTGAACACCGTTTCATGTTCCTCCTATTTTTCAGACTGTTTCCTGCTCCTCATATTTTTGACACATTTTGAAGCTCTTCATATTTTTCACACCTTTTCAGGCTCTTCATATTTTTGAACACCGCTTCATGCTCCTCCTTTTTTTCAGACCGTTTCGTGCTCCTCATGTATTTCAAACCTTTTGAAGCTCTTCATATTTTTCACACCTTTTCATGCTCTTCATGTTTTTGATCACGGCTTCATGCTCCTCCTATTTTTCAGACCGTTTTATGCTCCTCCTATGTTTGACACCTTTTGAAGCTCTTGATATTTTTCACACCTTTTCAGGCTCTTCATGGTTTTCAACACTGCTTCATGCTCCTCCTTTATTTGAGACAGTTTCATTCTCCTCCTATTTTTGACACCTTTTGAAACCCTTCATATATTTCACAACTTTTCAAGCTCTTCATGGTTTTGAACACGGATTCATGCACCTCCTATTTTTCATACCGTTTCATGCTCCTGCTATTTTTCAGGCCGTTTCATGCTCCTCGTATTTTGACACCTTTTGAAGCTCTTCGTATTTTTCACACATTTTCAGTCTCTTCATGTTTTTGAACACTACTGCATCTCCTCTTATTTTTCAGAACGTTTCATGCTCCTCATATTTTTGACACCTTTTGAAGCTCTTCATATTTTTCACTACTTTTTATGCTCTTCATGTTTTTCAACACCGCTTCAAGCTCCTCCTATTTTTCAGACCGTTTCATGCTCCTCATAGTTTTGACACCTTGTGAAGCTCTTCATATTTTTCACACCTTTTCAGGCTCTTCATGTTTTTCAACAGCGCTTCATGCTCCTCCTATTTTTCAGACCATTTCATGCGCCTCATATTTTTGACACCTTTTGAAGCTCTTCATATTTTTCACACCTTTTCAGGCTCTTCATGTTTTTCAACACCGCTTCATGCTCCTCCTATTTTTCAGACCGTTTCATGCTCCTCATATTTTTGACACCTTTTGAAGCTCTTCATATTTTTCACACCTTTTCAGGATCTTCATGTTTTTCAACACCGCTTCATGCTCCTCCTATTTTTCAGACCTTTTCATGCTCCTCATATTTTTGACACCTTTAGAATATCTTCATTTTTTTCACACCTTTTCTGGCTCTTCATGTTTTTCAACAGCATTTCATGCTCCTCCTATTTTTCAGACCATTTCGTGCTCCTCATATTTTTCAAACGTTTTGAAGCTCTTCATATTTTTCACACATTTTCATGCTCTTCTTGTTTTTCAACACCACTACATGCTCCTCCTATTTTTCAGACCGTTTCATGCTCCTCATATATTTGACCCCTTTTGAAGCTCTTCATATTTTTCACTACTTTTCATGCTCTTCATGTTTTTCAAAACCGCTTCAAGCTCCTCCTATTTTTCAGACCGTTTCATGCTCCTCATAGTTTTGACACCTTTTGAAGCTCTTCATATTTTTCACACCTTTTCATGCTCTTCATGTTTTCAAAACCGATTTATGCTCCTCCTATTTTTCAGACCCTTTCATGCTCCTCCTATTTTTCAGGCCGTTTCATGCTCCACATATATTTCACACCTTTTGAAGCTCTTCATATTTTTCACACCTTTTCTGGTTCTCATGTGTTTGAACACAGCTTCATGCTCCTCCTATTTTTCAGACCGTTTCATGCTCTTCATATATTTCACACCTTTTGAAGCTCTTCATATTTTTCATACCTTTTCAGGATCTTCATGTTTTTCAACACCGCTTCATGCTCCTCCTATTTTTCCGACCGTTTTTTGCTGCTCCCATTTTTGATACCTTTTGAAGCTCTTCATATTTTTGGCACCTTTTCATGCTCTTCATGTTTTTCAACACCGCTTCATGCTCCTCCTATACTTCAGAACGTTTTATGCTCCTCATATTTTTAACACCATTTGAAGCTCTTCATATTTTGGGCATCTTTTCATGCTCTTCATGTTTTTCAACACCGCTTCATGCTCCTCCTGTTTTTCAGACGGTCTCTTGCTCCTCAAATTTTTGACACATTTTGAAGCTCTTCATATTTTTCACACGCTTTCAGGCTCTTCATGTTTTTCAACACCACTTCCTGCTCCTCCTATTTTACAGACCGTTTCATGCTCATCTCATATTTGACACCTTTTGAAGCTCTTCATATTTTTCACACCTTTTCAGGCTCTTCATATTTTTCAACACCGCTTCATGCTCCTCCTATTTTTCAGACCTTTTCATGCTCCTCATATTTTTGACACCTTTTGAAGCTCTTCATATTTTTCACACTTTTTCAGGCTCTTCAATTTTTTCAACAATGTTACAATGCTCCTCCTATTTTTCAGACCGTTTCATGCTCCTCATATTTTTGACACCTTTTGAAGCTCTTCATATTTTTCACACCTTTTGAAGCTCTTCATATAATTCACACTTTTTCAAGCTCTTCATGTTTTTCAACACCACTTCATGCTTCTCCTATTTCTCAGACCGTTTCATGCTCATCTCATTTTTGACAGCTTTTGAAGTTTTTCAAATTTTTCACATCTTTTGAAACTATTCATATTTTTCACACCTTTTCAGGCTCTTCATGTTTTTCAACACCACTTCATGCTCCTCCTATTTTTCAGACCATTTCATGTTCCTCTCATTTCTGAAATCGTTTGAAGCTCTTCATATATTTCACACATTTTCAGGCTCTTAATGTTTTTCAACACCACTTCATGCTACTCCTATTTTTCAGACCATTTCATGCTCATCTCATTTTTGACACCTTCTGAAGCGCCTCATAGTTTTCACAAATTTTCAGGCTCTTCATATTTTTGAACACCGCTTCATGCTCCTCCTATTTTTCAGACCGTTTCATGCTCCTCATGTATTTCACACATTTTGCGGCTCTTCATATTTTACACACCTTTTCAGGTTCTTCATGGTTTTCAACACCACTTCATGGTCCTCCTATTTTTCAGACCGTTTCATGTTCCTTATATTTTTGACACCTTTTGAAGCTCTTCATATTTTTTACACCCTTCCTGGCTCTTCATGTTTTTCAACACGGCTTCATGCTCTTCCTATTTTTCAGACCGTTTCATGCTCCTCATGTATTTCACACCTTTTGAAGCTCTTCATATTTTTCACACCTTTTCAGGCTCTTCATGTTTTTCAACACCGCTTCATGCTCCTCCTATTTTTCAGACCTTTTCATGCGCCTCATATTTTTGACACCTTTTGAAGCTCTTCATATTTTTCACACGTTTTCAGGCTCTTCATGTTTTTCAACACCGCTTCATGCTCCTCCTATTTTTCAGACCTTTTCATGCTCCTCATATTTTTGACACCTTTTGAAGCTCTTCATATTTTTCACACCTTTTCATGCTCTTCATGTTTTTCAACACCGCCTCCTGCTCCTCCTCTTTTTCAGACCATTTCATGCTCCTCATATTTTTGATACCTTTTCATGCTCTTCATGTTTTTCAACACCGCGTCATGCCCCTCCTATTTTCAGACCGTTTCATGCTCCTCATATTTTTGACGTCTTTTGAAGCTCTTCATATTTTTAACACCTTTTAATGCTCTTCATGTTTTTGAACACGGATTCATGCTCCTCCTATTTTTCAGACCGTTTCATGCTCCTCATGTATTTCACACATTTTGAAGCTCTTCATATTTTTCACACCTTTTCAGGCTTCTCATCTTTTTGAACACCGTTTCATGCTCCTACTATTTTTCAGACCGTTTCATGCTCCTTATATTTTTGAAACCTTTTAAAGCTCTTCATATTTTTCACACCTTTTCAGCCTCTTCATATTTTTCAACACCGCTTCATGCTCCTCCTATTATTCAGACCTTTTCATGCTCCTCATATTTTTGACACCTCTTTGAAGCTCTTCATATTTTTCACACTTTTTCAGGCTCTTCAATTTTTTCAACAATGTTACAATGCTCCTCCTATTTTTCAGACCGTTTCATGCTCCTCATATTTTTGACACCTTTTGAAGCTCTTCATATTTTTCACACCTTTTGAAGCTCTTCATATATTTCACTCTTGTTCAAGCTCTTCATGTTTTTCAACACCACTTCATGCTTCTCCTATTTCTCAGACCGTTTCATGCTCATCTCATTTTTGACAGCTTTTGAAGTTTTTCATATTTTTCACATCTTTTGAAACTATTCATATTTTTCACACCTTTTCAGGCTCTTCATGTTTTTCAACACCGCTTCATGCTCCTCCTATTTTTCAGACCGTTTCATGTTCCTCTCATTTCTGAAATCGTTTGAAGCTCTTCAAATATTTCACACATTTTCAGGCTCTTAATGTTTTTCATCACCACTTCATGCTCCCCCTATTTTTCAGACCGTTTCATGCTCATCTCATTTTTGACACCTTCTGAAGCGCTTCATAGTTTTCACAAATTTTCAGGCTCTTCATATTTTTGAACACCGCTTCATGCTCCTCCTATTTTTCAGACCGTTTCATGCTCCTCATGTATTTCTCACATTTTGCGGCTCTTCATATTTTACACACCTTTTCAGGTTCTTCATGGTTTTCAACACCACTTCATGCTCCTCCTATTTTTCAGACCGTTTCATGTTCCCTATGTTTTTGACACCTTTTGAAGCTCTTCATATTTTTTACACCCTTCCTGGCTCTTCATGTTTTTCAACACGGCTTCATGCTCTTCCTATTTTTCAGACCGTTTCATGCTCCTCATATTTTTCACACCTTTTGAAGCTCTTCATATTTTTCACACCTTTTCATGCTGTTCATGTTTTTCAACACCGCTTCATGCTCCTCCTATTTTTCAGACCGTTTCATGCTCCTCATGTATTTCACACCTTTTGAAGCTCTTCATATTTTTCACACCTTTTCAGGCTCTTCATGTTTTTGAACACCGATTCATGCTCCTCATATTTTTCAGACTGTTTCATGCTCCTCATATTTTTGACACCTTTTGAAGCTCTTCATATTTTTCACACCATTTCAGGTTCTTCATGTTTTTCAACTCCACTTCATGCTCCTCCTCTTTTTCAGACCGATTCATGCTCCTCAAGTATTTCACACCTTGAGGCTCTTCATATTTTTCACAGCTTTTCAGGCTCTTCATGTTTTTGAACACCGTTTCATGCTCCTCGTATTTTTCAGACCCTTTCATACTCCTGATAGTTTTGACACCTTTTGAAGGTCTTCATATTATTCGCAACTTTTCCGGCTCTTCATGTTTTTCAACACCACATCATGCTCCACCTATTTTTCAGACCGTTTCATGCTCATCTCATTTTTGACACCATTTTAAGCTCTTCATATTTTTCACACCTTGTGAAGCTCTTCATATTTTTCACACGTTTTCACGCTCTTCATGTTTTTCAAGACCGATTCTTGATCCACCTATTTTTCAGACCGTTTCATGCTCCTCATATTTTTGACACGTTTTGAAGCTCTTCATATTTACACACATTTTCAGGCTCTGCATGTTTTTGAACACCGCTTCATGCTCCTCCTATTTTTAACACCTTTTGAAACTCTTCATATTTTTCACACCTTTTCAGGCTCTTCATGTTTTTAAACACAGCTTCATGCTCCACCTATTTTTCAGACCGTTTCATTCTCCTCATATTTTTGACACCTTTTGAAGCTCTTCATATTTTTCACATCTTTTCAGGCTCTTCATGTTTTTCAACACAGCTTCATGCTCCTTCTATTTTTCAGACCGTTTCATGCCCCTATGTATTTCACACCTTTTGAAGCTCTTCATATTTTTCACACCTTTTCAGGCCCTTCGTGTTTTTCAAAACCGTTTCATGCTCCTCCTATTTTTCAGACCGTTTCATGCTCCTCATATTTTTGACCTCTTTTGAAGCTCCTAATATTTTTCACAAATTTTGAAGGTCTTCATATATTTTACACTTTTTCAGGCTCTTCATGTTTTTCAACACCACTTCCTGCTCCTCCTATTTTACAGACCGTTTCATGCTCATCTCATATTTGACAGCTTTTGAAGCTTTTCATATTTTTCACACCTTTTCAGCCTCTTCATGTTTATGAACACCGCTTCATGCTCCTCCTATAATTCAGACGGTTTCATGCTCCTCATGTATTTCACTCCTTTTGAAGCTCTTCACATTTTACACACCTTTTCAGACTCTTCATGATTTTCAACCCCACTTCATGCTCCTCCTATTTTTCAGACCGTTTCATGTTCCTCATATTTTTGACACCTTTTGAAGCCCTTCATGTTTTTTACACCTTTTCAGGCTCTTCATGTTTTTCAACACGGCTTCATGCTCCTCTTATTTTTTAGACCGTTTCGTGCTCCTCATATTTTTCACACCTTTTGAAGCTCTTCATAATTTTCACACCTTTTCAGGCTCTTCATGTTTTTCAACAACGCTTCATGCTCCTCATATTTTTCAGACCGTTTCATGCTCCTCATGTATTTCACACATTTTGAATCTCTTCATATTTTTCACACCTTTTCAGGCTTCTCATCTTTTTGAACACCGTTTCATGCTCCTACTATTTTTCAGACCGTTTCATGCTCCTTATATTTTTGAAACCTTTTGAAGCTCTTCATATTTTTCACACCTTTTCAGGCTCTTCATATTTTTCAACACCGCTTCATGCTCCTCCTATTGTTCAGACCTTTTCATGCTCCTCATATTTTTGACACCTTTTGAAGCTCTTCATATTTTTCACACTTTTTCAGGCTCTTCAATTTTTTCAACAATGTTACAATGCTCCTCCTATTTTTCAGACCGTTTCATGCTCCTCATATTTTTGACACCTTTTGAAGCTCTTCATATTTTTGACACCTTTTGAAGCTCTTCATATATTTCACACTTTTTCAAGCTCTTCATGTTTTTCAACACCACTTCATGCTTCTCCTATTTCTCAGACCGTTTCCTGCTCATCTCATTTTTGACAGCTTTTGAAGTTTTTCAAATTTTTCACATCTTTTGAAACTATTCATATTTTTCACACCTTTTCAGGCTCTTCATGTTTTTCAACACCACTTCATGCTCCTCCTATTTTTCAGACCGTTTCATGTTCCTCTCATTTCTGAAATCGTTTGAAGCTCTTCATATATTTCACACATTTTCAGGCTCTTAATGTTTTTCAACACCACTTCATGCTCCTCCTATTTTTCAGACCGTTTCATGCTCATCTCATTTTTGACACCTTCTGAAGCGCTTCATAATTTTCACAAATTTTCAGGCTCTTCATATTTTTGAACACTGCTTCATGCTCCTCATATTTTTCAGACCCTTTCATGCTCCTCATGTATTTCACACATTTTGCGGCTCTCCATATTTTACACACCTTTTCAGGTTCTTCATGATTTTCAACACCACTTCATGCTCCTCCTATTTTTCAGACCGTTTCATGTTCCTTATATTTTTGACACCTTTTGAAGCTCTTCATATTTTTTACACACTTCCTGGCTCTTCATTTTTTTCAACACGGCTTCATGCTCTTCCTATTTTTCAGACCGTTTCATGCTCCTCATATTTTTCACACCTTTTGAAGCTCTTCATATTTTTCACACCTTTTCAGGCTGTTCATGTTTTTCAACACCGCTTCATGCTCCTCCTATTTTTCAGACCGTTTCATGCTCCTCATGTATTTCACACCTTTTGAAGCTCTTCATATTTTTCACACCTTTTCAGGCTCTTCATGTTTTTGAACACCGATTCATGCTCCTCATATTTTTCAGAGTGTTTCATGCTCCTCATATTTTTCACACCTTTTGAAGCTCTTCATATTTTTCACAACTTTTCAGGCTCTTCATGTTTTTGAACACCGCTTCATGCTCCTCCTATTTTTCAGACCTTTTCATGCTCCTCATATTTTTGACTCCTTTTTAAGCTCTTCATATTTTTCACACCTTTTCAGGCTCTTCGTCTTTTTCAACACCACTTCATGCTTCTGCTATTTTTCAGAACGTTTCAGGCTCCTCATATTTTTGACAGCTTTTGAATCTCTTCCTATTTTTCACACCTTTTCATGCTCTTCATATTTTTCAACACCGTGTCATGCTCCTCCTATTTTTCTGACGGTTTCATGCTCCTCACATTTTTCACACCTTTTGAAGCTCTTCATATTTTTCACACCTTTTCAGGCTCTTCATGTTTTTCAACACCACTTCATGCTCTTCCTATTTTTCAGACCGTTTCATGCTCCTCATGTATTTCACTCCTTTTGAAGCTCTTCATATTTTTCACACATTTTTAGGGTCTTCATGTATTTCCACAAAGTTTCAGCCTCTCCTATTTTTCAGACCGTTTCATGCTCCTCATATTTTTCACACCTTTTGAAGCTCTTCATATATTTCACACCTTTTCAGGCTCTTCATGTATTTCAACACCGTTTCATGCTCCTCCTACTTTTCAGACCGTTTCATGCTCCTAATGTGTTTCACACATTTTGAAGCTCTTCATATTTTTCACACCTTTTCAGGCTCTTCATGTTTTTGAACACCATTTCAAGCTCCTCTTATTTTTCAGACCGTTTCAGGTTACTCATATTTTTGACACATTTTCAAGCTCTTCATATTTTTCACACCTTTTCAGGCTCTTTATGTTTTTAAACACCGCTTCCTGCTCCTCCTATTTTTCAGACCGTTTCATTCTCCTCATATTTTGTCACCTTTTGAAGCTATTCATATTTTTCACACCTTTTGAAGCTCTTCATATATTTCACAGTTTTTCAGGCTCTTCATGTTTTTCAAAGGTACCTCATGCTCCTCCTATTTTTCAGATCGCTTCATGCTCATCTCATTTTTGACAGCTTTTGAAGGTCCTAATATTTTTCACACCTTTTGAAGGTCTTCATATATTTCACACTTTTTTAGGTTCTTCATGTTTTTCAGCACCACCATGCTCCTCCTATTTCTCAGACTGGTTCATGCTCCTCATATTGTTGACACCTTTTGAAGCTCTTCATGTATTTCACATCTTTTCAGGCTCTTCATGTATTTCAACACCACTTCATGCTCGTCCTATTTCCCAAACCGTTTCATGCTCCTCATATTTTTGACACCTTTTGAATCTCTTCATATATTTTACACCTTTTTAGGCTCTTCATGTTTTTCAACACCATTTCATGCTCCTCCTTCTTTTCAGACCATTTCATGCTCATCACATTTTTGGCACTTTCTGAAGCTCTTCATATTTTTAACACCTTTTGAATCTCTTCATATTTTTCACACCTTTTGAGGCTCTTCATATTTTTCAACACCGCTTCATGCTCCTCCTATTTTTCAGACCGTTTCATGCTGCTCATAATTTTGACACCTTTTGAAGCTCTTCATATATTTCACACCTTTTCAGACTCTTGATGTTTTTGAACACCGCTTCTTGCTCCTCCTATTTTTCATACCGTTTCATGCACCTCATGTATTTGACACCTTGTGAAGCTCTTTAAATTTTTCACACCTTTTCAGGCTCTTCATATTTTTGAACACCGTTTCATTCTCCTCCTATTTTTCAGACCGTTTCATGCTCCTCATACTTTTGACATCTTTTGAAGCTCTTCATATTTTTCACATCATTTCAGGCTCTTCATGTTTTTAAACACCGCTTCATGCTCCTCCTATTTTTCAGGCCGTTTCATGCTCATTTCATTTTTGACACCTTTGGAAGCTCTTCATATGTTTCACACATGTTCAGGCTCTTCATGTTTTTGAACACCTATTCATGGTCCTCCTATTTTTCAGACCGTTTCATGCTTATTTCATTTTTGACACCTTTTGAAGCTCTTCATATTTTTCACACCTTTTGAAGCTCTTCATATTTTTCACACGTTTTGGGGCTCTTCATGTTTTTCCACACCGCTTCATGCTCGTCTTATTTTTCACACCATTTGAAGCTCTTAATATTTTTCACACTTTTTCAGGCTCTTCATGTTTTTGAACACCACTTCATGCTCCTCCTATTTTTCAGACCGTTTCATGCTCCTCATGTATTTCACACCTCTTGCATCTCTTCATATTTTTCACACCTTTTCAGGCTCTTAATGTTTTTGAACACGGTTTCATGCGCCTCCCATTTTTCAGATCGTTTTATGCTCCTCATGTCTTTCACACCTTTTGAAGCTCTTCATATTTTTCACACCTTTTCAGGCTCTTCATGTTTTTGAACACCGTTTCATGCTCCTCCAATTTTTCAGACAGTTTCCTGCTCCTCATGTATTTCACACCTTTTGAAGCTCTTCGAATTTTTCACACCTTTTCAGGCTCTTCATGTTTTTTTACACCACTTCATGCTCCTCCAATTTTTCAGACCGTTTCATGCTCCTCATATTTTTGACAGCTTTTGAAGCTCTTCATATATTTCACACCTTTTCAGAGTCTTAAAGGTTTTGAACACCGCTTCATGCTCCTCCTTTTTTTCAGACCGTTTCATGCTCCTCATGTATTTCACACATTTTGAAGCTCTTCAAATTTTTCACACCTTTTCAGGCTCTTCATGTTTTTGAACGCCGCTTCATGCTCCTCTTCTTTTTCAGACCGTTTCATACTACTCATATTTTTGACACCTTTTGAAGGTCTTCATATATTTCACAACTTTTCAGTCTCTTCATGTTTATCAACACCACTTCATGCTCCTCCTGTTTTTCAGACCATTTCATGTTCATCTCATTTTTGACACCTGTTGAAGCTCTTCATATTTCTCACACCTTTTGAAGCTCTTCATTTATTACACTCCTTTACAGGCTCTTCACGTTTTTCAAAACCGCTTCACCTCCTCCTATTTTTTAGACCGTTTCATGCTCCTCATATATTACACACCTTTTGAAGCTCTTCATATTTTTCACACCTTTTCAGGCTCTTCATGTTTTTGAACACCGCTTCTTGCTCCTCCTATATTTCAGACCGTTTCATGCTCCTCATATTTTAGACACGTTTTGAAGCTCTTCATATATTTCACATCTTTTCAGGCTCTTCAAGTTTTTGAACACCGCTTCATCCTCCTACTTTTTTTCAGACCGTTTCATGCTCCTCATGTATTTCACACCTTTTGAAGCTCTTCAAATTTTTCACAACTTTTCAGGCTCTTCATGTTTTTGAACACCGCTTCATGCTCCTCCTATTTTTCAGACCTTTTCATGCTCCTCATATTTTTGACTCCTTTTTAAGCTCTTCATATTTTTCACACCTTTTCAGGCTCTTCGTCTTTTTCAACACCACTTCATGCTTCTGCTATTTTTCAGAACGTTTCAGGCTCCTCATATTTTTGACAGCTTTTGAATCTCTTCCTATTTTTCACACCTTTTCATGCTCTTCATATTTTTCAACACCGTGTCATGCTCCTCCTATTTTTCTGACGGTTTCATGCTCCTCATATTTTTCACACCTTTAAATCTCTTCATATTTTTCTCACATTTTAAGGCTCTTCATGTTTTTCAACACCGTGTCATGCTCCTCATATTTTTCAGACGGTTTCATGCTCCTCATAATTTTCACACCTTTAAATCTCTTCATATTTTTCACACCTTTTCAGGCTCTACATGTTTTTCAACACGGCTTCATGCTCCTCTTATTTTTCAGACCGTTTCATGCTCCTCATATTTTTCACACCTTTTGAAGCTCTTCATATTTTTCACACCTTTTCAGGCTCTTCATGTTTTTCAACACCACTTCATGCTCTTCCTATTTTTCAGACCGTTTCATGCTCCTCATGTATTTCACTCCTTTTGAAGCTCTTCATATTTTTCACACATTTTTAGGGTCTTCATGTATTTCAACACTGCTTCATGCTCCTCCTACTTTTCAGACCGTTTCAGGTTACTCATATTTTTGACACATTTTCAAGCTCTTCATATTTTTCACACCTTTTCAGGCTCTTTATGTTTTTCAACACCACTTCATGCTCTTCCTATTTTTCAGACCGTTTCTTGCTCCTATTGTATTTCACTCCTTTTGAAGCTCTTCATATTTTTCACACATTTTTAGGGTCTTCATGTATTTCAACACTGCTTCATGCTCCTCCTACTTTTCAGACCGTTTCAGGTTACTCATATTTTTCACACCTTTTGAAGCTCTTCATATTTTTCACACCTTTTCAGGCTCTTCATGTTTTTGAACACCATTTCATGCTCCTCATATTTTTGACACCTTTTCAAGCTCTTCATATATTTCACAGATTTCCAGGCTCTTCAGGTTTTTGAACATCGTTTCATGATCCTATTTTTCAGAACGTTCCATGCTATTCATATTTTTCACACCTTTTGCAGCTCTTCATATTTTTCACACCTTTTCTGTCTCTTCATATTTTTAAACACCACTTAATGCTCCTCCTATGTTTAGAACGTTTAATGCCCCTCATAATTTTGACACCTTTTGCAGCTCTTCATATTTTTCACACTTTTTCTGGCTCTTCATATTTTTCAACACCACTTCATCCTCCTCCTATGTTTAGAACGTTTAATGCTCCTCATAATTTTGACACCTTTTGATGCTCTTCATATTTTTCACACCTTTTCAGTCTCTTCATGTTTTGAACACCGCTTCATGATCCTCCTATATTTCAGACCGTTTCATGCTCCGCATATATTTCACACCTTTTGAAGTTCTTCATATTTTTCACACCTTTTCTGGTTCTCATGTTTTTGAACACAGCTTCATGCTTCTCCGATTTTTCAGACCGTTTCATGCTCCTCATATATTTCACACCTTTTGAAGCTCTTCCTATATTTCAGACCTTTTCAGCTCTTCATGTTTTTCAACAGCATTTCATGCTCCTCCTAGGTTTCAGACCCTTTCATACTCCTCATATTTTTGACAGCTTTTGAAGCTCTTCATTTTTTTCACACCTTTTCAGGCTCTTCATGTTTTTGAACACGGCTTCATGCTCCTCCTATTTTTCAGACCATTTCATGCTCCTCATATTTGACACGTTTTGAAGCTTTCATATATTTCACACCTTTTCAGGCTCTTCATGTTTTTCAACACGGCTTCATTCTCCTCCTAATTTTCAGACCTTTTCATGCTCCTCATATTTGACAAGTTTTGAAGCTCTTCATATATGTCACACGTTTTCAGGCTCTTCATGTTTTTCAAAACCGCTTTATGCTCCTCCTATTTTTCAGAACGTTTCATGCTCCTCATATTTTTGATACCTTTTGAAGCTCTTCATATTTTTCACACCTTTTCATGCTCTTCATGTTTTCAACACCGATTCTGGCTCCTCCTATTTTTCAGACCGTTTCATGCTCCTCCTATTTTTCAGGCCGTTTCATGCTCCTCATATTTTGACACATTTTGAAGCTCTTCATATTTTTCACATTTTTGAAGCTCTTCATATTTTTCACATGTTTTCAGGCTTTTCATGTTTTTCAACACCGCTTCATGCTCCTCCTATTTTTCAGACCGTTTCATGCTCCTCATATTTTTGACACCTTGTGACGCTCTTCATATCTTTCATACCTTTTAAAGCTCTTCGTATTTTTCACACGTTTTCAGTCTCTTCATGTTTTTCAACACCGTTTCATGCTCCTCCTATTTTTCAGACCGTTTCATGCTCTTCATATTTTTCACACCTTTTGAAGCTCTTCATATTTTTCATAACTTTTCAGGCTCTTCATGTTTTTGAACACCGTTTCATGCTCCTCCTATTTTTCAGACCGTTTCATGCTCCTCACATTTTTGACACATTTTGAAGCTCTTCATATTTTTCACAACTTTTCAGGCTCTTCATGTTTTTGAACAGCGCTTCATGTTCCTCCTATTTTTCAAACTGTTTCATGCTCCTCATGTATTTCACACCTTTTGAAGCTCTTCATATATTTCACACTTTTTCAGGCTCTCATGGTTTTGAACACAGCTTCATGCTCCTCCTATTTTTCACGCCATTTCATTTTCCTCATATATTTCACATCTTTTGAAGCTCTTCGTATTTTTCACACTTTTTCAGGCTCTTCATGTTTTTGAACACCGTTTCATGCTCCTCCTATTTTTCAGACCGTTTCATGCTCCTCATATTTTTGACACCTTTTGAAGCTCTTCATAATTTTCACACCTTTTCAGACTCTTCATGTTTTTGATCACCGTTTCATGCTCCTCCTAATTTTCAGACCGTTTCATGCTCCTCATATATTTGACACCTTTTGAAGCTCATCATATTTTTCACACCTTTTCAGGCTTTGCATGTTTTTCAACACCGCTTCCTGCTCCTCCTATTTTTCAGACCGTTTCTTGCTCCTCATATTTTTGACACCTTGTGACGCTCTTCATATCTTTCATACCTTTTAAAGCTCTTCGTATTTTTCACACGTTTTCATTCTCTTCATGTTTTTCAACACCGTTTCATGCTCCTCCTATTTTTCAGACCGTTTCATGCTCTTCATATTTTTCACACCTTTTGAAGCTCTTCATATTTTTCACACCTTTTCAGGCTCTTCATGTTTTTGAACACCGTTTCATGCTCCTCCTATTTTTCAGACCGTTTCATGCTCCTCGTATTTTTCACACCTTTTAAAGCTCTTCATATTTTTCACACCTTTTCAAGCTCTCATGTTTTTGAACACAGCTTCATGCTCCTCCTATTTTTCAGACCGTTTCATGCTCCTCATGTATTTCACACCTTTGAAGCTCTTCCTATTTTTCACACCTTTTCAGGCTCTTCATATATTTGAAATCCTTTTCATGCTCCTCCTATTTTTCAGACCGTTTCATGCTCCACATATTTCTGACAGCTTTGAAGCTCCTCATATTTTTCACACCTTTTGAGGCTCGTCATGTTTTTGAACACCGCTTCATGCTCCTCATATTTTTCAGATCGTTTCATCCTCCTCATATTTTTGACACCTTTTGACGCTCTTCATATTTTTCACACCTTTTCAGGCTTCTCATGTTTTTGAACACCGCTTCATGCTCCTCATAGTTTTCAGATCCTTTCATGCTCCTCATACTTTTGACACCTTTTGACGCTCTTCATATTTTTCACACCTTTTCAGGCTCTTCATGTTTTTGAACACCACTTCATGCTTCTACTATTTTCAGACCGTTTAATGCTCCTCATGTATTTCACACCTTTTTACGCTCTTCATATTTTTCACACCTTTTCAGGCTCTTCATGTTTTTCAACACCGTTTCATGCTCCTCCTATATTTCAGACCGTTTCATGCTCCTCATATTTTTGACACCTTCTGAAGATCTTCATATTTTTCACACCTTTTCAGACTCTTCATGTTTTTGATCACCGTTTCATGCTCCTCCTAATTTTCAGACCGTTTCATGCTCCTCATATATTTGACACCTTTTGAAGCTCTTCATATTTTTCACACATTTTCAGGCTTTTCATGTTTTCAACACCGCTTCATACTCCTCCTTTTTTTGAGACCGTTTCATGCTCCTCATATTTTTGACACCTTTTAATGCTCTTCATATTTTTCACAACTTTTCAGGCTCTTCATGTTTTTCAACACCGCTTCATGCTCCTCCTATTTTTAAGAGTGTTTTGTGCTCTCATATTTTTGACAACTTTTGAAGCTCTTCGTATTTTTCACACCTTTTCAGGCTCTTCATGTTTTTCAACCGTGCTTCATGTTCCTCCTATTTTTCAGATCGTTTCATGCTCCTCATGTTTTTGACACCTTTTGAAGATCTTAATATTTTTCACACCTTTTCAGGCTCTTCATGTTTTTGAACACCATTTCATGCTCCTCCTTTTTTATGACACATTTTGAAGGTCTTCATAATTTTCAAACCTTTTCAGGCTCTGCATGTTTTTCAACACCATTTCATGCTCCTCCTATTTTTCAGACCGTTTCATGCTCTTCATATTTTTCACACCTTTTGAAGCTCCTCATATTTTTCACACCTTTTCAGGCTCTTCATGTTTTTGAACACCGTTTCATGCTCCTCCTATTTTTCAGACCGTTTCATGCTCCTCCATTTTTGACACATTTTGAAGCTCTTCATATTTTTCACACATTTTCAGGCTTTTCATGTTTTCAACACCGCTTCATGTTCCTCCTATTTTCAAACTGTTTCATGCTCCTCTCATTATTGACACATTTCGAAGCTATTCATATTTTTCACACCTTTGGAAGCTCTTCATATTTTTCACACATTTTCAGGCTTTTCATGTTTTCAACACCGCTTCATGCTCCTCCTTTTTTTCAGACCGTTTCATGCTCCTCATATTTTTGACAACTTTTAATGCTCTTTATATTTTTCACACTTGTCATGCTCTTCATGTTTTCAACACTGTTTCATGCTTCTCCTATTTTTCAAACTGTTTCATGCTCCTCATATTTTTCACAGCTTTTGAAGCTGTTCATATTTTTCACATCTTTTCAGGCTCTTCATGTTTTGGAACACCGTTTCAAGCCCCTCCTATTTTTCAGACCGTTTCATGCTCCTCATATTTTTGACACCTTTTGAACCTTCTCATTTTTTCACAACTTTTGAAACTCTTCATGTTTTTCCACACCATTCCATGCTGCCTCTATTTTTCAGACCGTTTCATGCTACTCCTATTTTTCAAACCGTTTCATTCTCCTCATATTTTTGACACCTTTTGAAGCTCTTCATGTCTTTCAACACCGTTTCCTGCTGCTCCTATTTTTCAGACCGTTTCATGATCCTCTTATTTTTCAGACCGTTTCATGCTCCTCATATTTTTGACACTTTTGAAGCTCTTCATGTCTTTCAACACTGTTTCATGCTGCTCCTATTTTTCAGACCGTTTCATGCTCCTCCTATTTTTCAGACCGTTTCATGTTCCTCATATTTTTCACACCTTTTGAAGCTCTTCATATTTTTCAAAACTTTTCAGGTTCTCCATGTTTTTGACGACTGCTTCATGCTCCTCCTATTTTTCAGACCGTTTCATGTTCCTCATGTATTTCACACCTTTTGAAGCTCTTCATATTTTTCACACCATTTCAAGCTCTTCATGTTTTGAATGCTGTTTCATGCTCCTCCTATTTTTCAGACCGTTTCATGCTGCTCATATTTTTGACACGTTTTAAGCTCCTCATATTTTTCACACCTTTTGAAGCTCTTCATATTTTTCACACCTTTTCAAGCTCTTCATGTTTTGAATGCTGTTTCATGCTCCTCCTATTTTTCAGACCGTTTCATGCTCCTAATATTTTTGACACCTTTTGAAGCTCTTCATAATTTTCACACCTTTTCAGGCTCTTCATGTTTTTCAACACCAATTTATGCTCCTCCTATTTTTCAGAGCATTTCATACTCCTCATGTTTTTCACACATTTTGAAGCTCTTCAGATTTTTCACGCATTTTCACGCTTTTCATGTTCCTGAACAATGCTTCATGCTCCTCCTATTTTTCACAACTATTGAAGCTCTTCATATTTTTCACACCTTTTCAGGCTCTTCATGTTTTTCAACACCACTTCATGCTCCTCCTATTTTTCAGACCGTTTCATGCTCATCTAATTTTTGACATCTTTTGAAGCTCTTCATATATTTCACACCTTTTGAAGCTCTTCATATATTTATTATTTTTGAAGCTCTTCATATTTTTCACAACTTTTGAGTCTCTTCATGTTTTTGAACACCGCTTCATGCTCCTCCTATTTTTCAGATCGTTTCATACTCCTCATATTTTTGAGACCTTTTGAAGCTCTTCATGTATTTCACACCTTTTCAGGCTCTTCAGGTTTTAGGACAACGCTTCATGCTCCTACTATTTTTCCGACCATATCATGCTCCTCATATTTTTCACACCTTTTGAAGCTCTTCATATTTTTCACACCTTTTCAGGCTGTTCATATTTTTGAACACCACTTCATGCTCCTACTATTTTTCAGAGAGTTTCATGCTCCTCATGTATTTCACACCTTTTGAAGCTCTTCATATTTTTCACACCTTTTCAGTCTCTTCATGTGTTTCAACACCGCTTCAGGCTCGTCCTATTTTTCAGAACTTTTCATGCTCCTCATATTTTTGACACCTTTTAAAGCTCTTCATATTTTTCACACCTTTTCAGGCTCTTCATGTTTTTCAACACCACTTCATGCTCCTCCTATTTTTCAGACCGTTTCATGCTCATCTCATTTTTGACAACTTTTGAAGCTCTTCATATTTTTCACACCTTTTGAAACTCTTCATATTTTTCACACTTTTTCAGACTCTTCATGTTTTTCAACACCGCTTCATGCTCCTCCTATTTTTCAGACCGTTTCATGCTCCTCATATTTTTGACCCCTTTTGAATCTCTTCATATTTTTCACACCTTTTCAGGCTCTTCATGTTTTTCAACACCGCTTCATGCTCCTCCTATTTTTCAGACCGTTTCATGCTCCTCATATTTTTGACACCTATTGAAGCTCTTCATATTTTTCACACCTTTTCAGGCTTTTCATGTTTTTGAACACCGCTTCATGCTCCTCCTATTTTTCACACCTTTTGAACCTCTTCATATTTTTTACACCTTTTCAGGCTCCTCAGGGTTTTGAACACCGCTTCATGCTCCTCCTATTTTTGAGACCGTTTCATGCTCCTCATGTATTTCACACCTTTTGAAACTCTTCATTTTTTGACACAATTTCAGCCTCTTCATGTTTCTGAACACCGTTTCATGCTCCTCCTATTATTCAGACCGTTTCATGCTCATCTCTTTTTTGACACCTTTTGAAGCTCTTCGTATTTTTCACACCTTGTGAAGCTCTTCATATTTTTCACACCTTTTCAGGCTCTTCATGTTTTTGAACACCCTTTAATGCTCCTGCTGTTTTTCAGACCGTTTCATGCTCCTCATATTTTTGACACCTTTTGAAGCTCTTCATATTTTTCACACCTTCTCAGGCTTTTTATGTTTTTGAACACCGCTTCATGCTCCTCATATTTTTCACACCTTTTGAAGCTCTACATATTTTTCACAGCTTTTCAGGCTTTTCATGTTTTTGAACACCGCTTCAAGCTCCTCCTATTTTTCACACCTTTTGAAGCTCTTCATATTTTTGACACAATTTCAGGCTCTTTATGTTTTTTAACACCGTTTCATGCTCCTCCTATTTTTCAGACCGTTTCATGCTCCTCATATTTTTGGCACCTTTTGAAGCTCTTCATATTTTTCACACCTTTTCAGGCTCTTCATATTTTTCAACACCGCCTCATGCTCCTTCTATTTTTCAGAACTTTACGTGCTCCTCATGTATTTCACAGCTTTTGAAGCTTTTCATAAATTTCACACCTTTTCAGACTCTTCATGTTTTTGAACACCGTTTCATGCTCCTCCTATTTTTCAGACCGTTTCATGCTCCTCATATTTTTGACACCTTTTGAAGCTCTTCATATTTTTCACGCATTTTCACGCTTTTCATGTTCCTGAACAATGCTTCATGCTCCTCCTATTTTTCACAACTATTGAAGCTCTTCATATTTTTCACGCCTTTTCAGGCTCTTCATGTTTTTCAACACCGCTTCATGCTCCTTTTATTTTTCAGACGGTTTCATGGTCCTCATGTATTTCACACCTTTTAAAGCTCTGCGTATTTTTCACACCTTTTCAGGCTCTTCATGTTGTTGAACACGGCTTCATGCTCCTCTTATTTTTCAGACCGTTTCATGCTCCTCATGTATTTCACACCTTGTGAAGCTCTTCATATTTTTCAAACCTTTTCAGGCTCTTCATGTTTTTGAAATCCGTTTCATGCTCCTCCTATATTTCAGACCGTTTCTTGCTCTTCATATTTTTGACACCTTTTGAAGTTCTTCATATTTTTCACACCTTTTGAACCTCTTCATATATTTCACACCTTTTCAGGCTCTTCATGTTTTTCAACACCACTTCATGCTCCTCCTATTTTTCAGACCGTTTCATGCTCATCTAATTTTTGACATCTTTTGAATCTCTTCATATATTTCACACCTTTTGAAGCTCTTCATATTTTTAATATTTTTGAAGCTCTTCATATTTTTCACAACTTTTCAGTCTCTTCATGTTTTTGAACACCGCTTCATGCTCCTCCTATTTTTCA
Organism: Dama dama; assembly: GCF_033118175.1. Classification (NCBI taxonomy): domain Eukaryota; kingdom Metazoa; phylum Chordata; class Mammalia; order Artiodactyla; family Cervidae; genus Dama; species Dama dama. The sequence continues at coordinate 1,608,243 of NW_026870979.1, forward strand.
GATCGTTTCATACTCCTGATATTTTTGAGACCTATTGAAGCTCTTCATGTATTTCACACCTTTTCAGGCTCTTCATGTTTTAGGACAACGCTTCATGCTCCTACTATTTTTCTGACCGCATCATGCTCCTCATATTTTTCACACCTTTTGAAGCTCTTCATATTTTTCACACCTTTTCAGGCTGTTGATATTTTTGAACACCACTTCATGCTCCTACTATTTTTCAGAGAGTTTCATGCTCCTCATGTATTTCACACCTTTTGAAGCTCTTCATATTTTTCACACCTTTTCAGGCTCCTCATGTTTTGCAACACTGCTTCATGCTCCTCCTATTTTTCAGACCGTTTCAATCTCCTCATATTTTGACAGATTTTGATGCTCTTCCTATTTTTCACACCTTTTCAGGCTCTTCATTTTTTCAACACTGCTTCATGCTCCTCCTATTTTTCAGACCGTATCAGCTCGTCATATTTTTCACACCTTTTGAAGCTCTTCACATTTTTCACACCTTTTCAGGCTCTTCATATTTTTGAACACCGCTTCATCCTCCTCCTATTTTTCAGACCGTTTCTTGCTCCTCATGTATTTCACACCTTTTGAAGCTCTTCATATTTTTCACACCTTTTCAGGCTCTTGCTGTTTTTCCACACCACTTCATGCTTCTCCTATTTTTCAACCCGTTTCATGCTCCTCATGTATTTCACACCTTTTGAAGCTCTTCATATTTCTCACACATTTTCAGGCTCTTCATGTTTTTGAACATCGCTTCATGCTCCTAATATTTTTCAGACCTTTTCATGCTCCTCATATTTTTGACACTCTTTGAAGCTCTTCATATTTTTCACACCTTTTCAGGCTCTTCATGTTTTGGAACACCGCTTCATGATCCTCCTATTTTTCAGACCGTTTCATGCTCCTCATATTTTTGACACCTTGAGAAGCTCTTCATATTTTTCACACCTTTTCAGGCTCTTCATGTTTTTCAACACAGCTTCATGCTCCTCCTATTTTTCAGACCATTTCATTCTCCTCATATTTTTGACAGTTTTTTAAGATCTTCATATATTTCACACCTTTTCAATCTCTTCTTTTTTTTCAACACCACTTCATGCTCCTCCTATTTTTCAGACCGTTTCATGCTCCTCATATTTTGACACATTTTGAAGCTCATCATATTTTGAACACCTTTACAGGCTCTTCATGTTTTTCAACACCGCTTCATGCTCGTCCTATTGTCCAGACCGTTTCATGCTCCTCATATTTTTGACACCTTTTGAATCTCTTCATATATTTCACACCTTTTCAGGATCTTCATGTTTTTGAACACCGCTTCATGCTCCTCCTATCGTTCAGACCGTTTCATGCTCCTCATGTATTTCACACCTTTTGAAGCTCTTCATATGTTTCACACCTTTTCAGGCTCTTCATGTTTTTGAGCACCACTTCATGCTGCTCCTATTTTTCAAACCGTTTCATGCTCCTCATAGTTTTGACACATTGGAAGCTCTTCATATTTTACACACCATTTGAGGCTCTTCATGATTTTCAACACCCCTTCTTGCTCATCCTTTTTTTCAGAACGTTTCATGCTTCTCTCATTTCTGACACATTTTGAAGCTCTTCATATATTTCACACATTTTCAGGCTCTTCATGTTTTTCAACACCATTTCATGCTCCTCCTATTTTTCAGACCGTTTCATACTCATCTCGCTTTTGACACATTTTGAAGCTCTTCATATTTTCCACACCTTTTGAAGCTCTTCATATTTTTCAAACGTTTTCAGGCTCTTAATGTTTTTCAACACCGCTTCTGGCTCCTCCTATTTATCAGACCATTTCATGCTCCTCATATTTTTGACACTTTTTGAAGCTCTTCATTTTTTTCACACCTTTTGAAGCTCTTCATATTTTTCACACCTTTTCAGGCTCTTCATGTTTATTACACCGCTTCATGCTGCTCCTATTTTTCAGACCGTTTCATGCTCCTCATATTTTTGACACCTTTTGAAGGTCTTCATATCTTTCACACGTTTTCAGGCTCTTCATGTTTTTTACACCGCTTCATGCTGCTCCTGTTTTTCAGACCGTTTCATGCTCCTCATATTTTTGACACCTTTTGAAGCTCTTCATATTTTTCACACCTTTTCAGGCTCTTCATGTTTTTGAACACCGTTTCATTCTCCTCCTATTTTTCAGCCGTTTCATGCTCCTCATATATTTGACAACTTTTGAAGCTCTTCATATTTTTCACACCTTTTCAGGCTCTTCATGTTTTTCAACACCGCTTCATGCTCCTCCAATTTTCAGACCGTTTCATGCTCCTCATATTTTTGACACGATTTGAAGCTCTTCATATTTTTCACACCTTTTCAGGGTCTTCATGTTTTTCAACACTGCTTCATGCTCCTCCAATTTTCAGACCGTTTCATGTTCCTCATATTTTTGACACGATTTGAAGGTCTTCATATTTTTCACACCTTTTCAGGGTCTTCATGTTTTTCTACACCGCTTCATGCTCCTCCTATTTTTGACACCTTTTGAAGCTGTTCATATATTGCACACCTTTTCAGGCGTTTCATGTTTTTGACCACCGTTTTATGCTCCTCATATTTTAACAGGTTTTGATGCTCTTCATATTTTTCACAGCTTTTCAGGCTCTTCATGTTTTTCAACACCACTTCATGCTCCTCCTATTTTTCAGACCGTTTCCTGCTCCTCATATTTTTGACACATTTTCCAACTCTTCATATTTTTCACACCTTTTCAGGCCCTTCATGTTTTTCAACACCGGTTCATGCTCCTCCTATTTTTCATACCGTTTCATGCTCCTCATATTTTTGACACCTTTTGGAGCTCTTCATATTTTTCAAACCTTTTCAAGCTCTTCATGTTTTTCAACACCGCTTCATTTTCCTCCTATTTTGCAGACCATTTCAAGCTCCTCATATTTTTGACACCTATTGAAGCTCTTCATATTTTTCACATCTTTTCTTGCTTTCCATGTTTTTGAACACCGTTTCATGCTCCTCGTATTTTTGACACCTTTGAAGCTCTTCATATTTTTCACACCTTTTCAGGCTCTTCATATTTTTCAACACCGGTTCATGCTCCTCCTATTTTTCATACATTTTCATGCTCCTCATATTTTTGACAACTTTTGAAGCTCTTCATGTACTTCACACCTTTTCAGGCTCTTCATGTTTTTCAAGACCGCTTCATGCTCCTCCTATTTTTCAGACCGTTTAATCCTCCTCATCTTTTTGACAACTTTTGAAGCTCTTGATATTTTTCACACCTTTTCATTCTCTTCAGGTTTTTGAACACCGTTTCATGCTCCTCCTATTTTTCAGACCGTTTCATGCTCCTCATGTATTTCACACCTTTTGAAGCTCTTCATATTTTTCACACCTTTTCAGGCTCTCCATGTTTCTCAACACCGCTTCATGCTCCTGCTATTTTTCAGACCGTTTCACGCTCCTCATGTATTTCACACCTTTTGAAGCTCTTCATATTTTTCACACCTTTTCAGGCTCTCCATGTTTCTCAACACCGCTTCATGCTCCTCCTATTTTACAGACCGCTTCATGCTCCTCATATTTTTCACACCTTTAGAAGCTCTTCATATTTTTCACACCTTTTCAGGCTGTTCATGTTTTTCAACCCCGCTTCATGCTTCTCCTATTTTTCAGACCGTTTCATGCTCCTCATATTTTTCACCCCTTGAAGCTCTTCATAATTTTCACACCTTTTGAAGCTCTTCATATTTTTCACACCTTTTCAGGCTTTTCATGTTTTTCAACACCGCTTCATGCTCCTCCTATTTTTCTGACCTTTTCATGCTCCTCATATTTTTGACAACTTTTGAAGCTCTTCATATATTTCACACCTTTTCTGACTCTTCATATTTTTCAACACCACTTCATGCTCCTCCTATTTTTCAGACCGTTTCATGCTCCTCATATTTTTGACACCTTTTGAAGCTCTTCATATATTTCCCACCTTTTCAGGCTCTTCATGTTTTTCAACAAAGCATCATGCTCCTCCTATTTTTCAGACCGTTTTATGCACCTCATATTTTTCACACCTTTTGAAGCTCTTCATATTTTGCACACCTTTTCAGGCTGTTCATGTTTTTCAACACCGCTTCATGCTTCTCCTATTTTTCAGACCGTTTTATGCACCTCATATTTTTCACACCTTTTGAAGCTCTTCATATTTTTCACACCTTTTTAGGCTGTTTATGTTTTTCAACACCGCTTCATGCTCCTCCTATTTTTCTGACCTTTTCATACTCCTCATATTTTTCACACCTTTTGAAGCTCTTCATATTTTTCACACCTTTTCATGCTCTTCATGTTTCTCAACACCGTTTCAGGCTCCTCCTATTTTTGACATATTTTGAATCTCTTTGTATTTTTCACAACTTTTCAGGCTCTTCATGTTTTTCAACACTGCTTCATGCTCCTCCTACTTTTCAGACCATTTCATGCTCCTCATGTATTTCACACATTTTGAAGCTCTTTATATTTTTCACATGTTTTCAGGCTCCGCATGTTTTTGAACACGATTTCTTGCTCCTCCTATTTTTCAGACCGTTTCATGCTCCTCATATTTTTGACACCTTTTGAAGCTCTTCATATTTTTCACAATTTTTCAGGCTTTTCATATTTTTCAACATCGCTTCATGATCCTCCTACTTTTCTGAGCGTTTCATGCTCCTCATATTTTTGAAACCTTTGAAGCTCCTCATATTTTTCACACCTTTTGAAGCTCTTCATATTTTTCACACCTTTTCAGGCTCTTCATGTATTTGAACACCGTTTCATACTCCTCCTATTTTTCAGACCGTTTCATGCTCCTCATATATTTGACACATTTTGAAGGTCTTCATGTTTTTCACACCTTTTCAGGCTCTTCATGTTTTTGAACACCGCTTCAAGCTTCTGCTATTTTTCAAACCGTTTCATGTTCCTCATGTATTTCACACCTTTTGAAGCTCTTCATATTTTTCACACCTTTTCAAGCTCTTCATGTTTTGAATGCTGTTTCATGCTCCTCCTATTTTTCAGACCCTTTCATGCTCCTCATATTTTTGACACGTTTTAAGCTCCCCATATTTTTCACACCTTTTGAAACTCTTCATATATTTCACACTTTTTCAAGCGCTTCATGTTTTTCAACTCAACTCCATGCTCTTCCTATTTTTCAGACCTTTTGATGCTCATCTCATTTTTGACACCTTTTGAAGCTCTTCATATTTTTCACACCTTTTGAAGCTCTTCATATTTTTACACCTTTTGAAGCTCTTCATATTTTTCTCAGCTTTTCAGGCTCTTCATGTTTTTGAACACCGCTTCATGCTCCTCCTATTTTTCAGACCGTTTCATGCTCCTCATGTATTTCACACCTTTTGAAGCTCTTTATATTTTTCACACATATTCAGGCTCTTCATGTTTTTCAACACCGCTTCATGCTCCTCCTGTTTTTCAGACCATTTCATGCTCCTTTTATTTTTGACACCATTTGAAGCTCTTCATATTTTTCACACCTTTTCAGGTTCTTCATGTTTTTCAACACCGCTTCATGCTCCTCCTATTTTTCAGACCTTTTCATCCTCTTCATCTGTTTGACACCTTTTGAAGCTCTTCATATATTTCACACTTTTTCAGGCTCTTCATGTTTTTCAACACCAGTTCATGTTCCTCCTATTTTTCAGACCGTTTCATGGTCCCCATATTTTTGACACCTTTTGAAGCTCTTCATATTTTTCACATCATTTCTGTCTCTTCATGTTTTTCAACACCGCTTCATGCTCCTCCAATTTTTCAGAACGTTTCATGCTCCTCATAATTTTCACACTTTTTGAAGCTCTTCATATATTTCACACCTTTTCAGTCTCTTCATGTTTTTCACACCTTTTCAGGCATTTCATGTTTTTTGACAATGATTCATGCTCCTCCTATTTTTCACACCGTTTCATGCTCCTCGTATTTTTGACACCTTTTGAAGCTCTTCATATTTTTCACACCTTTTCATGCTCTTCATATTATTCAACACCTCTTCATGCTCCTCCTATTTTTCAGACCTTTTAATTCTCCTCATATTCTCCACACATTTTGAAGCTCTTCATATATTTCACATGTTTTCAGGCTCCTCATGTTTTAGAGCACCGCTTCATGCTCCTCATATTTTCAGACCGTTTCATGCTCCTCATATATTTGACACCTTTGTAGCTCTTCATATTTTTCACACCTTTTCATGCTCTTCATGTTTTTCAGCACCGCTTCCTGCTCTTCCTATTTTTCAGACCGTTTCATGCTCCTCATATATTTGACACCTTTGGAAGCTCTTCATATTTTTACCTCTTTTCAGGCTCTTCATATTTTTGAACACGGCTTCATGCTCCTCCTATTTTTCAGACCGTTTCATGCTCCTCATATTTTTCACACCTATTGAAGCTCTTCATATTTTTCACACCTTTTAAGGCTCTTCATGTTTTTGAACACCGTTTCATGCTCCTCCTATTTTTCAGACCGTTTCATGCTTCTCATATTTTTGACACCTTTGAATCTCTTCATATTTTTCACACCTTTTGAAACTCTTCTTATTTTTCACACGTTTTCAGTCTCTAAATGTTTTTCAACACCGCTTCATGCTCCTCCTATTTTTCAGACCGTTTCATGCCCCTCATATTTTTGACACGTTTTGAGGATCTTCATATATTTCACACCTTTTCAGGCCCTTCATGTTTTTGAACACCGTTTTATGTTCCTCCTATTTTTCAGACCGTTTCATGCTTCTCATGTATTTCACACCTTTTGAAGCTCTCATATTTTTCACACCTTTTCAGGCTCTTCATGTTTTTGAACCCCGTCATGCTCCTCCTATTTTTCAGACCGTCTCATGCTCCTCATATTTTTGACACCTTTTGAAGCTCTTCATATTTTTCACACCTTTTAAGGCTCTTCATGTTTTTCACCACCGCTTCCTGTTCCTCCTATTTTTCAGACCGTTTCATGCGCCTCATATTTTTGACACCTTTTGAAGCTCTTCGTATTTTTCACACCTTTTCATGCTCTTTATGTTTTCAACACCGTTTCATGCTCCTCCTATTTTTCAGATCGTTTCATGCTCCTCCTATTTTTCAAACCGTTTCATGCTCATCTCATTTTTGACACCTTCTGAAGCTCTTCATATTTTTCACACCTTTTGAATCTCTTCATATTTTTCAAACCTTTTGAAGCTCTTCATATTATTCACACGTTTTCAGTCTCTTCATGTTTTTCAACACCGCTTCATGCTCCTCCTATTTTTCAGACAGTTTCATGCTCCTCATATTTTTGACACATTTTGAGGCTCTTCATATAATTCACACCTTTTCAGGCCCTTCATATTTTGAACACCGTTTCATGCTCCTCGTATTTTTCAGACCGTTTCATGCTCCTGATATTTTTGACACCTTTTGAAGGTCTTCATATTTTTCACACCTTTTCAGGCTCTTCATGTTTTTGAACACCGCTTCATGTTCTTCCTATTTTTCAGACCGTTTCCTGCTCGTTATATTTTTGACACCTTTTCAGGCTCTTCATGTTTTTGAACACCGCTTCATGTTCTTCCTATTTTTCAGACCGTTTCATGCTCGTTATATTTTTGACACCTTTTCAGGCTCTTCAGGTTTTTGAACACCGCTTCAAGCTCCTCCTATTTTTCAGACCGTTTCATGCTCTTCATATGTTTGACACCTTTTGAAGGTTTTCATATTTTTCACACCTTTTCAGGCTCTTCATGTTTTTCAACACCGTTTCATGCTCCTCTTATTTTTCAGACCGTTTCATGCTCGTTATATTTTTGACACCTTTTCAGGCTCTTCAGGTTTTTGAACACCGCTTCAAGCTCCTCCTATTTTTCAGACCGTTTCATGCTCTTCATATGTTTGACACCTTTTGAAGGTTTTCATATTTTTCACACCTTTTCAGGCTCTTCATGTTTTTCAACACCACTTCCTGCTCCTCCTATTTTTCAGACCGTTTCATGGTCATCTCATTTTGGACACCTTTTGAAGCTCTTCATATTTTTCACACCTTTTGAAGCTCTTCATATTCTTCATACGTTTTCATGCTCTTTATGTTTTTCAACACCGCTTCTTACTCCTCAAATTGTTCAGACCCTTTAATGCTTCTCATATTTTTGATACGTTTTGAAGCTCTTCATATTTTTCACACCTTTTCAGGCTCTTCATATTTTTGAACACCCTTTCATTCTCCTCGTATTTTTCAGACCGTTTCATGCTCCTCATATTTTTGACACCTTTTGAAGCTCTTCATATTTTTCACACCATTTCAGGCTTTTCATGTTTTTGAACACCGCTTCATGCTCCTCCTATTTTTCACACCTTTTGAACATCTTCATATTTTTCACACCTTTTCATTCTCTTCAGGTTTTTGAACACCGTTTCATGCTCCTCCTATTTTTCAGACCGTTTCATGCTCCTCATGTATTTCACACCTTTTGAAGCTCTTCATATTTTTCACACCTTTTCAGGCTCTCCATGTTTCTCAACACCGCTTCATGCTCCTGCTATTTTTCAGACCGTTTCACGCTCCTCATGTATTTCACACCTTTTGAAGCTCTTCATATTTTTCACACCTTTTCAGGCTCTCCATGTTTCTCAACACCGCTTCATGCTCCTCCTATTTTACAGACCGCTTCATGCTCCTCATATTTTTCACACCTTTAGAAGCTCTTCATATTTTTCACACCTTTTCAGCCTGTTCATGTTTTTCAACCCCGCTTCATGCTTCTCCTATTTTTCAGACCGTTTCATGCTCCTCATATTTTTCACCCCTTGAAGCTCTTCATAATTTTCACACCTTTTGATGCTCTTCATATTTTTCACACCTTTTCAGGCTTTTCATGTTTTTCAACACCGCTTCATGCTCCTCCTATTTTTCTGACCTTTTCATGCTCCTCATATTTTTGACAACTTTTGAAGCTCTTCATATATTTCACACCTTTTCTGACTCTTCATATTTTTCAACACCACTTCATGCTCCTCCTATTTTTCAGACCGTTTCATGCTCCTCATATTTTTGACACCTTTTGAAGCTCTTCATATGTTTCCCACCTTTTCAGGCTCTTCATGTTTTTCAACAAAGCATCATGCTCCTCCTATTTTTCAGACCGTTTTATGCACCTCATATTTTTCACACCTTTTGAAGCTCTTCATATTTTGCACACCTTTTCAGGCTGTTCATGTTTTTCAACACCGCTTCATGCTTCTCCTATTTTTCAGACCGTTTTATGCACCTCATATTTTTCACACCTTTTGAAGCTCTTCATATTTTTCACACCTTTTTAGGCTGTTCATGTTTTTCAACACCGCTTCATGCTCCTCCTATTTTTCTGACCTTTTCATACTCCTCATATTTTTCACACCTTTTGAAGCTCTTCATATTTTTCACACCTTTTCATGCTCTTCATGTTTCTCAACACCGTTTCAGGCTCCTCCTATTTTTGACATATTTTGAATCTCTTTGTATTTTTCACAACTTTTCAGGCTCTTCATGTTTTTCAACACTGCTTCATGCTCCTCCTACTTTTCAGACCATTTCATGCTCCTCATGTATTTCACACATTTTGAAGCTCTTTATATTTTTCACATGTTTTCAGGCTCCGCATGTTTTTGAACACGATTTCTTGCTCCTCCTATTTTTCAGACCGTTTCATGCTCCTCATATTTTTGACACCTTTTGAAGCTCTTCATATTTTTCACAATTTTTCAGGCTTTTCATGTTTTTCAACATCGCTTCATGATCCTCCTACTTTTCTGAGCGTTTCATGCTCCTCATATTTTTGAAACCTTTGAAGCTCCTCATATTTTTCACACCTTTTGAAGCTCTTCATATTTTTCACACCTTTTCAGGCTCTTCATGTATTTGAACACCGTTTCATACTCCTCCTATTTTTCAGACCGTTTCATGCTCCTCATATATTTGACACATTTTGAAGGTCTTCATGTTTTTCACACCTTTTCAGGCTCTTCATGTTTTTGAACACCGCTTCAAGCTCCTGCTATTTTTCAAACCGTTTCATGTTCCTCATGTATTTCACACCTTTTGAAGCTCTTCATATTTTTCACACCTTTTCAAGCTCTTCATGTTTTGAATGCTGTTTCATGCTCTTCCTATTTTTCAGACCCTTTCATGCTCCTCATATTTTTGACACGTTTTAAGCTCCCCATATTTTTCACACCTTTTGAAACTCTTCATATATTTCACACTTTTTCAAGCGCTTCATGTTTTTCAACTCAACTCCATGCTCTTCCTATTTTTCAGACCTTTTGATGCTCATCTCATTTTTGACACCTTTTGAAGCTCTTCATATTTTTCACACCTTTTGAAGCTCTTCATATTTTTACACCTTTTGAAGCTCTTCATATTTTTCTCAGCTTTTCAGGCTCTTCATGTTTTTGAACACCGCTTCATGCTCCTCCTATTTTTCAGACCGTTTCATGCTCCTCATGTATTTCACACCTTTTGAAGCTCTTTATATTTTTCACACATATTCAGGCTCTTCATGTTTTTCAACACCGCTTCATGCTCCTCCTGTTTTTCAGACCATTTCATGCTCCTTTTATTTTTGACACCTTTTGAAGCTCTTCATATTTTTCACATCTTTTCAGGTTCTTCATGTTTTTCAACACCGCTTCATGCTCCTCCTATTTTTCAGACCTTTTCATCCTCTTCATCTGTTTGACACCTTTTGAAGCTCTGCATATATTTCACACTTTTTCAGGCTCTTCATGTTTTTCAACACCAGTTCATGTTCCTCCTATTTTTCAGACCGTTTCATGGTCCCCATATTTTTGACACCTTTTGAAGCTCTTCATATTTTTCACATCATTTCTGTCTCTTCATGTTTTTCAACACCGCTTCATGCTCCTCCAATTTTTCAGAACGTTTCATGCTCCTCATAATTTTCACACTTTTTGAAGCTCTTCATATATTTCACACCTTTTCAGTCTCTTCATGTTTTTCACACCTTTTCAGGCATTTCATGTTTTTTGACAATGATTCATGCTCCTCCTATTTTTCACACCGTTTCATGCTCCTCGTATTTTTGACACCTTTTGAAGCTCTTCATATTTTTCACACCTTTTCATGCTCTTCATATTATTCAACACCTCTTCATGCTCCTCCTATTTTTCAGACCTTTTAATTCTCCTCATATTCTCCACACATTTTGAAGCTCTTCATATATTTCACATGTTTTCAGGCTCCTCATGTTTTAGAGCACCGCTTCATGCTCCTCATATTTTCAGACCGTTTCATGCTCCTCATATATTTGACACCTTTGTAGCTCTTCATATTTTTCACACCTTTTCATGCTCTTCATGTTTTTCAGCACCGCTTCCTGCTCTTCCTATTTTTCAGACCGTTTCATGCTCCTCATATATTTGACACCTTTGGAAGCTCTTCATATTTTTACCTCTTTTCAGGCTCTTCATATTTTTGAACACGGCTTCATGCTCCTCCTATTTTTCAGACCGTTTCATGCTCCTCATATTTTTCACACCTATTGAAGCTCTTCATATTTTTCACACCTTTTAAGGCTCTTCATGTTTTTGAACACCGTTTCATGCTCCTCCTATTTTTCAGACCGTTTCATGCTCCTCATATTTTTGACACCTTTGAATCTCTTCATATTTTTCACACCTTTTGAAACTCTTCTTATTTTTCTCACGTTTTCAGTCTCTAAATGTTTTTCAACACCGCTTCATGCTCCTCCTATTTTTCAGACCGTTTCATGCCCCTCATATTTTTGACACGTTTTGAGGATCTTCATATATTTCACACCTTTTCAGGCCCTTCATGTTTTTGAACACCGTTTTATGTTCCTCCTATTTTTCAGACCGTTTCATGCTTCTCATGTATTTCACACCTTTTGAAGCTCTCATATTTTTCACACCTTTTCAGGCTCTTCATGTTTTTGAACCCCGTCATGCTCCTCCTATTTTTCAGACCGTCTCATGCTCCTCATATTTTTGACACCTTTTGAAGCTCTTCATATTTTTCACACCTTTTAAGGCTCTTCATGTTTTTCACCACCGCTTCCTGTTCCTCCTATTTTTCAGACCGTTTCATGCGCCTCATATTTTTGACACCTTTTGAAGCTCTTCGTATTTTTCACACCTTTTCATGCTCTTTATGTTTTCAACACCGTTTCATTCTCCTCCTATTTTTCAGATCGTTTCATGCTCCTCCTATTTTTCAAACCGTTTCATGCTCATCTCATTTTTGACACCTTCTGAAGCTCTTCATATTTTTCACACCTTTTCAGGCTCTTCATGTTTTTGAACACCGCTTCATGTTCTTCCTATTTTTCAGACCGTTTCATGCTCGTCATATTTTTGACATCTTTTCATGCTCTTCAGGTTTTTGAACACCGCTTCAAGCTCCTCCTATTTTTCAGACCGTTTCATGCTCTTACTATTTTTGACACATTTTGAAGCTCTTCATATTTTTCACACCTTTTCAGGCTCTTCATGTTTTTCAACACCGTTTCATGCTCCTCCTCTTTTTCAGACCGTTTCATGCTCCTCATATTTTTGGCACCTTTTGAAGCTCTTCATATTCTTCACACCTATTCAGGCTCTTCATGTTTTTCAACACCACTTTATGCTCCTCCTCTTTTTCAGACCGTTTCATGCTCCTCATATTTTTGACACCTTTTGAAGCTCTTCATATTTTTCACATCTTTTCAGGCTTTTCATGTATTGCAACACTGCTTCATGCTCCTCCTATTTTTCAGACCGTTTCATGCTCCTCATATTTTTGACACCTTTTGAAGCTCTTCATATATTTCACACCTTTTCAGGCTCTTCATGTTTTTCAACACCACTTTCTGCTCCTCCTTTTTTTTCAGACCGTTTCATGGTCATCTCATTTTGGACACCTTTTGAAGCTCTTCATATTTTTCACACCTTTTGAAGCTCTTCATATTCTTCATACGTTTTCATGCTCTTTATGTTTTTCAACACCGCTTCTTACTCCTCCTATTGTTCAGACCGTTTAATGCTTCTCATATTTTTGATACGTTTTGAAGCTCTTCATATTTTTCACACATTTTCAGGCTCTTCATGTTTTTCAACACCGCTTCATGCTCCTCCTTTTTTCAGACCGTTTCATGCTCCTCATATTGTTGACACCTTTTGAAACTCCTCATATTTTTTACACCTTTTGAAGCTCTTCATATATTTCATACTTTTTCAGGCTCTTCATGATTTGCAACAACACTTCATGCTCCTCCTATTTTTTAGACCGTTTCATGCTCCTCATATTTTTGACACCTTTTGAAGCTCTTCATATTTTTCACACCTTTTCAGGCTCTTCATGTTTTTGAACACCGCTTCATGCTCCTCCTATTTTTCAGACCGTTTCATGCTCCTCATATTTTTGACACATTTTGAAGCTCTTCATATTTTTCACACCTTTTCAGGCTCTTCATGTTTTTGAACACCGCTTCATGCTCCTCCTATTTTTCAGACCATTTCATGCTCCTCATATTTTTGACACTTTTTGAAGCTCCTCATATGTTTCACACATTTTGAAGCTCTTCATATATTTCACACCATTTCAGCATCTTCATGTTTTTCAACACCACTTCATGCTCCTCCTTTTTTTCAGACCATTTCATGCTCCGCATAATTTTGACACCTTTTGAAGCTCTTCATATTTTTCACACTTTTGAAGCTCTTCATATTTTTCACACCTTTTCAGGCTCTTCATGTTTTTCAAAACCACTTCATGCTCCTCCTATTTTTCAGACCGTTTCATGCTCATCTACTTTTTGACACCTTTTGAAGCTCTTCATATTTTTCACACCTTTTGAAACTCTTCATATTTCTCACACCTTTTCAGGCTCTTCATGTTTTTCAACACCATTTCATGCTCCTCCTATTTTTCATACCGTTTCATGCTCCTCATATTTTTGACACCTTTTGAAGCTTTTCATATTTTTCACAACTTTTCAGGAACTTCATGTTTCTGAACACCGCTTCATACTCCTCCTATTGTTCAGACCGTTTCATGCTCCTCATATTTCTCACACCTTTTGAATCTCTTCATATTTTTCACAAATTATCAGGCTCTTCATGTTTTTGAACACCACTTCATGCTCCTCCTATTTTTCAGAGAGTTTCATGCTCCTCATGTATTTCACACCTTTTGAAGCTCTTCATATTTTTCACACTTTTTCAGGCTCTTCATCTTTTTCCACACCACTTCATGCTTCTCCTATTTTTCAGACCGTTTCATGCTCCTCATATTTTTGACACCTTTTGAAGCTCTTCATATTTTTCACACTTTTCAGGCTCTTCATGTTTTTCAACACCACTTCATGCTCCTCCTATTTTTCAGACCTTTTCATGCTCCTCATATTTTTGATACCTTTAGAAGCTCTTCATATTTTTCACACTTTTCAGGCTCTTCATGTTTTTCAACACCACTTCATGCTTCTCCTATTTTTCAGATCGTTTCATGCTCCTCATATTTTTGACACATTTTGAAGTTCTTCATATTTTTCACACCTTTTCAGGCTCTTCATGTTTCTGAACACCGCTTCATCCTCCTCCTATTTTTCAGACCGTTTCATGCTCCTCATATTTTTGACACTTTTTGAAGCTCCTCATATGTTTCACACATTTTGAAGCTCTTCATATATTTCACACCATTTCAGGCTCTTCATGTTTTTAAAACCACTTCATGCTCTCCTATTTTTCAGACAATTTCCTGCTCATCGATTTTTGACACATTTTGAAGCTCTTCATATTTTTCACACCTTTTGAAGCTCTTCATATTTTTCACACTTTTCAGGCTCTTCATGTTTTTGAACTCCGCTTCATGCTCCTCCTATTTTTCAGACCTTTTCATGCTCCTCATGTATTTCACATCTTTTGAAGCTCTTCATATTTTTCACACTTTTTCAGGCTCTTCATTTTTTTCCACACCACGTCATGCTTCTCCTATTTTTCAGACTGTTTCATGCTCCTCATGTATTTCACACCTTTTGAAGCTCTTCATATTTTTCACACCTTTTCAGGCTCTTCATGTTTTTGATCAGCATTTCATGCTCCTTTTATTTTTCAGACCGTTTCATGCTCCTCATATTTTTGACACCTTTTGAAGCTCTTCATATTTTTCACACATTTTCAGGGTCTTCATGTTTTGAACACCGCTTCATGCTCCTCCTATTTTTCAGACCGTTTCATGCTCCTCATATTTTTGACACCTTATGAAGCTCTTCATATTTTTCACACTTTTCAGGCTCTTCATGTTTTTTAACACCACTTCATGCTCCTCCTATTTTTCAGACATTTTCATGCTCCTCCTATTTTTCAGACCGTTTCATGTCCTCATAATTTTGACACTTTTTGAAGCTCCTCATATTTTTCACACGTTATGAAGGTCTTCATATATTTCACAACATTTCAGGCTCTTCATGTTTTTCAACACCACTTCATGCTCCTCCTATTTTTCAGAGAGTTTCATGCTCCTCATGTATTTCACACCTTTTGAAGCTCTTCATATTTTTCACACCTTTTCAGGCTCTTCATATTTTTCAACACTACTTCTTGCTCCTCCAATTTTTCAGACCGTTTCATGCTCATCTAATTTTTGACACCTTTTGAAGCTATGCGTATTTTTCACAACTTTTCAGGCTCTTCATGTTTTTGAACACCACTGCATGCTTCTCCTATTTTTCAGACAGTATCATGCTATTCATTTTTTTCACACCTTTTGAAGCTCTTCATATTTTTCACATCTTTTCAGGCTCTTCATGTTTTTGAACACCATTTCATGCTCCTCCTATTTTTCAGAGAGTTTCATGCACCTCATGTATTTTACACCTTTTGAAGCTCTTCATATTTTGCACACATTTTCAGGCTTTTCATGTTTTTCACAACCACTTCATGCTGCTCCTATTTTTCAGACCGTTTCATGCACATCTCATTTTTTACACCTTTTGAAGCTCCTTATATTTTTCACACCATTTTCAGGCTCTTCATGTTTTTCAACACCGCTTTATGATCCTCCTATTTTTCAGACCGTTTCATATTCCTCATATTTTTGAGACATTTTGAAGCTCTTCATATTTTCCCACGTTTTCAAGCTCTTTATGGTTTTCAACACCACTTGATGCTCCTCCTATTTTTCATACCGTTTCATGGTCCTCATATTTTTCACACCTTTTGAAATTCTTCATATTTTTCACACATTTTCAGGCTTTTCATGTTTTTCAAAACCGCTTCATGCTTCTCCTATTTTTCAGACCGTTTCATGCTCCTTATAATTTTTACACATTTTGAAGCTCTTCATAATTTTCACCCCTTTTCAGGCTCTTCCTGTTTTTGAACACCACTTCATGCTCCCACTTATTTTTCAGACCGTATCATGCTCCTCATATTTTTGACAACTTTTGAAGCTCTTCATAATTTTCACACCTTTTCAAGCTCTTCTTGGTTTTGAACAACGCTTCATGCTCCTCCTATTTTTCAGACCGTTTCAACTCCTCATATTTTTGACACCTTTTGAAGCTATTCACATTTTCCCACCTTTTCAGGCTCTTCATGTTTTTCAACACCATTTCATGCTCCTCCTATTTTTCAGACCGTTTCATGGTCATCTCTTTTTGACACCTTTTGAAGCTCTTCATATTTTTCACACTTTTTGAAGCTCTTCATGTTTTTCAACACTGCTTCATGCTCCTCCTAATTTTCAGACTGTTTCATGCTTCTCATATTTTTGACACCTTTTGAAGATCTTCATATTTTTAACACCTTTTCAAGCTCTTCATGTCTTTCAAAACCGCTTCATGCTCCTCCTAATTTTCAGACTGTTTCATGCTCTTCATATTTTTGACACCTTTTGAAGCTCTTCATATTTTTCACACCTTTTCTTTCTCTTCATTTTTTTGAACACCGCATCATGCTCCTCCTATTTATCAGACAGTTTCATGCTCCTCATGTATTTCACATCTATTGAGGCTCTACATATTTTTCACACCTTTTCAGGCTCTTCATGTTTTTCCACACCGTTTCTCGCTCCTCCTATTATTCAGACCGTTTTATGCTCCTCTTATTTTTCAGACCATTTCATGTTCCTCATATTTTTGACACGTTTTGAAGCTCTTCATATTTTTCACACCTTTTCAGGCTCTTCATGTTTTTGAACACCGCTTCATGCTCCTCCTATTTTTCAGACCGTTTCATGCTCGTCATATTTTGGACACCTTTTGAAGCTCTTCATATTTTCCACACCTTTTCAGGTTCTTCATGTTTTTCAACACCACTTCATGCTCCTCCGTTTTTGCAGACCGTTTCATGCTCCTCATATTTTTGACACATTTTGTAGCTCTTCATATTTCTCACACCTTTTCATGCTCTTCATATTTTTCAACAACGCTTCATGCTCCTCCTATTTTTCAGACCGTTTCATTCTCATCTCATTTTGACACCTTTTGAAGCTCTTCATATTTCTCACACCTTTTCATGCTCTTCAATTTTTTCAACACCATTTCATGCTCCTCCTATTTTTCATACCATTTCATGCTCCTCATATTCTTGACAGCTTTTGAAGCTCTTCATATTTTTCACTCCTTTTCAGGCTCTTCATGTTTTTCAACACCACTTCATGCTCCTCGTTTTTTACAGACCGTTTCATGCTGGTCATATTTTGGACACCTTTTGAAGCTCTTCATATTTCTCACACCTTTTCAGGCTCTTCATGTTTTTCAACACCGTTTCATGCTCCTCCTATTTTTCAGACCGTTTCATGCTCATCTCCATTTTGACACCTTTTGAAGCTCTTCCTATATTTCACACCTTTTGAAGCTCGTCATACTTTTCACACCTTTTCTGACTCTTCATATTTTTTGCACCTTTTCAGGGTCTTCATGTTTTTTAACACAGCTTCATGCTCCTCCTATTTTTCAGACTGTTTCATGCTCATCTCAATTTTGACATCTTTTGAAGCTCTTCGTATTTTTCACACCTTTTGAAGCTCTTCATAGTTTTTGCACCTTTTCTGTCTCTTCATATTTTTCGAACCTTTTCAAGCTATTCATGTTTTTCAACACCGCTTCATGCTCCTCCTATTTTTCAGACCGTTTCATGCTCCTCGTATATTTGAGACCGTTTCATGCTCGTCCTATTTTTGACACCTTTTGAAGCTCTTCATATTTTTCACACCTTTTCAGGCTCTTCATGATTTTCAACACCGTTTCATGCTCCTCCTATTTTTCAGACCGTTTCATGCTCCTCGGATATTTGAGACCGTTTCATGCTCCTCCTAATTTTCAGACCGTTTCAAGCTCCTCATTTTTTTGACACCTTTTGAAGCTCTTCATATTTTGCACACCTTTTCAGGCTCTTCATGATTTTCAACACCGCTTCATGATTCTCCTATTTATCAGACCGTTTCATGCTCATCTAAATTTTGACACCTTTTCAAGCTGCTCATATTTTTCACACCTTTTGAAGCTCTTCATTTTTTTCACACCTTTTCAGGCTCTTCATGTTTTTCAACACCGCTTCATGCTCCTCCTGTTTTTCAGACCGTTTCATGCTCCTCATGGATTTCACACCGTTTGAAGCTCTTCTTATTTTTCACACCTTTTCAGCCTCTTCATGTTTTTGAACACCTTTTCATGCTCCTCCTATTTTTCAGACCGTTTCAGGCTCCTCATATTTTTGACAATTTTTTAAGCTCCCCATATTGTTCACACCTTTTGAAGCTCTTCATATTTTTCACACGTTTTCAGGCTCTTAATGTTTTTCAACCCAGCTTCATGCTCGTACTGTTTTTCACACCGATTCATGCTCCTCATAATTTTGACACCGTTTGAAGCTCTTCATATATTTCACAAATTTTCAGGCTCTTCATGTTTTTGAACACCGCATCATGTTCCTCCTATTTTTCCGACCGTTTCATGCTCCTCATATTTTTGATACCTATTGAAGCTCTTCATATTTTTCACACCTTTTCAGGCTCTTCATGTTTTTGAACACAGCTTCGTGCTCCTCCTATTTTTAGATCTTTTCATGATACTCATATTTTTGACACCTTTTGAAGCTCTTCATATTTTTGACACTTTTTCAAGCTGTTTATAGTTTTCAACACCGCTGCATGATTCTCCTATTTTTCAGACCGTTTCATGCTCCTCATATTTTTGACACTTTTTGAAGCTCTTCATATTTTTCACACCTTTTCAGTCTCTTCATGTTTTTCAACACCACTTCACGCTCCTCCTATTTTCCAAACCGTTTCATGCTCATCTCATTTTTGACACCTTTTGAAGTGCTTCATATTTTTCACACCTTTGAAACTCTTCATCTTTTTGACACGTTTTCAGGCTCTTCATGTTTTTCAACACCGCTTCATATTCCTCCTATTTTTCCAACCGTTTCATGCTCCTCATATTTTTGACACCTTTGAAGCTCTTCATATTTTTCAAAGCTTTTCAGGCTCTTCATGTTTTTCAACACCACTTCATGCACCTCCTATTTTTCAGACAGTATCATGCTCGTCTCATTTTTGACACCTTTTGAAGCTCTTCATATTTTTCACACCTTTTGAAGCTCCTCATATTTTTCACACCTTTTCAGTCTCTTCATGTTTTTGAACAACGGTTCATGCTCCTCATATATTTCAGACCGTTCATGCTCCTCATATTTTTGACACCTTTTCAAGCTCCTCATATATTTCACACCTTTTCAGGCTTTTCATGTTTTTCAACACCACTTCATGCTCCTACTATGTTTCAGACCGTTTCATGCTCATCTCATTTTTGACACATTTTGAAGCTCTTCATATTTTTCACACCTTTTGAAGCTCTTCTTATTTTTCACAAGTTTTCAGGATGTTCATGTTTTTGAACACCGTTTCATGCTCCTTCTATTTTTCAGACAGTTTCATGCTCCTCATATATTTGACACATTTTGAAGCTCTTCATATTTTTCACATTTTTTCAGGCTCTTTATATTTTTGAACACCGCTTCATGCTCCTCGTATTTTTCAGACCGTTTCATGCTCCTCATGTATTTCACACCGTTTGAAGCTCTTCTTATTTTTCACACCTTTTCAGCCTCTTCATGTTTTTGAACACCTTTTCATGCTCCTCCTATTTTTCAGACCGTTTCAGGCTCCTCATATTTTTGACAATTTTTGAAGCTCTTCATATTTTTCACACCTTTTCAGGCTCTTCATGTTTTTGAACACCGTTTCATGCTCCTCCTATTTTTCAGACCGTTTCATGCTCTTCATAGTTTTGACACCTTTTGAAGCTCTTCATATTTTTCACACCTTTTCAGGCTCTTCATGTTTTTGAACACCGTTTCATGCTCCTCCTATTTTTCAGACCTTTTCATGCTCCTCATGTTTTTGAGACGTTTTGAAGCTCTGCATATTTTTCATACCTTTCAGGCTCTTCATATTTTTGAACACCGTTACATGCTCCTCCTATTATTCATACCATTTAATGCTCCTCATATTTTTGACACCTTTTGAAGCTCTTCATATTTTTCACACCTTTTTAGGCTCTTCATGTTTTTGAACACAGTCTCATGCTCTGCATATTTTTCACACATTTTCATGATCTTCATATTTTTCACACCTTTTCAGGCTCTTCATGTTTTTCAACACCTATTCATTCTCCTCCTATTTTTCAGACCGATTCATGCTTCTCATATTTTTGACACGTTTTGAAGGTCTTCATATTTTTCACACCTTTTCAGGCTCTTCATGTTTTTGAACACCGCTTAATGCTTCTCCTATTTTTCAGATTATTTCATGCTCCTCATATTTTTGACACCTTTGAAGCTCTTCATATTTTTCACACCCTTCCCGGCTCTTCATGTTCTTCATCACCGTTTCATGCTCCTCCTATTTTTCAAACTGTTTCAGGCTCCTCTTATTTTTCACACATTTTGAAGCTCTTCATATTTTTCACACCTTTTCAGGCTCTTCATGTTTTTCAACACTGCTTCATGCTCCTCCTATATATCAGACCGTTTCATGCTCCTCATATATTTGACACGTTTTGAAGCTCTTCATATTTTTCACACATTTTCAGGCTCTTCATGTTTTTGAACACCGCTTCATCCTTCTCCAATTTTTCAGACCGTTTCATGCTCCTCATATATTTTAAACCTTTTGTAGCTCTTCATATTTTTCACAGCTTTTCAGGCTCTTCATGTTTTTCAACAACGTTTGATGCTCCTCCTATTTCAGACCATTTCATGCCCCTCATATTTTTGACACATTTTGAAGCTCTTCATACATTTCACATCTTTCAGGCTCTTCATGTTTTTCAACACCAATTCATTCTCCTCCTATTTTTCAGATCGTTTCATGCTCCACATATTTTTCACACCTGTTGAAGCTAATCATTTTTTTCACACCTTTTCAGGCTTTTCATGTTTTTGAACACCGTTTCATGCTCCTCATATTTTTGACACCTTTTGAAGCTCTTCATATTTTTCCCACCTTTCCATGTCTTCATGTTTTTGAACACCACTCATGCTCCTCCTATGTTTCAGACCGTTTCATGCTCCTCATATGTTTGACACATTTTGAAGCTCTTCATATTTTTCACACCTTTCCTGGTTCTTCATGTTTTTGAACACCGCTTCATGTTCCTCCTATTTTTCAGACCGTTTCATGCTGCTCATATTTTGACACCTTTTGAAGCTTTTCATATTTTTCACAGGTTTTCAGGTTCTTCATGTTTTTCAACACCGCTTAATGCTCCTCCTCTTTTTCAGACCGTTTCATGCTCCTCATATTTTTGACACCTTTTGAAGCTCTTCATATTTTTCACTGCTTTTCAGGCCCTTCATGTTTTTGAACACAGTTTCATGCTCCTCCTATTTTTCAGACCGTTTCATTCTCCCCATATTTTTGACATCTTTTGAAGCCCTTCATATATTTCGCACCTTTACATGCTCTTCATGTTTTTCAAAACCGCTTCATGCTCCTCCTCTATTTCAGACCGTTTCATGCTCCTCAAATTTTTGACACCATTTGAAGCTCTTCATATTTTTTCACACCTTTTCAGGCTCGTCATATTTTTCAACACGGCTTCATGCTCCTCCTATTTTTCAGACAGTTTCATGCTCCTCTTATTTTTGACATATTTGAAGCGCTTCACATATTTCACACATTTTCAGGCTATACATGTTTTTCAACATTTCATCACGCTGCTCCTATTTTTCATACCGTTTCATGCTCCTCATATTTTTCACACATTTTGAAGCTTTCATATTTTTCACAGCTTTTCAGGCTCTTCATGTTTTTCAACACTGCTTCAAGGTCCTCCTATTTTTCATACCTTTTCATGCTCCTCTTATTTTTGTCACCTTTTGAAGCTCTTCATATTTTTCACACCTTTCCTGGTTCTTCATGTTTTTGAACACCGCTTCATGCTCCTCCTATTTTTCAGACTGTTTCATGCTGCTCATATTTTGACAACTTTTGAAGCTCTTCATATTTTTCACACCTATTCAGGCTCTTCATTTTTTTCAACACCGCTTCATGCTCCTCCTATTTTTCAGATCGTTTCACGCTCCTCATATTTTTGACACCTTTTGAAGCTCTTTATATTTTTCACACCTTTTCAGGCTCTTCATGTTTTTGAACACCGTTTCATGTTCCTCATATTTTTGTCACCTTTTGAAGCTCTTCATATTTTTCACACCTTTTCAGGCTCTTCATGTTTTTGAACACCGCTTCATGCTCCTTCTATTTTCAGACTGTTTCATGCTCCTCATGTTTTTGAGACGTTTTGAAGCTCTTCATATTTTTCACACCTTTTCAGGATTTTCATGTTTTTGAACACAGTTTCATTCTCTTCATTTTTTTCACAAATTTTCATGCTCTTCATATTTTTCACACCTTTTCAGGCTCTTCATGTTTTTGAACACCGTTTCATGCTCCTCCTATTTTTCAGACCATTTCATGCTCCTCATATTTTTGTCACCTTTTGAAGCTCTTCATATTTTTCACACCCTTCCCGGCTCTTCATGTTCTTCATCACCGTTCCATGCTCCTCCTATTTTCAGACCGTTTCATGCTCCTCATATTTTTGACACCTTTTGAATCTCTTCATATTTTTCACACCTTTCCAGGCTCTTCAGGTTTTTGAACACCGCTTCATGCTCCTCCTATTTTACAGAAATTTTCATGCTCCCCATATTTGTGACACCTTTTGAAGCTCTTCATATATTTCACATCTTCAGGCTCTTCATGTTTTTCAACACCGCTTCATGGTCCTCCTATTTTTCTGACCGTTTTATGCTCCTCATATTTTTGATAATTTTGAAACTTTTCATATTTTTCACACCTTTTCATGCTCTTCATGTTTTTCAACAACGCTTCATGCTCCTCCTATTTTTCAGTCCGTTTCATGCTCCTCATATTTTTGACACCTTTTGAAGCTCTTCATATATTTCACACCTTTTCAGGCTCTTCATGTTTTTCAACACCGCTTCATGCTCCTCCTATTTTTCAGAACGTTTCATGCTCCTCATATTTTTGACACCTTTTGAAGCTTTTCATATATTTCACACCATTTCAGCCTCTTCATGTTTCTCAACACCGCCTCATGCTCCTCCTATTTTGAAGACCGTTTCCTGCTCCTCATATTTTTCACACCTTTTGAAGCTCTTCATATTTTTCACAGCTTTCAGGCTCGTCATGTTTTTGAACAACGCTTCATGCTCCTCCTATTTTTCAGACCGTTTCATGCTGCTCATATTTTTGACACCTTTTGAAGCTCTTCATATATTTCACACCTTTTCAGGCTCTTCATGTTTTTCAACACCGCTTAATGCTCCTCCTATTTTTCACATCGTTTCATGCTCCTCATATTTTTGACACCTTTTGAAGCTCTTCATATTTTTCACATCTTTTCAGGCTCTTCATGTTTTTCAACACCACTTCATGCTCTTACCATTTTTCAGACCGTTTCATGCTCCTAATATTTTTGACACCTTCTGAAGCTCTTCATATTTTTCACACCTTTCCAAGTCTTCATGTTTTTGAACACCATTTCATGCTCCTCCTATTTTTCAGACCGTTTCATGCTCCTCCTATTTTTGACACCTTTTGAAGCTCTTCATATATTTCACGCCTTTTCAGGCTCTTCAGGTTTTTCAACACCACTTCATGCTCCTCCTATTTTTCAGACCGTTTCATGCTCCTCCTATTTTTCAGACCGTTTCATGCTCCTCATAGTTTTGACACCTTTTGAAGCTCTTCATATTTTTCACATCTTTTCAGGATCTTCATGTTTTTCAACACCGATTCATGCTCCTCCTATTTTTCAGACCGTTTCATGCTCTTCCTATTTTTCAGACCGTTTAATGCCTCTCATATTTTGACACCTTTTGAAACTCTTCATATTTTTCACACCTTTTCAGGCTCTTCATGTTTTTGAACACGGCTTCATGCTCCTCCTATTTTTCTGACCGTTTCATGCTCCTGATATTTGACACGATATGAAGCTCTTCATATATTTCACACCTTTTCAGGCACTTCATGATTTTCAACACCGCTTCATGCTCCTCCTATTTTTCAGAACTTTTCATGCTCCTCATATTTGACACGATTTGAAGCTCTTCATATATTTCACACCTGTTCAGGCTCTTCATGTTTTGATCACCGCTTCAAGCTACTCCTATTTTTCAGACCGTTTCTTGCTCCTCATATTTTTCACACACTTTGAAACTCTACATATTTTTCACACCTTTTCAGTCTCTTCATGTTTTTGAACACCGCTTCATGTTCCTCCTATTTTTCAGACAATTTCATGCTCCTCATATTTTTGACACCATTTGAATCTCTTCATATTTTTGACAACTTTTCATGCTCTTCATGTTTTTCAACACCGCTTCATGCTTCTCCTATTTTTCAGACGGTTTCTTGCTCCTCATATTTTTGACACCTTTTGAAGCTCTTCATATATTTCAAGACTTTTCAGGCTCTTCAGCTTTTTCAACACCGCTTCATGCTCCTCCTATTTTTCAGACCGTTTCATGCTCCTCCTATTTTTCAGGCGGTTTCATGCTCCTCATAGTTTTGACACCTTTTGAAACTCTTCATATTTTTCACACCTTTTCATGCTCTTCATGTTTTTGAAAACGGCTTCATGCTCCTCCTATTTTTCAGACCGTTTCATGCTCCTCATAGTTTTGAAACCTTTTGAAGCTCTTCATATTTTTCACATCTTTTCAGGATCTTCATGTTTTTCAACACCGATTCTTGCTCCTCCTATTTTTCAGACCGTTTCATGCTCCTCCTATTTTTCAGACCGTTTAATGCTCCTCATATTTTGACTCCTTTTGAAACTCTTCATATTTTTCACACCTTTTAATGCTCTTCATGTTTTTCAACAGCGCTTCATTCCCCTCTATTTTTTAGACCGTTTCATGCTCCTCATATATTTGACACCTTTTGAAGCTCTTCATATTTTTCACACCTTTTCATGCTCTGCATTTTTTTCAACACCACTTCATGCTCCTCCTATTTTTCAGACCGTTTCATGCTCTTCATAGTTTTGACACTTTTTGAAGCTCTTCATATTTTTCACACCTTTTCAGGCTCTTCATGTTTTTCAACACTGCTTCATGCTCCTCCTATTTTTCAGACCGTTTCATGCTCTTCATAGTTTGACACCTTTTGAAGCTCTTCATATTTTTCACACATTTTCAGGCTCTTCATGTTTCTCAACACCGCTTCATGATCCTCCTATTTTTCAGACCGTTTCATGCTCTTCATAGTTTTGACACCTTTTGAAGCTGTTCATATTTTTCACACCTTTTCATGCTCTGCATTTTTTTCAACACCGCTTCATGCTCCTCCTATTTTTCAGACCGTTTCATGCTCCTCATAGTTTTGACACCGTTTGAAGCTCTTCATATTTTTCACATCTTTTCAGGATCTTCATGTTTTTCAACACCGATTCTTGCTCCTCCTATTTTTCAGACCGTTTCATGCTCCTCCTATTTTTCAGACCGTTTAATGCTCCTCATATTTTGACTCCTTTTGAAACTCTTCATATTTTTCACACCTTTTAATGCTCTTCATGTTTTTCAACAGCGCTTCATTCCCCTCTATTTTTTAGACCGTTTCATGCTCCTCAAATATTTGACACCTTTTGAAGCTCTTCATATTTTTCACACCTTTTCATGCTCTGCATTTTTTTCAACACCGCTTCATGCTCCTCCTATTTTTCAGACCGTTTCATGCTCTTCATAGTTTTGACACCTTTTGAAGCTCTTCATATTTTTCACACCTTTTCATGCTCTGCATTTTTTTCAACACCGCTTCATGCTCCTCCTATTTTTCAGACCGTTTCGTGCTTCTCATAGATTTGACACCTTTTGAAGCTCTTCATATATTTCAAGCCTTTTCAGGCTCTTCATGTTTTGATCACCGCTTCATGCTCCTCCTATTTTTCAGACCGTTTCTTGCTCCTCATATTTTTCACACACTTTGAAACTCTACATATTTTTCACACCTTTTCAGTCTCTTCATGTTTTTGAACACCGCTTCATGTTCCTCCTATTTTTCAGACAATTTCATGCTCCTCATATTTTTGACACCATTTGAATCTCTTCATATTTTTGACAACTTTTCATGCTCTTCATGTTTTTCAACACCACTTCATGCTTCTCCTATTTTTCATACGGTTTCTTGCTCCTCATATTTTTGACACCTTTTGAAGCTCTTCATATATTTCAAGCCTTTTCAGGCTCTTCAGCTTTTTCAACACCGCTTCATGCTCCTCCTATTTTTCAGACCGTTTCATGCTCCTCCTATTTTTCAGGCGGTTTCATGCTCCTCATAATTTTGACACATTTTGAAGCTCTTCATATTTTTCACACCTTTCCTGGTTCTTCATGTTTTTGAACACCGCTTCATGTTCCTCCTATTTTTCAGACCGTTTCATGCTGCTCATATTTTGACACCTTTTGAAGCTTTTCATATTTTTCACAGGTTTTCAGGTTCTTCATGTTTTTCAACACCGCTTAATGCTCCTCCTCTTTTTCAGACCGTTTCATGCTCCTCATATTTTTGACACCTTTTGAAGCTCTTCATATTTTTCACAGCTTTTCAGGCCCTTCATGTTTTTGAACACAGTTTCATGCTCCTCCTATTTTTCAGACCGTTTCATTCTCCCCATATTTTTGACATCTTTTGAAGCCCTTCATATATTTCGCACCTTTACATGCTCTTCATGTTTTTCAAAACCGCTTCATGCTCCTCCTCTATTTCAGACCGTTTCATGCTCCTCAAATTTTTGACACCATTTGAAGCTCTTCATATTTTTTCACACCTTTTCAGGCTCGTCATATTTTTCAACACGGCTTCATGCTCCTCCTATTTTTCAGACAGTTTCATGCTCCTCTTATTTTTGACATATTTGAAGCGCTTCACATATTTCACACATTTTCAGGCTATACATGTTTTTCAACATTTCATCACGCTGCTCCTATTTTTCATACCGTTTCATGCTCCTCATATTTTTCACACATTTTGAAGCTTTCATATTTTTCACAGCTTTTCAGGCTCTTCATGTTTTTCAACACTGCTTCATGGTCCTCCTATTTTTCATACCTTTTCATGCTCCTCTTATTTTTGTCACCTTTTGAAGCTCTTCATATTTTTCACACCTTTCCTGGTTCTTCATGTTTTTGAACACCGCTTCATGCTCCTCCTATTTTTCAGACTGTTTCATGCTGCTCATATTTTGACAACTTTTGAAGCTCTTCATATTTTTCACACCTATTCAGGCTCTTCATTTTTTTCAACACCGCTTCATGCTCCTCCTATTTTTCAGATCGTTTCACGCTCCTCATATTTTTGACACCTTTTGAAGCTCTTTATATTTTTCACACCTTTTCAGGCTCTTCATGTTTTTGAACACCGTTTCATGTTCCTCATATTTTTGTCACCTTTTGAAGCTCTTCATATTTTTCACACCTTTTCAGGCTCTTCATGTTTTTGAACACCGCTTCATGCTCCTTCTATTTTCAGACTGTTTCATGCTCCTCATGTTTTTGAGACGTTTTGAAGCTCTTCATATTTTTCACACCTTTTCAGGATTTTCATGTTTTTGAACACAGTTTCATTCTCTTCATTTTTTTCACAAATTTTCATGCTCTTCATATTTTTCACACCTTTTCAGGCTCTTCATGTTTTTGAACACCGTTTCATGCTCCTCCTATTTTTCAGACCATTTCATGCTCCTCATATTTTTGTCACCTTTTGAAGCTCTTCATATTTTTCACACCCTTCCCGGCTCTTCATGTTCTTCATCACCGTTCCATGCTCCTCCTATTTTCAGACCGTTTCATGCTCCTCATATTTTTGACACCTTTTGAATCTCTTCATATTTTTCACACCTTTCCAGGCTCTTCAGGTTTTTGAACACCGCTTCATGCTCCTCCTATTTTACAGAAATTTTCATGCTCCCCATATTTGTGACACCTTTTGAAGCTCTTCATATATTTCACATCTTCAGGCTCTTCATGTTTTTCAACACCGCTTCATGGTCCTCCTATTTTTCTGACCGTTTTATGCTCCTCATATTTTTGATAATTTTGAAACTTTTCATATTTTTCACACCTTTTCATGCTCTTCATGTTTTTCAACAACGCTTCATGCTCCTCCTATTATTCAGTCCGTTTCATGCTCCTCATATTTTTGACACCTTTTGAAGCTCTTCATATATTTCAAGAGTTTTCAGGCTCTTCAGCTTTTTCAACACCGCTTCATGCTCCTCCTATTTTTCAGACCGTTTCATGCTCCTCCTATTTTTCAGGCGGTTTCATGCTCCTCATAGTTTTGACACCTTTTGAAACTCTTCATATTTTTCACACCTTTTCATGCTCTTCATGTTTTTGAAAACGGCTTCATGCTCCTCCTATTTTTCAGACCGTTTCATGCTCCTCATAGTTTTGAAACCTTTTGAAGCTCTTCATATTTTTCACATCTTTTCAGGATCTTCATGTTTTTCAACACCGATTCTTGCTCCTCCTATTTTTCAGACCGTTTCATGCTCCTCCTATTTTTCAGACCGTTTAATGCTCCTCATATTTTGACTCCTTTTGAAACTCTTCATATTTTTCACACCTTTTAATGCTCTTCATGTTTTTCAACAGCGCTTCATTCCCCTCTATTTTTTAGACCGTTTCATGCTCCTCATATATTTGACACCTTTTGAAGCTCTTCATATTTTTCACACCTTTTCATGCTCTGCATTTTTTTCAACACCACTTCATGCTCCTCCTATTTTTCAGACCGTTTCATGCTCTTCATAGTTTTGACACTTTTTGAAGCTCTTCATATATTTCACACCTTTTCAGGCTCTTCATGTTTTTCAACACTGCTTCATGCTCCTCCTATTTTTCAGACCGTTTCATGCTCTTCATAGTTTGACACCTTTTGAAGCTCTTCATATTTTTCACACATTTTCAGGCTCTTCATGTTTCTCAACACCGCTTCATGATCCTCCTATTTTTCAGACCGTTTCATGATCTTCATAGTTTTGACACCTTTTGAAGCTATTCATATTTTTCACACCTTTTCATGCTCTGCATTTTTTTCAACACCACTTCATGCTCCTCCTATTTTTCAGACCGTTTCATGCTCCTCATAGTTTTGACACCGTTTGAAGCTCTTCATATTTTTCACATCTTTTCAGGATCTTCATGTTTTTCAACACCGATTCTTGCTCCTCCTATTTTTCAGACCGTTTCATGCTCCTCCTATTTTTCAGACCGTTTAATGCTCCTCATATTTTGACTCCTTTTGAAACTCTTCATATTTTTCACACCTTTTAATGCTCTTCATGTTTTTCAACAGCGCTTCATTCCCCTCTATTTTTTAGACCGTTTCATGCTCCTCATATATTTGACACCTTTTGAAGCTCTTCATATTTTTCACACCTTTTCATGCTCTGCATTTTTTTCAACACCGCTTCATGCTCCTCCTATTTTTCAGACCGTTTCATGCTCTTCATAGTTTTGACACCTTTTGAAGCTCTTCATATTTTTCACACCTTTTCATGCTCTGCATTTTTTTCAACACCGCTTCATGCTCCTCCTATTTTTCAGACCGTTTCGTGCTTCTCATAGATTTGACACCTTTTGAAGCTCTTCATATATTTCAAGCCTTTTCAGGCTCTTCATGTTTTGATCACCGCTTCATGCTCCTCCTATTTTTCAGACCGTTTCTTGCTCCTCATATTTTTCACACACTTTGAAACTCTACATATTTTTCACACCTTTTCAGTCTCTTCATGTTTTTGAACACCGCTTCATGTTCCTCCTATTTTTCAGACAATTTCATGCTCCTCATATTTTTGACACCATTTGAATCTCTTCATATTTTTGACAACTTTTCATGCTCTTCATGTTTTTCAACACCACTTCATGCTTCTCCTATTTTTCATACGGTTTCTTGCTCCTCATATTTTTGACACCTTTTGAAGCTCTTCATATATTTCAAGCCTTTTCAGGCTCTTCAGCTTTTTCAACACCGCTTCATGCTCCTCCTATTTTTCAGACCGTTTCATGCTCCTCCTATTTTTCAGGCGGTTTCATGCTCCTCATAATTTTGACACATTTTGAAGCTCTTCATATTTTTCACACCTTTCCTGGTTCTTCATGTTTTTGAACACCGCTTCATGTTCCTCCTATTTTTCAGACCGTTTCATGCTGCTCATATTTTGACACCTTTTGAAGCTTTTCATATTTTTCACAGGTTTTCAGGTTCTTCATGTTTTTCAACACCGCTTAATGCTCCTCCTCTTTTTCAGACCGTTTCATGCTCCTCATATTTTTGACACCTTTTGAAGCTCTTCATATTTTTCACAGCTTTTCAGGCCCTTCATGTTTTTGAACACAGTTTCATGCTCCTCCTATTTTTCAGACCGTTTCATTCTCCCCATATTTTTGACATCTTTTGAAGCCCTTCATATATTTCGCACCTTTACATGCTCTTCATGTTTTTCAAAGCCGCTTCATACTCCTCCTCTATTTCAGACCGTTTCATGCTCCTCAAATTTTTGACACCATTTGAAGCTCTTCATATTTTTTCACACCTTTTCAGGCTCGTCATATTTTTCAACACGGCTTCATGCTCCTCCTATTTTTCAGACAGTTTCATGCTCCTCTTATTTTTGACATATTTGAAGCGCTTCACATATTTCACACATTTTCAGGCTATACATGTTTTTCAACATTTCATCACGCTGCTCCTATTTTTCATACCGTTTCATGCTCCTCATATTTTTCACACATTTTGAAGCTTTCATATTTTTCACAGCTTTTCAGGCTCTTCATGTTTTTCAACACTGCTTCATGGTCCTCCTATTTTTCATACCTTTTCATGCTCCTCTTATTTTTGTCACCTTTTGAAGCTCTTCATATTTTTCACACCTTTCCTGGTTCTTCATGTTTTTGAACACCGCTTCATGCTCCTCCTATTTTTCAGACTGTTTCATGCTGCTCATATTTTGACAACTTTTGAAGCTCTTCATATTTTTCACACCTATTCAGGCTCTTCATTTTTTTCAACACCGCTTCATGCTCCTCCTATTTTTCAGATCGTTTCACGCTCCTCATATTTTTGACACCTTTTGAAGCTCTTTATATTTTTCACACCTTTTCAGGCTCTTCATGTTTTTGAACACCGTTTCATGTTCCTCATATTTTTGTCACCTTTTGAAGCTCTTCATATTTTTCACACCTTTTCAGGCTCTTCATGTTTTTGAACACCGCTTCATGCTCCTTCTATTTTCAGACTGTTTCATGCTCCTCATGTTTTTGAGACGTTTTGAAGCTCTTCATATTTTTCACACCTTTTCAGGATTTTCATGTTTTTGAACACAGTTTCATTCTCTTCATTTTTTTCACAAATTTTCATGCTCTTCATATTTTTCACACCTTTTCAGGCTCTTCATGTTTTTGAACACCGTTTCATGCTCCTCCTATTTTTCAGACCATTTCATGCTCCTCATATTTTTGTCACCTTTTGAAGCTCTTCATATTTTTCACACCCTTCCCGGCTCTTCATGTTCTTCATCACCGTTCCATGCTCCTCCTATTTTCAGACCGTTTCATGCTCCTCATATTTTTGACACCTTTTGAATCTCTTCATATTTTTCACACCTTTCCAGGCTCTTCAGGTTTTTGAACACCGCTTCATGCTCCTCCTATTTTACAGAAATTTTCATGCTCCCCATATTTGTGACACCTTTTGAAGCTCTTCATATATTTCACATCTTCAGGCTCTTCATGTTTTTCAACACCGCTTCATGGTCCTCCTATTTTTCTGACCGTTTTATGCTCCTCATATTTTTGATAATTTTGAAACTTTTCATATTTTTCACACCTTTTCATGCTCTTCATGTTTTTCAACAACGCTTCATGCTCCTCCTATTATTCAGTCCGTTTCATGCTCCTCATATTTTTGACACCTTTTGAAGCTCTTCATATATTTCACACCTTTTCAGGCTCTTCATGTTTTTCAACACCGCTTCATGCTCCTCCTATTTTTCAGAACGTTTCATGCTCCTCATATTTTTGACACCTTTTGAAGCTTTTCATATATTTCACACCATTTCAGCCTCTTCATGTTTCTCAACACCGCCTCATGCTCCTCCTATTTTGAAGACCGTTTCCTGCTCCTCATATTTTTCACACCTTTTGAAGCTCTTCATATTTTTCACAGCTTTCAGGCTCGTCATGTTTTTGAACAACGCTTCATGCTCCTCCTATTTTTCAGACCGTTTCATGCTGCTCATATTTTTGACACCTTTTGAAGCTCTTCATATATTTCACACCTTTTCAGGCTCTTCATGTTTTTCAACACCGCTTAATGCTCCTCCTATTTTTCACATCGTTTCATGCTCCTCATATTTTTGACACCTTTTGAAGCTCTTCATATTTTTCACATCTTTTCAGGCTCTTCATGTTTTTCAACACCACTTCATGCTCTTACCATTTTTCAGACCGTTTCATGCTCCTAATATTTTTGACACCTTCTGAAGCTCTTCATATTTTTCACACCTTTCCAAGTCTTCATGTTTTTGAGCACCATTTCATGCTCCTCCTATTTTTCAGACCGTTTCATGCTCCTCCTATTTTTGACACCTTTTGAAGCTCTTCATATATTTCACGCCTTTTCAGGCTCTTCAGGTTTTTCAACACCACTTCATGCTCCTCCTATTTTTCAGACCGTTTCATGCTCCTCCTATTTTTCAGGCGGTTTCATGCTCCTCATAATTTTGACACATTTTGAAGCTCTTCATATTTTTCACACCTTTCCTGGTTCTTCATGTTTTTGAACACCGCTTCATGTTCCTCCTATTTTTCAGACCGTTTCATGCTGCTCATATTTTGACACCTTTTGAAGCTTTTCATATTTTTCACAGGTTTTCAGGTTCTTCATGTTTTTCAACACCGCTTAATGCTCCTCCTCTTTTTCAGACCGTTTCATGCTCCTCATATTTTTGACACCTTTTGAAGCTCTTCATATTTTTCACAGCTTTTCAGGCCCTTCATGTTTTTGAACACAGTTTCATGCTCCTCCTATTTTTCAGACCATTTCATTCTCCCCATATTTTTGACATCTTTTGAAGCCCTTCATATATTTCGCACCTTTACATGCTCTTCATGTTTTTCAAAACCGCTTCATGCTCCTCCTCTATTTCAGACCGTTTCATGCTCCTCAAATTTTTGACACCATTTGAAGCTCTTCATATTTTTTCACACCTTTTCAGGCTCGTCATATTTTTCAACACGGCTTCATGCTCCTCCTATTTTTCAGACAGTTTCATGCTCCTCTTATTTTTGACATATTTGAAGCGCTTCACATATTTCACACATTTTCAGGCTATACATGTTTTTCAACATTTCATCACGCTGCTCCTATTTTTCATACCGTTTCATGCTCCTCATATTTTTCACACATTTTGAAGCTTTCATATTTTTCACAGCTTTTCAGGCTCTTCATGTTTTTCAACACTGCTTCATGGTCCTCCTATTTTTCATACCTTTTCATGCTCCTCTTATTTTTGTCACCTTTTGAAGCTCTTCATATTTTTCACACCTTTCCTGGTTCTTCATGTTTTTGAACACCGCTTCATGCTCCTCCTATTTTTCAGACTGTTTCATGCTGCTCATATTTTGACAACTTTTGAAGCTCTTCATATTTTTCACACCTATTCAGGCTCTTCATTTTTTTCAACACCGCTTCATGCTCCTCCTATTTTTCAGATCGTTTCACGCTCCTCATATTTTTGACACCTTTTGAAGCTCTTTATATTTTTCACACCTTTTCAGGCTCTTCATGTTTTTGAACACCGTTTCATGTTCCTCATATTTTTGTCACCTTTTGAAGCTCTTCATATTTTTCACACCTTTTCAGGCTCTTCATGTTTTTGAACACCGCTTCATGCTCCTTCTATTTTCAGACTGTTTCATGCTCCTCATGTTTTTGAGACGTTTTGAAGCTCTTCATATTTTTCACACCTTTTCAGGATTTTCATGTTTTTGAACACAGTTTCATTCTCTTCATTTTTTTCACAAATTTTCATGCTCTTCATATTTTTCACACCTTTTCAGGCTCTTCATGTTTTTGAACACCGTTTCATGCTCCTCCTATTTTTCAGACCATTTCATGCTCCTCATATTTTTGTCACCTTTTGAAGCTCTTCATATTTTTCACACCCTTCCCGGCTCTTCATGTTCTTCATCACCGTTCCATGCTCCTCCTATTTTCAGACCGTTTCATGCTCCTCATATTTTTGACACCTTTTGAATCTCTTCATATTTTTCACACCTTTCCAGGCTCTTCAGGTTTTTGAACACCGCTTCATGCTCCTCCTATTTTACAGAAATTTTCATGCTCCCCATATTTGTGACACCTTTTGAAGCTCTTCATATATTTCACATCTTCAGGCTCTTCATGTTTTTCAACACCGCTTCATGGTCCTCCTATTTTTCTGACCGTTTTATGCTCCTCATATTTTTGATAATTTTGAAACTTTTCATATTTTTCACACCTTTTCATGCTCTTCATGTTTTTCAACAACGCTTCATGCTCCTCCTATTATTCAGTCCGTTTCATGCTCCTCATATTTTTGACACCTTTTGAAGCTCTTCATATATTTCACACCTTTTCAGGCTCTTCATGTTTTTCAACACCGCTTCATGCTCCTCCTATTTTTCAGAACGTTTCATGCTCCTCATATTTTTGACACCTTTTGAAGCTTTTCATATATTTCACACCATTTCAGCCTCTTCATGTTTCTCAACACCGCCTCATGCTCCTCCTATTTTGAAGACCGTTTCCTGCTCCTCATATTTTTCACACCTTTTGAAGCTCTTCATATTTTTCACAGCTTTCAGGCTCGTCATGTTTTTGAACAACGCTTCATGCTCCTCCTATTTTTCAGACCGTTTCATGCTGCTCATATTTTTGACACCTTTTGAAGCTCTTCATATATTTCACACCTTTTCAGGCTCTTCATGTTTTTCAACACCGCTTAATGCTCCTCCTATTTTTCACATCGTTTCATGCTCCTCATATTTTTGACACCTTTTGAAGCTCTTCATATTTTTCACATCTTTTCAGGCTCTTCATGTTTTTCAACACCACTTCATGCTCTTACCATTTTTCAGACCGTTTCATGCTCCTAATATTTTTGACACCTTCTGAAGCTCTTCATATTTTTCACACCTTTCCAAGTCTTCATGTTTTTGAACACCATTTCATGCTCCTCCTATTTTTCAGACCGTTTCATGCTCCTCCTATTTTTGACACCTTTTGAAGCTCTTCATATATTTCACGCCTTTTCAGGCTCTTCAGGTTTTTCAACACCACTTCATGCTCCTCCTATTTTTCAGACCGTTTCATGCTCCTCCTATTTTTCAGGCCGTTTCATGCTCCTCATAGTTTTGACACCTCTTGAAACTCTTCATATTTTTCACACCTTTTCATGCTCTTCATGTTTTTGAACACGGCTTCATGCTCCTCCTATATTTCAGACCGTTTCATGCTCCTCATAGTTTTGACACCTTTTGAAGCTCTTCATATTTTTCACATCTTTTCAGGATCTTCATGTTTTTCAACACCGATTCATGCTCCTCCTATTTTTCAGACCGTTTCATGCTCTTCCTATTTTTCAGACCGTTTAATGCCTCTCATATTTTGACACCTTTTGAAACTCTTCATATTTTTCACACCTTTTCAGGCTCTTCATGTTTTTGAACACGGCTTCATGCTCCTCCTATTTTTCTGACCGTTTCATGCTCCTGATATTTGACACGATATGAAGCTTCATATATTTCACACCTTTTCAGGCACTTCATGATTTTCAACACCGCTTCATGCTCCTCCTATTTTTCAGAACTTTTCATGCTCCTCATATTTGACACGATTTGAAGCTCTTCATATATTTCACACCTGTTCAGGCTCTTCATGTTTTGATCACCGCTTCAAGCTACTCCTATTTTTCAGACCGTTTCTTGCTCCTCATATTTTTCACACACTTTGAAACTCTACATATTTTTCACACCTTTTCAGTCTCTTCATGTTTTTGAACACCGCTTCATGTTCCTCCTATTTTTCAGACAATTTCATGCTCCTCATATTTTTGACACCATTTGAATCTCTTCATATTTTTGACAACTTTTCATGCTCTTCATGTTTTTCAACACCGCTTCATGCTTCTCCTATTTTTCAGACGGTTTCTTGCTCCTCATATTTTTGACACCTTTTGAAGCTCTTCATATATTTCAAGACTTTTCAGGCTCTTCAGCTTTTTCAACACCGCTTCATGCTCCTCCTATTTTTCAGACCGTTTCATGCTCCTCCTATTTTTCAGGCGGTTTCATGCTCCTCATAGTTTTGACACCTTTTGAAACTCTTCATATTTTTCACACCTTTTCATGCTCTTCATGTTTTTGAAAACGGCTTCATGCTCCTCCTATTTTTCAGACCGTTTCATGCTCCTCATAGTTTTGAAACCTTTTGAAGCTCTTCATATTTTTCACATCTTTTCAGGATCTTCATGTTTTTCAACACCGATTCTTGCTCCTCCTATTTTTCAGACCGTTTCATGCTCCTCCTATTTTTCAGACCGTTTAATGCTCCTCATATTTTGACTCCTTTTGAAACACTTCATATTTTTCACACCTTTTAATGCTCTTCATGTTTTTCAACAGCGCTTCATTACCCTCTATTTTTTAGACCGTTTCATGCTCCTCATATATTTGACACCTTTTGAATCTCTTCATATTTTTCACACATTTTCATGCTCTGCATTTTTTTCAACACCGCTTCATGCTCCTCCTATTTTTCAGACCGTTTCATGCTCTTCATAGTTTTGACACTTTTTGAAGCTCTTCATATTTTTCACACCTTTTCAGGCTCTTCATGTTTTTCAACACTGCTTCATGCTCCTCCTATTTTTCAGACCGTTTCATGCTCTTCATAGTTTGACACCTTTTGAAGCTCTTCATATTTTTCACACATTTTCAGGCTCTTCATGTTTCTCAACACCGCTTCATGATCCTCCTATTTTTCAGACCGTTTCATGCTCTTCATAGTTTTGACACCTTTTGAAGCTGTTCATATTTTTCACACCTTTTCATGCTCTGCATTTTTTTCAACACCGCTTCATGCTCCTCCTATTTTTCAGACCGTTTCATGCTCCTCATAGTTTTGACACCGTTTGAAGCTCTTCATATTTTTCACACCTTTTAATGCTCTTCATGTTTTTGAACACGACTTCATGCTCCTCCTATTTTTCAGACCGTTTCTTGCTCCTCATACTTTTGACACCTTTTGAAGCTCTTCATATTTTTGACACCTTTTCAAGCTCTTCACGTTTTTCAACACCGCTTCATGCTCCTCCTATTTTTCAGACCGTTTCGTGCTCCTCATAGATTTGACACCTTTTGAAGCTCTTCTTTTTTTCTCACCTTTTCAGGCTCTTCATGTTTTTCAAACCGATTCTTGCTCCTCCTATTTTTCAGACCAATTAATACGCCTCATATTTTTGACACCTTTTGAATATCTTCGTATTTTTCACACATTTTCAGGCTCTTCAGGTTTTTCAACACCGCTTCATGCTCCTCCTATTTTTCATACCGTCTCATGCTCCTCCTATTTTTGACACCTTTTGAAGCTCATCATATATTTCACACCT
Organism: Dama dama; assembly: GCF_033118175.1. Taxonomy (NCBI): domain Eukaryota; kingdom Metazoa; phylum Chordata; class Mammalia; order Artiodactyla; family Cervidae; genus Dama; species Dama dama. Next base: position 1,646,524 of record NW_026870979.1, read on the forward strand.
TTTCAGGCTCTTCAGGTTTTTCAACACTGCTTCATGCTCCTCCTATTTTTCAGACAATTTCATGCTCCTCATATTTTTGACACCATTTGAATCTCTTCATATTTTTGACAACTTTTCATGCTCTTCATGTTTTTCAACACCGCTTCATGCTTCTCCTATTTTTCAGACGGTTTCTTGCCCTTCATATTTTTGACACCTTTTGAAGCTCTTCATATATTTCAAGCCTTTTCAGGCTCTTCAGGTTTTTCAACACCGCTTCATGCTCCTCCTATTTTTCAGACCGTTTCATCCTCCTCGTGTTTTTCAGGCGGTTTCATGCTCCTCATAGTTTTGACACCTTTTGAAACTCTTCATATTTTTCACACCTTTTCATGCTCTTCATGTTTTTGAAGACGGCTTCATGCTCCTCCTATTTCAGACCGTTTCATGCTCCTCATACTTTTGACACCTTTTGAAGCTCTTCATATTTTTGACACCTTTTCAAGCTCTTCACGTTTTTCAACACCGCTTCATGCTCCTCCTATTTTTCAGACCGTTTCATGCTCTTCATAGTTTTGACACCTTTTGAAGCTCTTCATATTTTTCACACCTTTTCATGCTCTGCATTTTTTTCAACACCGCTTCATGCTCCTCCTATTTTTCAGACCGTTTCGTGCTTCTCATAGATTTGACACCTTTTGAAGCTCTTCATATATTTCAAGCCTTTTCAGGCTCTTCATGTTTTGATCACCGCTTCATGCTCCTCCTATTTTTCAGACCGTTTCTTGCTCCTCATATTTTTCACACACTTTGAAACTCTACATATTTTTCACACCTTTTCAGTCTCTTCATGTTTTTGAACACCGCTTCATGTTCCTCCTATTTTTCAGACAATTTCATGCTCCTCATATTTTTGACACCATTTGAATCTCTTCATATTTTTGACAACTTTTCATGCTCTTCATGTTTTTCAACACCACTTCATGCTTCTCCTATTTTTCATACGGTTTCTTGCTCCTCATATTTTTGACACCTTTTGAAGCTCTTCATATATTTCAAGCCTTTTCAGGCTCTTCAGCTTTTTCAACACCGCTTCATGCTCCTCCTATTTTTCAGACCGTTTCATGCTCCTCCTATTTTTCAGGCGGTTTCATGCTCCTCATAATTTTGACACCTTTTGAAACTCTTCATATTTTTCACACCTTTTCATGCTCTTCATGTTTTTGAAAACGGCTTCATGCTCCTATTTTTCAGACCGTTTCATGCTCCTCATAGTTTTGAAACCTTTTGAAGCTCTTCATATTTTTCACATCTTTTCAGGGTCTTCATGTTTTTCAACACCGATTTTTGCTCCTCATATTTTTCAGACTGTTTCATGCTCCTCCTATTTTTCAGACCGTTTAATGCTCCTCATATTTTGACTCCTTTTGAAACTCTTCATATTTTTCACACCTTTTAATGCTCTTCATGTTTTTCAACAGCGCTTCATTCCCCTCTAATTTTTAGACCGTTTCATGCTCCTCATATATTTGACACCTTTTGAAGCTCTTGATATTTTTCACACCTTTTCATGCTCTGCATTTTTTTCAACACCGCTTCATGCTCCTCCTATTTTTCAGACCGTTTCATGCTCTTCATAGTTTTGACACCTTTTGAAGCTCTTCATATTTTTCACACCTTTTCATGCTCTGCAATTTTTTCAACACCGCTTCATGCTCCTCCTATTTTTCAGACCGTTTCATGCTCTTCATAGTTTTGACACCTTTTGAAGCTCTTCATATTTTTCACACATTTTCATGCTCTTCATGTTTTTCAACACCGCTTCATGATCCTCCTATTTCTCTGACCGTTTCATGCTCCTCATATTTTTGACACATTTTGAAGCTCTTCATATTTTTCACACCTTTTAATGCTCTTCATGTTTTTGAACACGACTTCATGCTCCTCCTATTTTTCAGACCGTTTCTTGCTCCTCATACTTTTGACACCTTTTGAAGCTCTTCATATTTTTCACACCTTTTCAGGCTCTTCATGTTTTTGAACACCGCTTCATGCTCCTTCTATTTTCAGACTGTTTCATGCTCCTCATGTTTTTGAGACGTTTTGAAGCTCTTCATATTTTTCACACCTTTTCAGGATTTTCATGTTTTTGAACACAGTTTCATTCTCTTCATTTTTTTCACAAATTTTCATGCTCTTCATATTTTTCACACCTTTTCAGGCTCTTCATGTTTTTGAACACCGTTTCATGCTCCTCCTATTTTTCAGACCATTTCATGCTCCTCATATTTTTGTCACCTTTTGAAGCTCTTCATATTTTTCACACCCTTCCCGGCTCTTCATGTTCTTCATCACCGTTCCATGCTCCTCCTATTTTCAGACCGTTTCATGCTCCTCATATTTTTGACACCTTTTGAATCTCTTCATATTTTTCACACCTTTCCAGGCTCTTCAGGTTTTTGAACACCGCTTCATGCTCCTCCTATTTTACAGAAATTTTCATGCTCCCCATATTTGTGACACCTTTTGAAGCTCTTCATATATTTCACATCTTCAGGCTCTTCATGTTTTTCAACACCGCTTCATGGTCCTCCTATTTTTCTGACCGTTTTATGCTCCTCATATTTTTGATAATTTTGAAACTTTTCATATTTTTCACACCTTTTCATGCTCTTCATGTTTTTCAACAACGCTTCATGCTCCTCCTATTATTCAGTCCGTTTCATGCTCCTCATATTTTTGACACCTTTTGAAGCTCTTCATATATTTCACACCTTTTCAGGCTCTTCATGTTTTTCAACACCGCTTCATGCTCCTCCTATTTTTCAGAACGTTTCATGCTCCTCATATTTTTGACACCTTTTGAAGCTTTTCATATATTTCACACCATTTCAGCCTCTTCATGTTTCTCAACACCGCCTCATGCTCCTCCTATTTTGAAGACCGTTTCCTGCTCCTCATATTTTTCACACCTTTTGAAGCTCTTCATATTTTTCACAGCTTTCAGGCTCGTCATGTTTTTGAACAACGCTTCATGCTCCTCCTATTTTTCAGACCGTTTCATGCTGCTCATATTTTTGACACCTTTTGAAGCTCTTCATATATTTCACACCTTTTCAGGCTCTTCATGTTTTTCAACACCGCTTAATGCTCCTCCTATTTTTCACATCGTTTCATGCTCCTCATATTTTTGACACCTTTTGAAGCTCTTCATATTTTTCACATCTTTTCAGGCTCTTCATGTTTTTCAACACCACTTCATGCTCTTACCATTTTTCAGACCGTTTCATGCTCCTAATATTTTTGACACCTTCTGAAGCTCTTCATATTTTTCACACCTTTCCAAGTCTTCATGTTTTTGAACACCATTTCATGCTCCTCCTATTTTTCAGACCGTTTCATGCTCCTCCTATTTTTGACACCTTTTGAAGCTCTTCATATATTTCACGCCTTTTCAGGCTCTTCAGGTTTTTCAACACCACTTCATGCTCCTCCTATTTTTCAGACCGTTTCATGCTCCTCCTATTTTTCAGGCCGTTTCATGCTCCTCATAGTTTTGACACCTCTTGAAACTCTTCATATTTTTCACACCTTTTCATGCTCTTCATGTTTTTGAACACGGCTTCATGCTCCTCCTATATTTCAGACCGTTTCATGCTCCTCATAGTTTTGACACCTTTTGAAGCTCTTCATATTTTTCACATCTTTTCAGGATCTTCATGTTTTTCAACACCGATTCATGCTCCTCCTATTTTTCAGACCGTTTCATGCTCTTCCTATTTTTCAGACCGTTTAATGCCTCTCATATTTTGACACCTTTTGAAACTCTTCATATTTTTCACACCTTTTCAGGCTCTTCATGTTTTTGAACACGGCTTCATGCTCCTCCTATTTTTCTGACCGTTTCATGCTCCTGATATTTGACACGATATGAAGCTTCATATATTTCACACCTTTTCAGGCACTTCATGATTTTCAACACCGCTTCATGCTCCTCCTATTTTTCAGAACTTTTCATGCTCCTCATATTTGACACGATTTGAAGCTCTTCATATATTTCACACCTGTTCAGGCTCTTCATGTTTTGATCACCGCTTCAAGCTACTCCTATTTTTCAGACCGTTTCTTGCTCCTCATATTTTTCACACACTTTGAAACTCTACATATTTTTCACACCTTTTCAGTCTCTTCATGTTTTTGAACACCGCTTCATGTTCCTCCTATTTTTCAGACAATTTCATGCTCCTCATATTTTTGACACCATTTGAATCTCTTCATATTTTTGACAACTTTTCATGCTCTTCATGTTTTTCAACACCGCTTCATGCTTCTCCTATTTTTCAGACGGTTTCTTGCTCCTCATATTTTTGACACCTTTTGAAGCTCTTCATATATTTCAAGACTTTTCAGGCTCTTCAGCTTTTTCAACACCGCTTCATGCTCCTCCTATTTTTCAGACCGTTTCATGCTCCTCCTATTTTTCAGGCGGTTTCATGCTCCTCATAGTTTTGACACCTTTTGAAACTCTTCATATTTTTCACACCTTTTCATGCTCTTCATGTTTTTGAAAACGGCTTCATGCTCCTCCTATTTTTCAGACCGTTTCATGCTCTTCATAGTTTGACACCTTTTGAAGCTCTTCATATTTTTCACACATTTTCAGGCTCTTCATGTTTCTCAACACCGCTTCATGATCCTCCTATTTTTCAGACCGTTTCATGCTCTTCATAGTTTTGACACCTTTTGAAGCTGTTCATATTTTTCACACCTTTTCATGCTCTGCATTTTTTTCAACACCGCTTCATGCTCCTCCTATTTTTCAGACCGTTTCATGCTCCTCATAGTTTTGACACCGTTTGAAGCTCTTCATATTTTTCACACCTTTTAATGCTCTTCATGTTTTTGAACACGACTTCATGCTCCTCCTATTTTTCAGACCGTTTCTTGCTCCTCATACTTTTGACACCTTTTGAAGCTCTTCATATTTTTGACACCTTTTCAAGCTCTTCACGTTTTTCAACACCGCTTCATGCTCCTCCTATTTTTCAGACCGTTTCGTGCTCCTCATAGATTTGACACCTTTTGAAGCTCTTCTTTTTTTCTCACCTTTTCAGGCTCTTCATGTTTTTCAAACCGATTCTTGCTCCTCCTATTTTTCAGACCAATTAATACGCCTCATATTTTTGACACCTTTTGAATATCTTCGTATTTTTCACACATTTTCAGGCTCTTCAGGTTTTTCAACACCGCTTCATGCTCCTCCTATTTTTCATACCGTCTCATGCTCCTCCTATTTTTGACACCTTTTGAAGCTCATCATATATTTCACACCTTTTCAGGCTCTTCAGGTTTTTCAACACTGCTTCATGCTCCTCCTATTTTTCAGACAATTTCATGCTCCTCATATTTTTGACACCATTTGAATCTCTTCATATTTTTGACAACTTTTCATGCTCTTCATGTTTTTCAACACCGCTTCATGCTTCTCCTATTTTTCAGACGGTTTCTTGCCCTTCATATTTTTGACACCTTTTGAAGCTCTTCATATATTTCAAGCCTTTTCAGGCTCTTCAGGTTTTTCAACACCGCTTCATGCTCCTCCTATTTTTCAGACCGTTTCATCCTCCTCGTGTTTTTCAGGCGGTTTCATGCTCCTCATAGTTTTGACACCTTTTGAAACTCTTCATATTTTTCACACCTTTTCATGCTCTTCATGTTTTTGAAGACGGCTTCATGCTCCTCCTATTTCAGACCGTTTCATGCTCCTCATACTTTTGACACCTTTTGAAGCTCTTCATATTTTTGACACCTTTTCAAGCTCTTCACGTTTTTCAACACCGCTTCATGCTCCTCCTATTTTTCAGACCGTTTCATGCTCTTCATAGTTTTGACACCTTTTGAAGCTCTTCATATTTTTCACACCTTTTCATGCTCTGCATTTTTTTCAACACCGCTTCATGCTCCTCCTATTTTTCAGACCGTTTCGTGCTTCTCATAGATTTGACACCTTTTGAAGCTCTTCATATATTTCAAGCCTTTTCAGGCTCTTCATGTTTTGATCACCGCTTCATGCTCCTCCTATTTTTCAGACCGTTTCTTGCTCCTCATATTTTTCACACACTTTGAAACTCTACATATTTTTCACACCTTTTCAGTCTCTTCATGTTTTTGAACACCGCTTCATGTTCCTCCTATTTTTCAGACAATTTCATGCTCCTCATATTTTTGACACCATTTGAATCTCTTCATATTTTTGACAACTTTTCATGCTCTTCATGTTTTTCAACACCACTTCATGCTTCTCCTATTTTTCATACGGTTTCTTGCTCCTCATATTTTTGACACCTTTTGAAGCTCTTCATATATTTCAAGCCTTTTCAGGCTCTTCAGCTTTTTCAACACCGCTTCATGCTCCTCCTATTTTTCAGACCGTTTCATGCTCCTCCTATTTTTCAGGCGGTTTCATGCTCCTCATAATTTTGACACCTTTTGAAACTCTTCATATTTTTCACACCTTTTCATGCTCTTCATGTTTTTGAAAACGGCTTCATGCTCCTATTTTTCAGACCGTTTCATGCTCCTCATAGTTTTGAAACCTTTTGAAGCTCTTCATATTTTTCACATCTTTTCAGGGTCTTCATGTTTTTCAACACCGATTTTTGCTCCTCATATTTTTCAGACTGTTTCATGCTCCTCCTATTTTTCAGACCGTTTAATGCTCCTCATATTTTGACTCCTTTTGAAACTCTTCATATTTTTCACACCTTTTAATGCTCTTCATGTTTTTCAACAGCGCTTCATTCCCCTCTAATTTTTAGACCGTTTCATGCTCCTCATATATTTGACACCTTTTGAAGCTCTTCATATTTTTCACACCTTTTCATGCTCTGCATTTTTTTCAACACCGCTTCATGCTCCTCCTATTTTTCAGACCGTTTCATGCTCTTCATAGTTTTGACACCTTTTGAAGCTCTTCATATTTTTCACACCTTTTCATGCTCTGCAATTTTTTCAACACCGCTTCATGCTCCTCCTATTTTTCAGACCGTTTCATGCTCTTCATAGTTTTGACACCTTTTGAAGCTCTTCATATTTTTCACACATTTTCATGCTCTTCATGTTTTTCAACACCGCTTCATGATCCTCCTATTTCTCTGACCGTTTCATGCTCCTCATATTTTTGACACATTTTGAAGCTCTTCATATTTTTCACACCTTTTAATGCTCTTCATGTTTTTGAACACGACTTCATGCTCCTCCTATTTTTCAGACCGTTTCTTGCTCCTCATACTTTTGACACCTTTTGAAGCTCTTCATATTTTTGACACCTTTTCAAGCTCTTCACGTTTTTCAACACCGCTTCATGCTCCTCCTATTTTTCAGACCGTTTCGTGCTCCTCATAGATTTGACACCTTTTGAAGCTCTTCTTTTTTTCTCACCTTTTCAGGCTCTTCATGTTTTTCAAACCGATTCTTGCTCCTCCTATTTTTCAGACCAATTAATACGCCTCATATTTTTGACACCTTTTGAATATCTTCGTATTTTTCACACATTTTCAGGCTCTTCAGGTTTTTCAACACCGCTTCATGCTCCTCCTATTTTTCATACCGTCTCATGCTCCTCCTATTTTTGACACCTTTTGAAGCTCATCATATATTTCACACCTTTTCAGGCTCTTCAGGTTTTTCCACACTGCTTCATGCTCCTCCTATTTTTCAGACAATTTCATGCTCCTCATATTTTTGACACCATTTGAATCTCTTCATATTTTTGACAACTTTTCATGCTCTTCATGTTTTTCAACACCGCTTCATGCTTCTCCTATTTTTCAGACGGTTTCTTGCCCCTCATATTTTTGACGCTTTTTGAAGCTCTTCATATATTTCAAGCCTTTTCAGGCTCTTCAGGTTTTTCAACACCGCTTCATGCTCCTCCTATTTTTCAGACCGTTTCATCCTCCTCGTATTTTTCAGGCGGTTTCATGCTCCTCATAGTTTTGACACCTTTTGAAACTCTTCATATTTTTCACACCTTTTCATGCTCTTCATGTTTTTGAAAACGGCTTCATGCTCCTCCTATTTTTCAGATCGTTTCATGCTCCTCATAGTTTTGAAAACTTTTGAAGCTCTTCATATTTTTCACATCTTTTCAGGATCTTCATGTTTTTCAACACCGATTCTTGCTCCTCCTCTTTTTCAGACCGTTTCATGCTCCTCCTATTTTTCAGACCGTTTAATGCTCCTCATATTTTGACTCCTTTTGAAACTCTTCATATTTTTCACACCTTTTAATGCTCTTCATGTTTTTCAACAGCGCTTCATTCCCCTCTATTTTTTAGACCGTTTCATGCTCCTCATATATTTGACACCTTTTGAAGCTCTTCATATTTTTCACACCTTTTCATGCTCTGCATTTTTTTCAACACCGCTTCATGCTCCTCCTATTTTTCAGACCGTTTCTTGCTCCTCATACTTTTGACACCTTTTGAAGCTCTTCATATTTTTGACACCTTTTCAAGCTCTTCACGTTTTTCAACACCGCTTCATGCTCCTCCTATTTTTCAGACCGTTTCGTGCTCCTCATAGATTTGACACCTTTTGAAGCTCTTCTTTTTTTCTCACCTTTTCAGGCTCTTCATGTTTTTCAAACCGATTCTTGCTCCTCCTATTTTTCAGACCAATTAATACGCCTCATATTTTTGACACCTTTTGAATATCTTCGTATTTTTCACACATTTTCAGGCTCTTCAGGTTTTTCAACACCGCTTCATGCTCCTCCTATTTTTCATACCGTCTCATGCTCCTCCTATTTTTGACACCTTTTGAAGCTCATCATATATTTCACACCTTTTCAGGCTCTTCAGGTTTTTCAACACTGCTTCATGCTCCTCCTATTTTTCAGACAATTTCATGCTCCTCATATTTTTGACACCATTTGAATCTCTTCATATTTTTGACAACTTTTCATGCTCTTCATGTTTTTCAACACCGCTTCATGCTTCTCCTATTTTTCAGACGGTTTCTTGCCCCTCATATTTTTGACACCTTTTGAAGCTCTTCATATATTTCAAGCCTTTTCAGGCTCTTCAGGTTTTTCAACACCGCTTCATGCTCCTCCTATTTTTCAGACCGTTTCATCCTCCTCGTGTTTTTCAGGCGGTTTCATGCTCCTCATACTTTTGACACCTTTTGAAGCTCTTCATATTTTTCACACCTTTTCATGCTCTTCATGTTTTTGAAAACGGCTTCATGCTCCTCCTATTTTTCAGACCGTTTCTTGCTCCTCATATTTTTCACACACTTTGAAACTCTACATATTTTTCACACCTTTTCAGTCTCTTCATGTTTTTGAACACCGCTTCATGTTCCTCCTATTTTTCAGACAATTTCATGCTCCTCATATTTTTGACACCATTTGAATCTCTTCATATTTTTGACAACTTTTCATGCTCTTCATGTTTTTCAACACCGCTTCATGCTTCTCCTATTTTTCAGACGGTTTCTTGCTCCTCATATTTTTGACACCTTTTGAAGCTCTTCATATATTTCAAGCCTTTTCAGGCTCTTCAGCTTTTTCAACACCGCTTCATGCTCCTCCTATTTTTCAGACCGTTTCATGCTCCTCCTATTTTTCAGGCGGTTTCATGCTCCTCATAGTTTTGACACCTTTTGAAACTCTTCATATTTTTCACACCTTTTCATGCTCTTCATGTTTTTGAAAACGGCTTCATGCTCCTCCTATTTTTCAGACCGTTTCATGCTCCTCATAGTTTTGAAACCTTTTGAAGCTCTTCATATTTTTCACATCTTTTCAGGATCTTCATGTTTTTCAACACCGATTCTTGCACCTCCTATTTTTCAGACCGTTTCATGCTCCTCCTATTTTTCAGATCGTTTAATGCTCCTCATATTTTGACTCCTTTTGAAACTCTTCATATTTTTCACACCTTTTAATGCTCTTCATGTTTTTCAACAGCGCTTCATTCCCCTCTATTTTTTAGACCGTTTCATGCTCCTCATATATTTGACACCTTTTGAAGCTCTTCATATTTTTCACACATTTTCATGCTCTTCATGTTTTTGAAAACGGCTTCATGCTTCTCCTATTTTTCAGACCGTTTCATGCTCCTCATTGTTTTGACACCTTTTGAAGCTCTTCATATTTTTCACAACTTTTCAGGATCTTCATGTTTTTCAACACCGATTCTTACTCCTCCTATTTTTCAGACCGTTTCATGCTCCTCCTATTTTTCAGACGGTTTAATGCTCCTCATATTTTGACACCTTTTGAAACTCTTCATATTTTTCACACTTTTTAATGCTCTTCATGTTTTTCAACAGCGCTTCATTCCCCTCTATTTTTTAGACCGTTTCATGCTCCTCATATATTTGACACCTTTTGAAGCTCTTCATATTTTTCACACCTTTTCATGCTCTTCATGTTTTTTGACGACTGCTTCATGCTCCTCCTATTTTTTTGACTGTTTCATGCTCCTCATATTTTTGACACCTTTTGAAGCTCTTCATATATTTCACACCTTTTCAAGCTCTTCATCTTCTTCAAAAACATTTCATGCTCCTCCTATTTTTCAGACCGTTTCATGCTCCTCATATTTTTGACACCTTTTGAAGCTCTTCATATTACACACACCTTTTCAGGATCTTCATGTTTTCCAACACCGCTTCATTCTCCTCCTATTTTTCAGACCGTTTCATGCTCCTCATATTTTTGACACTTTTTGAAGCTCTTTATACTTTTCAAACCTTTTCAAGCTCTTCATGTTTTTGACGACCGCTTCATGCTCCTCCTATTTTTCAGACCGTTTCATGCTGCTCATATTTTTGACATCTTTTGAAGCTCTTCATATTTTTCACACCTTTTCAGGCTCTTCATGTTTTTCAACATCGCTTCATTCTCGTCCTATTTTTCAGACAGTTTCATGCTCCTCATATTTTTGACACCTTTTGAAGCTCCACCTATTTTTCACACCTTTTCAGGCTGTTCATGTTTTTCAACAGCGTTTCAGCTCCTCCTATTTTTCAAACCGTTTCATGCTCCCTCTATTTTTCAGACCATTTCATTCTCCTCATATTTTGACAGTTTTGCAAGCTCTTCATATTTTTCACACCTTTTCAGGCTCTTCATGTTTTTGAACACCGCTTCATGCTCCTCCTATTTTTCAGACCGTTTCATGCTCCTCCTACTTTTCACCATTTCATTCTCCTCATATTTTCACAATCTTGGAAGCTCTTCATATTTTTCACACCTTTTCATGCTCTTCATGTTTTTGAACACAACTTCATGCTTTTCCTAATTTTCAGACCGTATCATGCTCCTCATGTATTTCACACCTTTTGAAGCTCTTCATATTTTTCACACCTTTTCATGCTCTTCATGTTTTTGAACACCGCTTCATGATTCTCCTATTTTTCATACGGTTCCTTGCTCCTCATATTTTTGACACCTTTTGAAGCTCTTCATATATTTCAAGCCTTTTCAGGCTCTTCAGCTTTTTCAACACCGCTTCATGCTCCTCCTATTTTTCAGACCGTTTCATGCTCCTCCTATTTTTCAGGCGGTTTCATGCTCCTCATAGTTTTGACACCTTTTGAAACTCTTCATATTTTTCACACCTTTTCATGCTCTTCATGTTTTTGAAAACGGCTTCATGCTCCTCCTATTTTTCAGATCGTTTCATGCTCCTCATAGTTTTGAAACCTTTTGAAGCTCTTCATATTTTTCACATCTTTTCAGGATCTTCATGTTTTTCAACACCGATTCTTGCTCCTCCTATTTTTCAGACCGTTTCATGCTCCTCCTATTTTTCAGACCGTTTAATGCTCCTCATATTTTGACTCCTTTTGAAACTCTTCATATTTTTCACACCTTTTAATGCTCTTCATGTTTTTCAACAGCGCTTCATTCCCCTCTATTTTTTAGACCGTTTCATGCTCCTCATATATTTGACACCTTTTGAAGCTCTTCATATTTTTCACACCTTTTCATGCTCTGCATTTTTTTCAACACCGCTTCATGCTCCTCCTATTTTTCAGACCGTTTCATGCTCTTCAGAGTTTTGACACCTTTTGAAGCTCTTCATATTTTTCACACATTTTCAGGCTCTTCATGTTTTTCAACACCGCTTCATGATCCTCCTATTTTTCTGACCGTTTCATGCTCCTCATATATTTGACACCTTTTGAAGCTCTTCATATTTTTCACAACTTTTCAGGCTCTTCATGTTTTTTGACGACTGCTTCATGCTCCTCCTATTTTCAGACCGTTTCTTGCTCCTCATACTTTTGACACCTTTTGAAGCTCTTCATATTTTTGACACCTTTTCAAGCTCTTCACGTTTTTCAACACCGCTTCATGCTCCTCCTATTTTTCAGACCGTTTCGTGCTCCTCATAGATTTGACACCTTTTGAAGCTCTTCTTTTTTTCTCACCTTTTCAGGCTCTTCATGTTTTTCAAACCGATTCTTGCTCCTCCTATTTTTCAGACCAATTAATACGCCTCATATTTTTGACACCTTTTGAATATCTTCGTATTTTTCACACATTTTCAGGCTCTTCAGGTTTTTCAACACCGCTTCATGCTCCTCCTATTTTTCATACCGTCTCATGCTCCTCCTATTTTTGACACCTTTTGAAGCTCATCATATATTTCACACCTTTTCAGGCTCTTCAGGTTTTTCAACACTGCTTCATGCTCCTCCTATTTTTCAGACAATTTCATGCTCCTCATATTTTTGACACCATTTGAATCTCTTCATATTTTTGACAACTTTTCATGCTCTTCATGTTTTTCAACAGCGCTTCATGCTTCTCCTATGTTTCAGACGGTTTCTTGCCCCTCATATTTTTGACACCTTTTGAAGCTCTTCATATATTTCACCCCTTTTCAGGCTCTTCAGGTTTTTCAACACCGCTTCATGCTCCTCCTATTTTTCAGACCGTTTCATCCTCCTCGTGTTTTTCAGGCGGTTTCATGCTCCTCATAGTTTTGACACCTTTTGAAACTCTTCATATTTTTCACACCTTTTCATGCTCTTCATGTTTTTGAAAACGGCTTCATGCTCCTCCTATTTTTCAGACCGTTTCATGCTCCTCATTGTTTTGACACCTTTTGAAGCTCTTCATATTTTTCACATCTTTTCAGGCTCTTCATGTTTTTCAACACCGCTTCATGATCCTCCTATTTTTCAGACTGTTTCATGCTCCTCATATTTTTGACACATTTTGAAGCTCTTCATATTTTTCACACCTTTTAATGCTCTTCATGTTTATGAACACCATTTCATGCTCCTCCTATTTTTCAGACCGTTTCTTGCTCCTCAAACTTTTGACACCTTTTGAAGCCCTTCATATTTTTGACACTTTTTCAAGCTCTTCACTTTTTTCAACACCGCTTCATGCTCCTCCTCTTTTTCAGACCGTTTCGTGCTCCTCATAGATTTGACACCTTTTGAAGCTCATCATATATTTCACACCTGTTCAGGCTCTTCAGGTTTTTCAACACCGCTTCATGCTCCTCCTATTTTTCAGACTGTTTCATGCTCCTCCTATTTTTGACACCTTTTGAAGCTCATCATATATTTCACACCTGTTCAGGCTCTTCACGTTTTTCAACACCGCTTCATGCTCCTCCTATTTTTCAGACCGTTTCGTGCTCCTCATAGCTTTGACACCTTTTGAAGCCCTTCATTTTTTCACACCTGTTCAGGCTCTTCAGGTTTTTCAACACCGCTTCATGCTCCTCCTATTTTTCAGACCGTTTCGTGCTCCTCATAGATTTGACACCTTTTGAAGCCCTTCATTTTTTCACACCTGTTCAGGCTCTTCAGGTTTTTCAACACCGCTTCATGCTCCTCCTATTTTTCAGACCGTTTCATGCTCCTCATAGTTTTGACACCTTTTGAAACTCTTCATATTTTTCACACCTTTTCATGCTCTTCATGTTTTTGAAAACGGCTTCATGCTCCTCCTATTTTTCAGACCGTTTCTTGCTCCTCATATTTTTCACACACTTTGAAACTCTACATATTTTTCACACCTTTTCAGTCTCTTCATGTTTTTGAACACCGCTTCCTGTTCCTCCTATTTTTCAGACAATTTCATGCTCCTCATATTTTTGACACCATTTGAATCTCTTCATATTTTTGACAACTTTTCATGCTCTTCATGTTTTTCAACACCGATTCTTACTCCTCCTATTTTTCAGACCGTTTCATGCTCCTCCTATTTTTCAGACGTATTAATGCTCCTCATATTTTGACACCTTTAGAAACTCTTCATATTTTTCACACCTTTTAATGCTCTTCATGTTTTTCAACAGCGCTTCATTCCCCTCTATTTTTTAGACCGTTTCATGCTCCTCATATATTTGACACCTTTTGAAGCTCTTCATATTTTTCACACCTTTTCAGGCTCTTCATGTTTTTTGACGACTGCTTCATGCTCCTCCTATTTTTCTGACTGTTTCATGCTCCTCATATTTTTGACACCTTTTGAAGCTCTTCATATATTTCACACCTTTTCAAGCTCTTCATCTTCTTCAAAAACATTTCATGCTCCTCCTATTTTTCAGACCGTTTCATGCTCCTCATATTTTTGACACCTTTTGAAGCTCTTCATATTACACACACCTTTTCAGGATCTTCATGTTTTCCAACACCGCTTCATTCTCCTCCTATTTTTCAGACCGTTTCATGCTCCTCATATTTTTGACACTTTTTGAAGCTATTTATACTTTTCAAACCTTTTCAAGCTCTTCATGTTTTTGACGACCGCTTCATGCTCCTCCTATTTTTCAGACCGTTTCATGCTGCTCATATTTTTGACATCTTTTGAAGCTCTTCATATTTTTCACACCTTTTCAGGCTCTTCATGTTTTTCAACATCGCTTCATTCTCGTCCTATTTTTCAGACAGTTTCATGCTCCTCATATTTTTGACACCTTTTGAAGCTCCACCTATTTTTCACACCTTTTCAGGCTGTTCATGTTTTTCAACAGCGTTTCATGCTCCTCCTATTTTTCAAACCGTTTCATGCTCCCTCTATTTTTCAGACCATTTCATTCTCCTCATATTTTGACAGTTTTGCAAGCTCTTCATATTTTTCACACCTTTTCAGGCTCTTCATGTTTTTGAACACCGTTTCATGCTCCTCCTATTTTTCACCATTTCATTCTCCTCATATTTTCACAATTTTGGAAGCTCTTCATATTTTTCACACCTTTTCATGCTCTTCATGTTTTTGAACACAACTTCATGCTTTTCCTAATTTTCAGACCGTATCATGCTCCTCATGTATTTCACACCTTTTGAAGTTCTTCATATTTTTCATACCTTTTCATGCTCTTCATGTTTTTGAACACCGCTTCATGCTCCTCCTATTTTTCAGACCGTTTCATGCTACTTATATTTTTCACACCTTTTGAAGCTCTTCATATTTTTCACACCTTTTCAGGCTATTCATGTTTTTCAACATCACTTCATGCTCCTCCTATATTTCAGTCCGTTTCATGCACATCTCATTTTTCACACCTTTTGAAGCTCTTCATATTTTTCACACCTTTTCAGGCTCTTCATGTTTTTCAACACCGCTTCTTGCTCCTCCTATTTTTGAGACCATTTCATACTCCTTATATTTTTGAAATTTTTTGAGGCTCTTCATATTTTTCACACCTTTTCAGGCTCTTCATGTTTTTGAACACCGTTTCATGATCCTCCTATTTTTCAGAACGTTTCATGCTCCTCATATTTTGACACCTTTTAAAGCTCTTCATATTTTTCACACCTTTTGTGGCTCTTCATGTTTTTGAACACCGCTTCATGCTCCTCCTATTTTTCAGACCGTTTCATTCTCCTCATATTTTTCACACCTTTTGAAGATCTTCATATTTTTCACACCTTTTCAGGCTCTTCATGTTTTTCAACACCGCTTCATGCTCCTCCTATTTTTCAGACCGTATCATGCTCCTCATGTATTTCACACCTTTTGAAGCTCTTCATATTTTTCACACCTTTTCATGGTCTTCATGTTTTTGAACACCGCTTCATGCTCCTCCTATTTTTCAGACCGTTTAATGCTACTTATATTTTTCACACCTTTTGAAGCTCTTCATATTTTTCACACCTTTTCAGGCTCTTCATGTTTTTCAACACAACTTCATGCTCCTCCTATTTTTCTGAACTTTTCATGCTCTTCATATATTAGACTCATTTTGAAGCTCTTCATATTTTTCACACCTTTTCAGGATCTTCATAATTTTCAACACCGCTTCATGCTCCTCCTATTTTTCAGACCATTTCATGCTCTTCATATTTTTGAAACCTTTTGAAGCTCTTCATATTTTTCACACCTTTTCAGGCTCTTCATGTTTTTCAACACCGCTTCATGCTCCTTCTATTTTTCAGACCATTTCATGCTCCTCATATTTTTGACACCTTTAAATCTCTTCATATTTTTCACACATTTTTAGGCTCTTCAAGTTTTTGAACACCGTTTCATGCTACTTCTATTTGTGAATCCTTTTGAAGCTCTTCATATTTTTCACACCTTTTCAGGCTCTGCAGGTTTTTGAACACCGCTTCATGCCCGTCCTCTTTTTCAGACCGTTTTATCTCCTCATGAATTTCACACCTTTTGAAACTCTTTATATTTTGCACACCTTTTCAGGCTCTTCAAGTTTTTCACAACCACTTCATGCTCCTCCTACTTTTCAGACCATTTCATGCTCCTCATATTTTTGACACCTTTTGAAGCTCTTCATATTTTTCACACCTTTTCAGGCTCTTCATGTTTCTCAACACCGCTTCATGCTCCTCTTAGTTTTCAGACCGTTTCATGCTCCTCATATTTGTGACACCATTTGAAGCTCTTCATATTTTTCACACCTTTTCAGGCTCTTCATGTTTTTGAACACCGTTTCATGATCCTCCTATTTTTCAGAACGTTTCATGCTCCTCATATTTTGACACCTTTTAAAGCTCTTCATATTTTTCACACCTTTTGTGGCTCTTCATGTTTTTCAACCCCGCTTCATGCTCTTCCTATTTTTGAGACCATTTCATACTCCTTATATTTTTGACATTTTTTGAGGCTCTTCATATGTTTCACACCTTTTCAGGCTCTTCATGTTTTTGAACACCGGTTCATGCTCCTAGTATTTTTCAGACCGTTTCATGCTCATCTAATTTTGACACCTTTGAAGCTCTGCAAATTTTTCACACCATTTGAAGCTCCTCATAATTTTCACATTTTTGAAACTCTGCATATTTTTCACACCTTTTCATGCTCTTCATGTTTTTGAACACAACTTCATGCTTTTCCTAATTTTCAGACCGTATCATGCTCCTCATGTATTTCACACCTTTTGAAGCTCTTCATATTTTTCACACCTTTTCATGCTCTTCATGTTTTTGAACACCGCTTCATGCTCCTCCTATTTTTCAGACCGTTTCATGCTACTTATATTTTTCACACCTTTTGAAGCTCTTCATATTTTTCACACCTTTTCAGGCTATTCATGTTTTTCAACATCACTTCATGCTCCTCCTATATTTCAGTCCGTTTCATGCACATCTCATTTTTGACAACTTTTGAAGCTCTTCATATTTTTCACTTGGTTTCAGGCTCTTCATGTTTTTCAACACCGCTTCTTGCTCCTCCTATTTTTGAGACCATTTCATACTCCTTATATTTTGGAAATTTTTTGAGGCTCTTCATATTTTTCACACCTTTTCAGGCTCTTCATGTTTTTGAACACCGTTTCATGATCCTCCTATTTTTCAGAACGTTTCATGCTCCTCATATTTTGACACCTTTTAAAGCTCTTCATATTTTTCACACCTTTTGTGGCTCTTCATGTTTTTGAACACCGCTTCATGCTCCTCCTATTTTTCAGACCGTTTCATTCTCCTCATATTTTTCACATCTTTTGAAGATCTTCATATTTTTCACACCTTTTCAGGCTCTTCAGGTTTTTCAACACAACTTCATGCTTTTCCTAATTTTCAGACCGTATCATGCTCCTCATGTATTTCACACCTTTTGAAGCTCTTCATATTTTTCACACCTTTTCATGGTCTTCATGTTTTTGAACACCGCTTCATGCTCCTCCTATTTTTCAGACCGTTTAATGCTATTTATATTTTTCACACCTTTTGAAGCTCTTCATATTTTTCACACCTTTTCACGCTCTTCATGTTTTTCAACACAACTTCATGCTCCTCCTATTTTTCTGAACTTTTCATGCTCTTCATATATTAGACTCATTTTGAAGCTCTTCATATTTTTCACACCTTTTCAGGATCTTCATAATTTTCAACACCGCTTCATGCTCCTCCTATTTTTCAGACCATTTCATGCTCTTCATATTTTTGAAACCTTTTGAAGCTCTTCATATTTTTCACACCTTTTCAGGCTCTTCATGTTTTTCAACACCGCTTCATGCTCCTCCTATTTTTCAGACCATTTCATGCTCTTCATATTTTTGAAACCTTTTGAAGCTCTTCATATTTTTCACACCTTTTCAGGCTCTTCATGTTTTTCAACACCGCTTCATGCTCCTTCTATTTTTCAGACCATTTCATGCTCCTTATATTTTTGACACCTTTAAATCTCTTCATATTTTTCACACATTTTTAGGCTCTTCAAGTTTTTGAACACCGTTTCATGCTACTTCTATTTGTGAATCCTTTTGAAGCTCTTCATATTTTTCACACCTTTTCAGGCTCTGCAGGTTTTTGAACACTGCTTCATGCCCGTCCTCTTTTTCAGACCGTTTAATCTCCTCATGAATTTCACACCTTTTGAAACTCTTTATATTTTGCACACCTTTTCAGGCTTCAAGTTTTTCACAACCACTTCATGCTCCTCCTACTTTTCAGACCATTTCATGCTCCTCATATTTTTGACACCTTTTGAAGCTCTTCATATTTTTCACACCTTTTCAGGCTCTTCATGTTTCTCAACACCGCTTCATGCTCCTCTTAGTTTTCAGACCGTTTCATGCTCCTCATATTTGTGACACCATTTGAAGCTCTTCATATTTTTCACACCTTTTCAGGCTCTTCATGTTTTTGAACACCGTTTCATGATCCTCCTATTTTTCAGAACGTTTCATGCTCCTCATATTTTGACACCTTTTAAAGCTCTTCATATTTTTCACACCTTTTGTGGCTCTTCATGTTTTTCAACCCCGCTTCATGCTCTTCCTATTTTTGAGACCATTTCATACTCCTTATATTTTTGACATTTTTTGAGGCTCTTCATATGTTTCACACCTTTTCAGGCTCTTCATGTTTTTCCACACCTCGTCATGCTCCTCCTATTTTTCAGACCGTTTCATGCTAATCTCACTATTACACCTTTTGAAGCTCTTCATATTTTTCACACCTTTTGAAGCTCTTAATATTTTCCACAGGTTTTCAGGCTCTTCATGTTTTTAACACTGCTTCATGCTCCTCCTATTTCTCAGACCGTTTCATGCTCCTCATATTTTTGACACGTTTTGATGCTCTTCATATTTTTCACACCTTTCCAGGCTCTTCATGTTTTTGAACACCGTTTCATGCTACTATTTTTTCAGAACGTTTCATGCTCTTCTTATTTTTGACACCTTTTGAAGCTCTTCATATTTTTCACACCTTTTCAGGCTCTTCATGTTTTTCAACACAACTTCATGCTCCTCCTATTTTTCTGAACTTTTCATGCTCTTCATATATTAGACTCATTTTGAAGCTCTTCATATTTTTCACACCTTTTCAGGATCTTCATAATTTTCAACACCGCTTCATGCTCCTCCTATTTTTCAGACCATTTCATGCTCTTCATATTTTTGAAACCTTTTGGAGCTCTTCATATTTTTCACACCTTTTCAGGCTCTTCATGTTTTTCAACACCGCTTCATGCTCCTTCTATTTTTCAGACCATTTCATGCTCCTTATATTTTTGACACCTTTAAATCTCTTCATATTTTTCACACATTTTTAGGCTCTTCAAGTTTTTGAACACCGTTTCATGCTACTTCTATTTGTGAATCCTTTTGAAGCTCTTCATATTTTTCACACCTTTTCAGGCTCTGCAGGTTTTTGAACACCGCTTCATGCCCGTCCTCTTTTTCAGACCGTTTCATCTCCTCATGAATTTCACACCTTTTGAAACTCTTTATATTTTGCACACCTTTTCAGGCTTCAAGTTTTTCACAACCACTTCATGCTCCTCCTACTTTTCAGACCATTTCATGCTCCTCATATTTTTGACACCTTTTGAAGCTCTTCATATTTTTCACACCTTTTCAGGCTCTTCATGTTTCTCAACACCGCTTCATGCTCCTCTTAGTTTTCAGACCGTTTCATGCTCCTCATATTTGTGACACCATTTGAAGCTCTTCATATTTTTCACACCTTTTCAGGCTCTTCATGTTTTTGAACACCGTTTCATGATCCTCCTATTTTTCAGAACGTTTCATGCTCCTCATATTTTGACACCTTTTAAAGCTCTTCATATTTTTCACACCTTTTGTGGCTCTTCATGTTTTTCAACCCCGCTTCATGCTCTTCCTATTTTTGAGACCATTTCATACTCCTTATATTTTTGACATTTTTTGAGGCTCTTCATATGTTTCACACCTTTTCAGGCTCTTCATGTTTTTCCACACCTCGTCATGCTCCTCCTATTTTTCAGACCGTTTCATGCTAATCTCACTATTACACCTTTTGAAGCTCTTCATATTTTTCACACCTTTTGAAGCTCTTAATATTTTCCACAGGTTTTCAGGCTCTTCATGTTTTTAACACTGCTTCATGCTCCTCCTATTTCTCAGACCGTTTCATGCTCCTCATATTTTTGACACGTTTTGATGCTCTTCATATTTTTCACACCTTTCCAGGCTCTTCATGTTTTTGAACACCGTTTCATGCTACTATTTTTTCAGAACGTTTCATGCTCTTCTTATTTTTGACACCTTTTGAAGCTCTTCATATTTTTAGTACCTTTTCAGGATCTCCATATATTTGAATACCGCTTCATGCTCCTCCTAATTTTGAGACCGTTTCATGCTCCTCATATTTTTGACACCTTTTAAAGCTCTTCATATTTTTGAACATCACTATGCTCCTCCTATTTTTCACCGTTTCATGCTCCTCATATTTTTCACACCTTTTGAAGCTCTTCATATTTTTCACACCTTTTCAGGCTCTTCATGTTTTGAACAACGCTTCATGCTCCTCCTATTTTACAGACCGTTTCATGCTCATCTCATTTTTTACACCTTTTGAAGCTCTTCATATTTTTCACAACTTTTGAAGCTCTTCATATTTTTCACACCTTTTCAGGTTCTTCATTATTTTCAAAACCACTTCATGCTCCTCCTATTTTTCAGACCGTTTCATGTTCCTTATATTTTTGACACCTTTTGAAGCTCTTCATATTTTTTACACCCTTCCTGGCTCTTCATGTTTTTCAACACGGCTTCATGCTCTTCCTATTTTTCAGACCTTTTCATGCTCCTCATATTTTTGACACCTTTTGAAGCTCTTCATATTTTTCACACTTTTTCAGGCTCTTCAATTTTTTCAACAATGTTACAATGCTCCTCCTATTTTTCAGACCGTTTCATGCTCCTCATATTTTTGACACCTTTTGAAGCTCTTCATATTTTTCACACCTTTTGAAGCTCTTCATATATTTCACACTTTTTCAAGCTCTTCATGTTTTTCAACACCACTTCATGCTTCTCCTATTTCTCAGACCGTTTCATGCTCATCTCATTTTTGACAGCTTTTGAAGTTTTTCAAATTTTTTACATCTTTTGAAACTATTCATATTTTTCACACCTTTTCAGGCTCTTCATGTTTTTCAACACCGCTTCATGCTCCTCCTATTTTTCAGACCGTTTCATGTTCCTCTCATTTCTGAAATCGTTTGAAGCTCTTCATATATTTCACATATTTTCAGGCTCTTAATGTTTTTCAACACCACTTCATGCTCCTCCTTTTTTTCAGACCGTTTCATGCTCATCTTATTTTTGACACCTTCTGAAGCGCTTCATAGTTTTCACAAATTTTCAGGCTCTTCATATTTTTGAACACCGCTTCGTGCTCCTCCTTTTTTTCAGACCGTTTCATGCACCTCATGTATTTCACACATTTTGCGGCTCTTCATATTTTACACACCTTTTCAGGTTCTTCATGATTTTCAACACCACTTCATGCTCCTCCTATTTTTCAGACCGTTTCATGTTCCTTATATTTTTGACACCTTTTGAAGCTCTTCATATTTTTTACACCCTTCCTGGCTCTTCATGTTTTTCAACACGGCTTCATGCTCTTCCTATTTTTCAGACCGTTTCATGCTCCTCATATTTTTCACACCTTTTGAAGCTCTTCATATTTTTCACACCTTTTCAGGCTGTTCATGTTTTTCAACACCGCTTCATGCTCCTCCTATTTTTCAGACCGTTTCATGCTCCTCATGTATTTCACACCTTTTGAAGCTCTTCATATTTTTCACACCTTTTCAGGCTCTTCCTGTTTTTGAACACCGATTCATGCTCCTCATATTTTTCAGACTGTTTCATGCTCCTCATATTTTTGACACCTTTTGAAGCTCTTCATATTTTTCACACCATTTCAGGCTCTTCATGTTTTTCAACACCGCTTCATGCTCCTCCTGTTTTTCAGACCGATTCATGCTCCTCAAGTATTTCACACCTTGAGGCTCTTCATATTTTTCACAGCTTTTCAGGCTCTTCATGTTTTTGAACACCGTTTCATGCTCCTCCTATTTTTCAGACCCTTTCATACTCCTCATAGTTTTGACACCTTTTGAAGGTCTTCATATTTTTCGACACTTTTCAGGCTCTTCATGTTTCTCAACACCACATCATGCTCCACCTATTTTTCAGACCGTTTCATGCTCATCTCATTTTTGACACCATTTTAAGCTCTTCATATTTTTCACACCTTTTGAAGCTCTTCATATTTTTCACATGTTTTCACGCTCTTCATGTTTTTCAAGACCGATTCTTGATCCACCTATTTTTCAGACCGTTTCATGCTCCTCATATTTTTGACACGTTTTGAAGCTCTTCATATTTTACACACATTTTCAGGCTCTGCATGTTTTTGAACACCGCTTCATGCTCCTCCTATTTTTAACACATTTTGAAGCTCTTCATATTTTTCACACCTTTTCAGGCTCTTCATGTTTTTAAACACTGCTTCATGCTCCACCTATTTTTCAGACCGTTTCATGCCCCTATGTATTTCACACCTTTTGAATCTCTTCATATTTTTCACACCTTTTCAGGCCCTTTGTGTTTTTCAAAACCGTTTCATGCTCCTCCTATTTTTCAGACCGTTTCATGTTCCTCATATTTTTGACCTCTTTTGAAGCTCCTAATATTTTTCACAAATTTTGAAGGTCTTCGTATATTTTACACTTTTTCAGGCTCTTCATGTTTTTCAACACCACTTCCTGCTCCTCCTATTTTACAGACCGTTTCATGCTCATCTCATATTTGACAGCTTTTGAAGCTTTTCATATTTTCCACACCTTTTCAGGCTCTTCATGTTTATGAACACCGCTTCATGCTCCTCCTATAATTCAGACGGTTTCATGCTCCTCATGTATTTCACTCCTTTTGAAGCTCTTCACATTTTACACACCTTTTCAGACTCTTCATGATTTTCAACCCCACTTCATGCTCCTCCTATTTTTCAGACCGTTTCATGTTCCTCATATTTTTGACACCTTTTGAAGCTCTTCATGTTTTTTACACCTTTTCAGGCTCTTCATGTTTTTCAACACGGCTTCATGCTCCTCTTATTTATTAGACCGTTTCGTGCTCCTCATATTTTCCACACCTTTTGAAGCTCTTCATAATTTTCACACCTTTTCAGGCTCTTCATGTTTTTCAACAACGCTTCATGCTCCTCCTATTTTTCAGACCGTTTCATGCTCCTCATGTATTTCACTCATTTTGAAGCTCTTCATATTTTTCACATCTTTTCAGGCTTCTCATCTTTTTGAACACCGTTTCATGCTCCTACTATTTTTCAGACCGTTTCATGCTCCTTATATTTTTGAAACCTTTTGAAGCTCTTCATGTTTTTCACACCTTTTCAGGCTCTTCATATTTTTCAACACCGCTTCATGCTCCTCCTATTTTTCAGACCTTTTCATGCTCCTCATATTTTTGACACATTTTGAAGCTCTTCATATTTTTCACACTTTTTCAGGCTCTTCAATTTTTTCAACAATGTTACAATGCTCCTCCTATTTTTCAGACCGTTTCATGCTCCTCATATTTTTGACACCTTTTGAAGCTCTTCATATTTTTCACACCTTTTCAGGCTCTTCATGTTTTGAACACCGCTTCATGCTCCTCCTATTTTACAGACCGTTTCATGCTCATCTCATTTTTTACACCTTTTGAAGCTCTTCATATTTTTCACAACTTTTGAAGCTCTTCATATTTTTCACACCTTTTCAGGTTCTTCATTATTTTCAAAACCACTTCATGCTCCTCCTATTTTTCAGACCGTTTCATGTTCCTTATATTTTTGACACCTTTTGAAGCTCTTCATATTTTTTACACCCTTCCTGGCTCTTCATGTTTTTCAACACGGCTTCATGCTCTTCCTATTTTTCAGACCTTTTCATGCTCCTCATATTTTTGACACCTTTTGAAGCTCTTCATATTTTTCACACTTTTTCAGGCTCTTCAATTTTTTCAACAATGTTACAATGCTCCTCCTATTTTTCAGACCGTTTCATGCTCCTCATATTTTTGACACCTTTTGAAGCTCTTCATATTTTTCACACCTTTTGAAGCTCTTCATATATTTCACACTTTTTCAAGCTCTTCATGTTTTACAACACCACTTCATGCTTCTCCTATTGCTCAGACCGTTTCATGCTCATCTCATTTTTGACAGCTTTTGACGTTTTTCATATTTTTTACATCTTTTGAAACTATTCATATTTTTCACACCATTTCAGGCTCTTCATGTTTTTCAACACCGCTTCATGCTCCTCCTATTTTTCAGACCGTTTCATGTTCCTCTCATTTCTGAAATCGTTTGAAGCTCTTCATATATTTCACACATTTTCAGGCTCTTAATGTTTTTCAACACCACTTCATGCTCCTCCTATTTTTCAGACCGTTTCATGCTCATCTCATTTTTGACACCTTCTGAAGCGCTTCATAGTTTTCACAAATTTTCAGGCTCTTCATATTTTTGAACACCGCTTCGTGCTCCTCCTTTTTTTCAGACCGTTTCATGCACCTCATGTATTTCACACATTTTGCGGCTCTTCATATTTTACACACCTTTTCAGGTTCTTCATGATTTTCAACACCACTTCATGCTCCTCCTATTTTTCAGACCGTTTCATGTTCCTTATATTTTTGACACCTTTTGAAGCTCTTCATATTTTTTACACCCTTCCTGGCTCTTCATGTTTTTCAACACGGCTTCATGCTCTTCCTATTTTTCAGACCGTTTCATGCTCCTCATATTTTTCACACCTTTTGAAGCTCTTCATATTTTTCACACCTTTTCAGGCTGTTCATGTTTTTCAACACCGCTTCATGCTCCTCCTATTTTTCAGACCGTTTCATGCTCCTCATGTATTTCACACCTTTTGAAGCTCTTCATATTTTTCACACCTTTTCAGGCTCTTCATGTTTTTGAACACCGATTCATGCTCCTCATATTTTTCAGACTGTTTCATGCTCCTCATATTTTTGACACCTTTTGAAGCTCTTCATATTTTTCACACCATTTCAGGCTCTTCATGTTTTTCAACACCGCTTCATGCTCCTCCTGTTTTTCAGACCGATTCATGCTCCTCAAGTATTTCACACCTTGAGGCTCTTCATATTTTTCACAGCTTTTCAGGCTCTTCATGTTTTTGAACACCGTTTCATGCTCCTCCTATTTTTCAGACCCTTTCATACTCCTCATAGTTTTGACACCTTTTGAAGGTCTTCATATTTTTCGACACTTTTCAGGCTCTTCATGTTTCTCAACACCACATCATGCTCCACCTATTTTTCAGACCGTTTCATGCTCATCTCATTTTTGACACCATTTTAAGCTCTTCATATTTTTCACACCTTTTGAAGCTTTTCATATTTTTCACATGTTTTCACGCTCTTCATGTTTTTCAAGACCGATTCTTGATCCACCTATTTTTCAGACCGTTTCATGCTCCTCATATTTTTGACACGTTTTGAAGCTCTTCATATTTTACACACATTTTCAGGCTCTGCATGTTTTTGAACACCGCTTCATGCTCCTCCTATTTTTAACACATTTTGAAGCTCTTCATATTTTTCACACCTTTTCAGGCTCTTCATGTTTTTAAACACTGCTTCATGCTCCAACTATTTTTCAGACCGTTTCATGCCCCTATGTATTTCACACCTTTTGAAGCTCTTCATATTTTTCACACCTTTTCAGGCCCTTTGTGTTTTTCAAAACCGTTTCATGCTCCTCCTATTTTTCAGACCGTTTCATGTTCCTCATATTTTTGACCTCTTTTGAAGCTCCTAATATTTTTCACAAATTTTGAAGGTCTTCGTATATTTTACACTTTTTCAGGCTCTTCATGTTTTTCAACACCACTTCCTGCTCCTCCTATTTTACAGACCGTTTCATGCTCATCTCATATTTGACAGCTTTTGAAGCTTTTCATATTTTCCACACCTTTTCAGGCTCTTCATGTTTATGAACACCGCTTCATGCTCCTCCTATAATTCAGACGGTTTCATGCTCCTCATGTATTTCACTCCTTTTGAAGCTCTTCACATTTTACACACCTTTTCAGACTCTTCATGATTTTCAACCCCACTTCATGCTCCTCCTATTTTTCACACCGTTTCATGTTCCTCATATTTTTGACACCTTTTGAAGCTCTTCATGTTTTTTACACCTTTTCAGGCTCTTCATGTTTTTCAACACGGCTTCATGCTCCTCTTATTTTTTAGACCGTTTCGTGCTCCTCATATTTTTCACACCTTTTGAAGCTCTTCATAATTTTCACACCTTTTCAGGCTCTTCATGTTTTTCAACACCGCTTCATGCTCCTCCTATTTTTCAGACCGTTTCATGCTCCTCATGTATTTCACACATTTTGAAGCTCTTCATATTTTTCACATCTTTTCAGGCTTCTCATCTTTTTGAACACCGTTTCATGCTCCTACTATTTTTCAGACCGTTTCATGCTCCTTATATTTTTGAAACCTTTTGAAGCTCTTCATGTTTTTCACACCTTTTCAGGCTCTTCATATTTTTCAACACCGCTTCATGCTCCTCCTATTTTTCAGACCTTTTCATGCTCCTCATATTTTTGACACCTTTTGAAGCTCTTCATATTTTTCACACTTTTTCAGGCTCTTCAATTTTTTCAACAATGTTACAATGCTCCTCCTATTTTTCAGACCGTTTCATGCTCCTCATATTTTTGACACCTTTTGAAGCTCTTCATATTTTTCACACCTTTTGAAGCTCTTCATATATTTCACACTTTTTCAAGCTCTTCATGTTTTTCAACACCACTTCATGCTTCTCCTATTTCTCAGACCGTTTCATGCTCATCTCATTTTTGACAGCTTTTGAAGTTTTTCAAATTTTTCACATCTTTTGAAACTATTCATATTTTTCACACCTTTTCAGGCTCTTCATGTTTTTCAACACCGCTTCATGCTCCTCCTATTTTTCAGACCGTTTCATGTTCCTCTCATTTCTGAAATCGTTTGAAGCTCTTCATATATTTCACACATTTTCAGGCTCTTAATGTTTTTCAACACCACTTCATGCTCCTCCTATTTTTCAGACCGTTTCATGCTCATCTCATTTTTGACACCTTCTGAAGCGCTTCATAGTTTTCACAAATTTTCAGGCTCTTCATATTTTTGAACACCGCTTCGTGCTCCTCCTTTTTTTCAGACCGTTTCATGCACCTCATGTATTTCACACATTTTGCGGCTCTTCATATTTTACACACCTTTTCAGGTTCTTCATGATTTTCAACACCACTTCATGCTCCTCCTATTTTTCAGACCGTTTCATGTTCCTTATATTTTTGACACCTTTTGAAGCTCTTCATATTTTTTACACCCTTCCTGGCTTTTCATGTTTTTCAACACGGCTTCATGCTCTTCCTATTTTTCAGATCGTTTCATGCTCCTCATATTTTTCACACCTTTTGAAGCTCTTCATATTTTTCACACCTTTTCAGGCTGTTCATGTTTTTCAACACCGCTTCATGCTCCTCCTATTTTTCAGACCGTTTCATGCTCCTCATGTATTTCACACCTTTTGAAGCTCTTCATATTTTTCACACATTTTCAGGCTCTTCATGTTTTTGAACACCAATTCATGCTCCTCATATTTTTCAGACTGTTTCATGCTCCTCATATTTTTGACACCTTTTGAAGCTCTTCATATTTTTCACACCATTTCAGGCTCTTCATGTTTTTCAACACCGCTTCATGCTCCTCCTGTTTTTCAGACCGATTCATTCTCCTCAAGTATTTCACACCATGAGGCTCTTCATATTTTTCACAGCTTTTCAGGCTCTTCATGTTTTTGAACACCGTTTCATGCTCCTCCTATTTTTCAGACCCTTTCATACTCCTCATAGTTTTGACACCTTTTGAAGGTCTTCATATTTTTCGCAACTTTTCAGGCTCTTCATGTTTTTCAACACCACATCATGCTCCACCTATTTTTCAGACCGTTTCATGCTCATCTCATTTTTGACACCATTTTAAGCTCTTCATATTTTTCACACCTTTTGAAGCTCTTCATATTTTTCACACGTTTTCACGCTCTTCATGTTTTTCAAGACCGATTCTTGATCCACCTATTTTTCAGACCGTTTCCTGCTCCTCATATTTTTGACACGTTTTGAAGCTCTTCATATTTTACACACATTTTCAGGCTCTGCATGTTTTTGAACACCGCTTCATGCTCCTCCTATTTTTAACACCTTTTGAAGCTCTTCATATTTTTCACACCTTTTCAGGCTCTTCATGTTTTTAAACACTGCTTCATGCTCCACCTATTTTTCAGACCGTTTCATTCTCCTCATATTTTTGACACCTTTTCAAGCTCTTCATATTTTCACAACTTTTCAGGCTCTTCATGTTTTTCAACACAGCTTCATGCTCCTTCTATTTTTCAGACCGTTTCATGCCCCTATGTATTTCACACCTTTTGAAGCTCTTCATATTATTCACACCTTTTCAGGCCCTTCGTGTTTTTCAAAACCGTTTCATGCTCCTCCTATTTTTCAGACCGTTTCATGCTCCTCATATTTTTTACCTCCTTTGAAGCTCCTAATATTTTTCACAAATTTTGAAGGTCTTCATATATTTTACACTTTTTCAGGCTCTTCATGTTTTTCAACACCACTCCCTTCTCCTCCTATTTTACAGACCGTTTCATGCTCATCTCATATTTGACAGCTTTTGAAGCTCTTCATATTTTTCACACCTTTTCAGGCTCTTCATGTTTATGAACACCGCTTCATGCTCCTCCTATAATTCAGACGGTTTCATGCTCCTCATGTATTTCACTCCTTTTGAAGCTCTTC
This sequence comes from Dama dama, assembly GCF_033118175.1. Taxonomy (NCBI): domain Eukaryota; kingdom Metazoa; phylum Chordata; class Mammalia; order Artiodactyla; family Cervidae; genus Dama; species Dama dama. Next base: position 1,676,123 of record NW_026870979.1, read on the forward strand.
ACATTTTACACACCTTTTCAGACTCTTCATGATTTTCAACCCCACTTCATGCTCCTCCTATTTTTCAGACCGTTTCATGTTCCTCATATTTTTGACAGCTTTTGAAGCTCTTCATGTTTTTTACACCTTTTCAGGCTCTTCATGTTTTTCAACACTGCTTCATGCTCCTCTTATTTTTTAGACCGTTTCATGCTCCTCATATTTTTCACACCTTTTGAAGCTCTTCATAATTTTCACACCTTTTCAGGCTCTTCATGTTTTTCAACAGCGCTTCATGCTCCTCCTATTTTTCAGACCTTTTCATGCGCCTCATATTTTTGACACCTTTTGAAGCTCTTCATATTTTTCACACGTTTTCAGGCTCTTCATGTTTTTGAACACCGCTTCATGCTCCTCCTATTTTTCAGACCTTTTCATGCTCCTCATATTTTTGACACCTTTTGAAGCTCTTCATATTTTTCACACCTTTTCATGCTCTTCATGTTTTTCAACACCGCTTCATGCTCCTCCTATTTTTCTGACCGTTTCATGCTCCTCATAGTTTTGACAAATTTTGAAGCTCTTCATATTTTTGACACCATTTCAAGCTCTTCATGTTTTTCAACACCGCTTCCTGCTCCTCCTCTTTTTCAGACCATTTCATGCTCCTCATATTTTTGACACCTTTTCATGCTCTTCATGTTTTTCAACACCGCGTCATGCCCCTCCTATTTTCAGACCGTTTCATGCTCCTCATATTTTTGACGTCTTTTGAAGCTCTTCACATTTTTCACACCTTTTAATGCTCTTCATGTTTTTGAACACCGATTCATGCTCCTCCTATTTTTCAGACCGTTTCATGCTCCTCATATTTTTGACACCTTTTGAAGCTCTTCATATTTTTCACACCATTTCAGGCTCTTCATGTTTTTCAACACCGCTTCATGCTCCTCCTTTATTTCAGAAAGTTTCCTTCTCCTCCCATTTTTCACACCTTTTAAAGCTCTTATAATATTTCACACCTTTTCAAGCTCGTCATGTTTTTGAACACTGCTTCATTCTCCTCCTCGTTTTCTGACCGTTTCATGGTCCTCATATTTTTGACACCTTTTGAAACTCTTCATATTTTTCACGCCTTTTAAAACTGTTCATGTTTTTGAACACCGCTTCATTCTCCTCCTTTTTTTTCAGACTGTTTCGTGCTCCTCATGTATTTCACACCTTTTGAAGCTCTTCATATATTTCACACCTTTTCAGGCTCTTCATGTTTTTGAACACCACTTCATGCTCCTCCTATTTTTTAGACCGTTTCATGCTCCTCATGTATTTCACACTTTTCAAGCTCTTCATATTTTTCACACATTTCAGGGTCTTCATGTTTTTGAACATCGTTTCCTGCTCCTCCTAATTTTCAGACCGTTTCATACTCATCATATTTTTGTCACATTTTGAAGCGCTTCATATTTTTCACAACTTTTCAGTCTCTTCATGTTTTTTAACACCGTTTCATGCTCCTCCTATTTTTCAGACCTGTTCATGCTCCTCATATTTTTGACTCGTTTTGAAGCTCTTCATATTTTTCACACCTTTTCAGGCTCTTCATATTTTTCAACACCGCTTCATGCTCCTCCTATTTTTCAGACCTTTTCATGCTCCTCATATTTTTGACTCCTTTTGAAGCTCTTCATATTTTTCACACATTTTCAGGCTCTTCATCTTTTTCAACACCACTTCATGCTCCTCATATTTTTCAGACCGTTTCATGCTCCTCATATTTTTGACCCCTTTTGAAGCTCTTCATATTTTTCACACATTTTCATGCTCTTCCTGTTTTCAACACCGATTCATGCTCCTCCTACTTTTCAGACCGTTTCATGCTCCTCCTATTTTTCAGCCCGTTTCATGCTCCTCATATTTTGACACATTTTGAAGCTCTTCATAGTTTTCACACCTTTTCAGGCTCTTCATGTTGATGAATACTGCTTCATGCTCCTCCTATATTTCACACCGTTTCACGCTCCTCATATTTTTGACACCTTTTGAAGCTCTTCATATTTTTCACATCTTTTCAGGCTCTTCATCTTTTTCAACACCGCTTCATGCTCCTCCTTTTTTTCAGACAGTTTCATTCTCCTCCTATTTTTGACACCTTTTGAAGCTCTTCATATATTTCACACTTTTTCAAGCTCTTCATGTTTTTGAACACTGCTTCATGCTCCTCCTATTTTTCAGACCGTTTCTTGCTCCTCATATTTTTGACTCCTTTTGAAGCTCTTCATATTTTTCACACCTTTTCAGGCTCTTCATGTTTTTCAACACCGCTTCATGCTCCTCCTATGTTTCAGACTGTTTCATGCTCCTCGTATTTTTGACACGTTTTGAAGCTCTTCATATATTTCACATCTTTTCAGGCTCTTCATGATTTTCAACACCGCTTCATGCTCCTCCTATTTTTCAGACCGTTTCATGCTCATAATATTTTTGACACCATTCGAAGCTCTTCATAATTTTGACACCTTTTGATGCTCTTCATCTTTTTCAACACCGCTTCATGCTCCTCATTTTTTCAGACAGTTTCTTGCTCCTCATATTTTTGACACCTTTTGAAGCTCTTCATTTATTTCACTCCTTTACAGGCTCTTCATGTTTTTCAACACAGCTTCATGCTCCTCCTATTTTTTAGAGCGTTTCATGCTCCTCATATATTACACACCTTTTGAAGCTCTTCATATTTTTCACACTTTTCCAGGCTCTTCATGTTTTTGAACACCGTTTCATGTTCCTCCTATTTTTCAGACTGTTTCCTGCTCCTAATATTTTTGACACCTTTTGAAGCTCTTCATATTTTTCACACCTTTTCAGGCTCTTCATGGTTTTCAACACCACTTCATGCTCCTCCTTTATTTGAGACAGTTTCATTCTCCTCCTATTTTTGACACCTTTTGAAACTCTTCATATATTTCACAACTTTTCAAGCTCTTCATGGTTTTGAACACGGATTCATGCTTCTCCTATTTTTCATACCGTTTCATGCTCCTGCTATTTTTCAGGCCGTTTCATGCTCCTCATATTTTGACACCTTTTGAAGCTCTTCGTATTTTTCACACATTTTCAGGCTCTTCATGTTTTTGAACACTACTGCATCTCCTCTTATTTTTCAGAACGTTTCATGCTCCTCATATTTTTGACACCTTTTGAAGCTCTTCATATTTTTCACTACTTTTCATGCTCTTCATGTTTTTCAACACCGCTTCAATCTCCTCCTATTTTTCAGACCGTTTCATGCTCCTCATAGTTTTGACACCTTGTGAAGCTTTTCATATTTTTCACACCTTTTCAGTCTCTTCATGTTTTTCAACAGCGCTTCATGCTCCTCCTATTTTTCAGACCATTTCATGCTCCTCATATTTTTGACACCTTTTGAAGCTCTTCATATTTTTCACACCTTTTCATGCTCTTCATGTTTTTCAACACCGCTTCATGCTCCTCCTATTTTTCTGACCGTTTCATGCTCCTCATAGTTTTGACACCTTTTGAAGCTCTTCATATTTTTCACTACTTTTCATGCTCTTCATGTTTTTCAACACCGCTTCAATCTCCTCCTATTTTTCAGACCATTTCATGCTCCTCATAGTTTTGACACCTTGTGAAGCTCTTCATATTTTTCACACCTTTACAGGCTCTTCATGTTTTTCAACAGCGCTTCATGCTCCTCCTATTTTTCAGACCATTTCATGCTCCTCATATTTTTGACACCTTTTGAAGCTCTTCATATTTTTCACACCTTTTCATGCTCTTCATGTTTTTCAACACCGCTTCATGCTCCTCCTATTTTTTAGAGCGTTTCATGCTCCTCATATATTACACACCTTTTGAAGCTCTTCATATTTTTCACACCTTTTCATGCTCTTCATGTTTTTCAACACCGCTTCATGCTCCTCCTATTTTTCTGACCGTTTCATGCTCCTCATAGTTTTGACACCTTTTGAAACTCTTCATATTTTTCACTACTTTTCAGGCTCTTCATGTTTTTGAACACCGTTTCATTCTCCTCCTATTTTTCAGACCGTTTCATGCTCCTAATATTTTTGACACATTTTGAAGCTCTTCATATTTTTCACACCTTTTCAGGCTCTTCATGTTTTTGAACACCGCTTCATGCTCCTCCTTTTTTTCAGGCGGTTTCTTACTCCTCATATATTTCAATCCTTTTGAAGCTCTTCATATTTTTCACACCTTTTCAGGCTCTTCATGGTTTTCAACACCGCTTCATGCTTCTCCTTTATTTGAGACAGTTTCATTCTCCTCCTATTTTTGACACCTTTTGAAACTCTTCATATATTTCACAACTTTTCAAGCTCTTCATGGTTTTGAACACGGATTCATGCTCCTCCTATTTTTCATACCGTTTCATGCTCCTGCTATTTTTCAGGCCGTTTCCTGCTCCTCATATTTTGACACCTTTTGAAGCTCTTCGTATTTTTCACACATTTTCAGGTTCTTCATGATTTTGAACACTAGTGCATTTCCTCTTATTTTTCAGACCGTTTCATGCTCCTCATATTTTTGACACCTTTTGAAGCTCTTCATATTTTTCACTACTTTTCATGCTCTTCATGTTTTTCAACACCGCTTCAATCTCCTCCTATTTTTCAGAACGTTTCATGCTCCTCATAGTTTTGACACCTTGTGAAGCTCTTCATATTTTTCACACCTTTTCAGGCTCTTCATGTTCTTCAACAGCGCTTCATGCTCCTCCTATTTTTCAGACCATTTCATGCTCCTCATATTTTTGACACCTTTTGAAGCTCTTCATATTTTTCACACCTTTTCATGCTCTTCATGTTTTTCAACACCGCTTCATGCTCCTCCTATTTTTCTGACCGTTTCATGATCCTCATAGTTTTGACACCTTTTGAAGCTCTTCATATTTTTGACACCATTTCAAGCTCTTCATGTTTTTCAACACCGCTTCCTGCTCCTCCTATTTTTCAGACCATTTCATGCTCCTCATATTTTTGACACCTTTTCATGCTCTTCATGTTTTTCAACACCGCGTCATGCCCCTCCTTTTTTCAGACCGTTTCATGCGCCTCATATTTTTGACGTCTTTTGAAGCTCTTCACATTTTTCACACCTTTTAATGCTCTTCATGTTTTTGAACACCGATTCATGCTCCTCCTATTTTTCAGACCGTTTCATGCTCCTCATATTTTTGACACCTTTTGAAGCTCTTCATATTTTTCACACCATTTCAGGCTCTTCATGTTTTTCAACACCGCTTCATGCTCCTCCTTTATTTCAGAAAGTTTCCTTCTCCTCCCATTTTTCACACCTTTTGAAGCTCTTATTTTATTTCACACCTTTTCAAGCTCGTCATGTTTTTGAACACTGCTTCATCCTCCTCCTCTTTTTCTGACCGTTTCATGGTCCTCGTATTTTTGACACCTTTTGAAGCTCTTCATATTTTTCACACCTTTACAGGCTCTTCATGTTTTTGAACACCGCTTCATGCTCCTCCTATTTTTCAGACCGTTTCATGCTCCTCATATTTTTGACACCTTTTAAAACTCTTCATATTTTTCACACCTTTTGAAACTGTTTATGTTTTTGAACACCGCTTCATTCTCCTCCTTTTTTTTCAGACTGTTTCGTGCTCCACATGTATTTCACACCTTTTGAAGCTCTTCATATATTTCACACCTTTTCAGGCTCTTCATGTTTTTGAACACCACTTCATGCTCCTCCTATTTTTTAGACCGTTTCATGCTCCTCATGTATTTCACACTTTTGAAGCTCTTCATATTTTTCACGCATTTCCAGGCTCTTCATGTTTTTGAACATCGTTTCCTGCTCCTCCTATTTTTCAGACGATTTCATACTCCTCATATTTTTGTCACATTTTGAAGCTCTTCATATTTTTCACAACTTTTCAGTCTCTTCATGTTTTTTAACACCGTTTCATGCTCCTCCTATTTTTCAGACCTTTTCATGCTCCTCATATTTTTGACTCCTTTTGAAGCTCTTCATATTTTTCACACCTTTTCAGGCTCTTCATGGTTTTCAACACCACTTCATGCTCCTCCTTTATTTGAGACAGTTTCATTCTCCTCCTATTTTTGACACCTTTTGAAACTCTTCATATATTTCACAACTTTTCAAGCTCTTCATGGTTTTGAACACGGATTCATGCTTCTCCTATTTTTCATACCGTTTCATGCTCCTGCTATTTTTCAGGCCGTTTCATGCTCCTCATATTTTGACACCTTTTGAAGCTCTTCGTATTTTTCACACATTTTCAGGCTCTTCATGTTTTTGAACACTACTGCATCTCCTCTTATTTTTCAGAACGTTTCATGCTCCTCATATTTTTGACACCTTTTGAAGCTCTTCATATTTTTCACTACTTTTCATGCTCTTCATGTTTTTCAACACCGCTTCAATCTCCTCCTATTTTTCAGACCGTTTCATGCTCCTCATAGTTTTGACACCTTGTGAAGCTTTTCATATTTTTCACACCTTTTCAGGCTCTTCATGTTTTTCAACAGCGCTTCATGCTCCTCCTATTTTTCAGACCATTTCATGCTCCTCATATTTTTGACACCTTTTGAAGCTCTTCATATTTTTCACACCTTTTCATGCTCTTCATGTTTTTCAACACCGCTTCATGCTCCTCCTATTTTTCTGACCGTTTCATGCTCCTCATAATTTTGACACCTTTTGAAGCTCTTCATATTTTTCACTACTTTTCATGCTCTTCATGTTTTTCAACACCGCTTCAATCTCCTCCTATTTTTCAGACCATTTCATGCTCCTCATAGTTTTGACACCTTGTGAAGCTCTTCATATTTTTCACACCTTTTCAGGCTCTTCATGTTTTTCAACAGCGCTTCATGCTCCTCCTATTTTTCAGACCATTTCATGCTCCTCATATTTTTGACACCTTTTGAAGCTCTTCATATTTTTCACACCTTTTCATGCTCTTCATGTTTTTCAACACCGCTTCATGCTCCTCCTATTTTTTAGAGCGTTTCATGCTCCTCATATATTACACACCTTTTGAAGCTCTTCATATTTTTCACACCTTTTCATGCTCTTCATGTTTTTCAACACCGCTTCATGCTCCTCCTATTTTTCTGACCGTTTCATGCTCCTCATAGTTTTGACACCTTTTGAAACTCTTCATATTTTTCACTACTTTTCAGGCTCTTCATGTTTTTGAACACCGTTTCATTCTCCTCCTATTTTTCAGACCGTTTCATGCTCCTAATATTTTTGACACATTTTGAAGCTCTTCATATTTTTCACACCTTTTCAGGCTCTTCATGTTTTTGAACACCGCTTCATGCTCCTCCTTTTTTTCAGGCGGTTTCTTACTCCTCATATATTTCAATCCTTTTGAAGCTCTTCATATTTTTCACAACTTTTCAGGCTCTTCATGGTTTTCAACACCGCTTCATGCTTCTCCTTTATTTGAGACAGTTTCATTCTCCTCCTATTTTTGACACCTTTTGAAACTCTTCATATATTTCACAACTTTTCAAGCTCTTCATGGTTTTGAACACGGATTCATGCTCCTCCTATTTTTCATACCGTTTCATGCTCCTGCTATTTTTCAGGCCGTTTCATGCTCCTCATATTTTGACACCTTTTGAAGCTCTTCGTATTTTTCACACATTTTCAGGTTCTTCATGATTTTGAACACTAGTGCATCTCCTCTTATTTTTCAGACCGTTTCATGCTCCTCATATTTTTGACACCTTTTGAAGCTCTTCATATTTTTCACTACTTTTCATGCTCTTCATGTTTTTCAACACCGTGTCATGCTCCTCCTATTTTTCAGACCGTTTCATGCTCCTCATAGTTTTGACACCTTGTGAAGCTCTTCATATTTTTCACACCTTTTCAGGCTCTTCATGTTCTTCAACAGCGCTTCATGCTCCTCCTATTTTTCAGACCATTTCATTCTCCTCATATTTTTGACACCTTTTCAGGCTCTTCATGTTGTTGAATATGCCTTCATGCTCCTCCTATATTTCACACCGTTTCACGCTCCTCATATTTTTGACACCTTTTGAAGCTCTTCATATTTTTCACATCTTTTCAGGCTCTTCATCATTTTCAACACCGCTTCATGCTCCTCCTTTTTTTCAGACAGTTTCATTCTCCTCCTATTTTTGACACCTTTTGAAGCTCTTCATGTATTTCACACTTTTTCAAGCTCTTCATGTTTTTGAACACTGCTTCATGCTCCTCCTATTTTTCAGACCCTTTCTTGCTCCTCATATTTTTGACTCCTTTTGAAGCTCTTCATATTTTTCACACCTTTTCAGGCTCTTCATGTTTTTCAACACCGCTTCATGCTCCTCCTATGTTTCAGACCGTTTCATACTCCTCGTATTTTTGACACGTTTTGAAGCTCTTCACATATTTCACATCTTTTCAGGCTCTTCATGTTTTTCAACACCGCTTCATGCTCCTCCTATTTTTCAGACCGTTTCATGCTCATAATATTTTTGACACCATTCGAAGCTCTTCATAATTTTGACACCTTTTGATGCTCTTCATGTTTTTCACCACCGCTTCATGCTCCTCATTTTTTTCAGACAGTTTCTTGCTCCTCATATTTTTGACACCTTTTGAAGCTCTTCATTTATTTCACTCCTTTACAGGCTCTTCATGTTTTTCAACACAGCTTCATGCTCCTACTATTTTTTAGAGCGTTTCATGCTCCTCATATATTTCACACCTTTTGAAGCTCTTCATATTTTTCACGCATTTCCACGCTCTTCATGTTTTTGAACACCGTTTCATGCTCCTCCTATATTTCAGACCGTTTCCTGCTCCTAATATTTTTGACACGTTTTGAAGCACTTCATATTTTTCACACCTTTTCAGGCTCTTCATGTTTTTGAACACCGCTTCATGCTCCTCCTTTTTTTCAGACCGTTTCGTGCTCCTCATGTATTTCAATCCTTTTGAAGCTCTTCATATTTTTCACACCTTTTCAGGCTCTTCATGTTTTTGAACACCGCTTCATGCTCCTCCTATTTTTCAGGCCGTTTCATGCTCCTCATATTTTGACACGTTTTAAAGCTCTTCGTATTTTTCACACATTTTCAGGCTCTTCATGTTTTTGAACACCACTGCATCTCCTCTTATTTTTCAGAATGTTTCATGCTCCTCATATTTGAGAAGTTTTGAAGCTCTTCATATATTTCACATCTTTTCAGGCTCTTCATGTTTTTCATCACCGCTTCATGCTCCTCCTATTTTTCAGACCGTTTCATGCTCCTCATATATTTGACACCTTTTGAAGCTCTTCATATTTTTCACTACTTTTCATGCTCTTCATGTTTTTCAAAACCGCTTCAAGCTCCTCCTAATTTTCAGACCGTTTCATGCTCCTCATAGTTTTGACACCTTTTGAGGCTCTTCATATTTTTCACACCTTTTCAGGCTCTTCATGTTTTTCAACAGCGCTTTATGCTCCTCCTATTTTTCAGACCATTTCATGCGCCTCATATTTTTGACACCTTTTGAAGCTCTTCATATTTTTCACACCTTTTCAGGCTCTTCATGTCTTTCAACACGGCTTCCTGCTCATCCTATTTTTCAGACCATTTCATGCTCCTCATAATTTTGACACCTTTTGAAGCTCTTCATATTTTTGACACCTTTTCAAGCTCTTCATGTTTTTCAACACCGCTTCATGCTCCTCCTATTTTTCAGATCGTTTCATGCTCATAATATTTTTGACACCATTCGAAGCTCTTCATATTTTTGACACCTTTTGTTGCTCTTCATGTTTTTCAACACCACTTCATGCTCCTCATATTTTTCAGACCGTTTCTTGCTCCTCATATTTTTGACATCTTTTGAAGCTCTTCATATATTTCACACCTTTTCAGGCTCTTCATGTTTTTCAACACCGCTTCATGCTCCTCCTATATTTCAGACCGTTTCTTGCTGCTCATATTTTTGACACCTTTTGAAGCTCTTCATTTATTTCACTCCTTTACACTCTCTTGATGTTTTTCAACACGGCTTCATGGTCCTCCTATTTTTTAGACCGTTTCATGCTCCTCATATATTACACACCTTTTGAAGCTCTTCATATTTTTCACACCTTTCCAGGCTCTTCATGTTTTTGAACACCGTTTCAAGCTCCTCCTATTTTTCAGACCGTTTCCTGCTCCTAATATTTTTGACACGTTTTGAACCTCTTCATATTTTTCAAAGCTTTTCAGTCTTTTCATGTTTTGAACACCGCTTCATGATCCTCATACTTTTCCGACCGTTTCATGCTCCGCATATATTTCACACCTTTTGAAGCTCTTCATATTTTTCACACCTTTTCTGGTTCTCATGTTTTTGAACACAGCTTCATGCTCCTCCTATTTTTCAGACCGTTTCATGCTCTTCATATATTTCACACCTTTTGAAGCTCTTCCTATTTTTCACACCTTTTCAGGCTCTTCATGTTTTTCAACAGCACTTCATGCTCCTCCTATTTTTCAGACCGTTTCATGCTCCTCATATTTTTGACACCTTTAGAATATCTTCATTTTTTTCACAACTTTTCTGGCTCTTCATATTTTTCAACAGCATTTCATGCTCCTCCTATTTTTCAGATCATTTCGTGATCCTCATGTTTTTCAAAGCTTTTGAAGCTCTTCATATTTTTCACACCTTTTCATGCTCTTCTTGTTTTTCAACACCGCTTCATGCTCCTCCTATTTTTCAGACCGTTTAATGCTCCTCATATATTTGACACTTTTTGAAGCTCTTCATATATTTCACACCTTTTCATGCTCTTCATGTTTTTCAACACCGCTTCCTGTTCCTCCTATTTTTCAGACCATTTCATGCTCCTCATATTTTTGACACCTTTTGAAGCTCTTCATATATTTCACACCTTGTCAGGCTCTTCATGTTTTTCAACACCGCTTCCTGCTCCTCCTATTTTTCAGACCATTTCATGCTCCTCATATTTTTGACACCTTTTCTTGCTCTTCATGTTTTTCAACACCGTGTCCTGCTCCTCCTATTTTCAGACCGTTTCATGCTCCTCCTATTTTTCAGTCCGTTTCATGCTCCTCATATTTTGACACCTTTTGAAGCTCTTCATATTTTTTACACATTTTCAGGCTCTTCGTGTTTTTCAACACCGCTTCATGCTCCTCCTATTTTTCAGACCGTTTCATGCTCCTCTTATTTTTGACACCTTTTGAAGCTCTTCATATTTTTCACACCTTTTCATGCTCTTCATGTTTTTGCACATGGCTTCATGCTCCTATTATTTTTCAGACCGTTTCATCCTCCTCCTATTTTCACACCGTTTCATGCTCCTCATATTTTGACACCTTTTGAAGCTCTTCATATTTTTCACACCTTTTCAGGGTATTCATGTTTTTGAACACCGTTTCATGCTATTCCTATCTTTCAAACTGTTTCATGGTCCTCATATTTGTTACACCTTTTGAAGCTTTTCATATATTTCACACCTTTTCAGGCTCTTCTTGTTTTTCAACACAGCTTCATTCTCCTCCTATTTTACAGACCGTTTCATGCTCCTCATATTTTTGACACCTTTTGAAGGTCTTCATATTTTTCACACTTTTCAGGCTCTTCATATTTTTGAACACCGCCTCATGCTCCTCCTATTTTTCAGACCGTTTCATTCTCTTCATATTTTTGACACCTTTTGAAGCTCTTCATATATTTCACACCTTTTCAGGCTCTTCTTTATTTTCAACACCACTTCATGCTCGTCCTATTTGTCAGACCGTTTCATGCTCATCTCATTTTTGACCCCTTTTGAAGCTCTTCATATTTTTCACACCTTTTGAAGCTCTTCATATTAGCCACACGTTTTCAGGCTCCTCATGTTTTTGAACACCGCTTCATGCTCCTCATATTTTTCAGACCGTTTCGTGCTCCTCATATTCTTGACACCTTATGAAGCTCTTCATATTTTTCACACCATTTCAGGCTCTTCATTTTTGAACACCGCTTCATGCTCCTCCTATATTTCAGACAGTTTCATTCTCCTCATAGTTTTCACACCTTTTGAAGCTCTTCATATTTTTCACACCTTTTCAGGCTCTTCATGTTTTTCAACACCGCTTCATGCTTCTCCTATTCTTCAGATCGTTTCATGCTCATCTCATTTTTGACACCTATTGAAGCTTTTCATATTTTTCACACCTTTTCAGGCTCTTCATGTTTTTGAACACCGATTCATGCTCCTCATATTTTTCAGACTGTATCATGCTCCTCATATTTTTTAACACCTTTTGTATCTCTTCATATTTTTCATGCCTTTTCAGGCTCTTCATGTTTTTGAACACCTCTTCATTCTCCTCCTATTTTTCAGACCGTTTCAAGATCCTCATGTATTTCACATCTTTTGAAGCTCTTCATATTTTTCACACCTTTTGAAGCTCTTCATATTTTTCACACCTTTTCAGGCTCTTCGTGTTTTTCAACACCGCTTCATGCTCCTCCTATTTTTCAGACCGTTTCATGCTCCTCTTATTTTTGACACCTTTTGAAGCTCTTCATATTTTTCACACCTTTTCATGCTCTTCATGTTTTTGCACATGGCTTCATGCTCCTATTATTTTTCAGACCGTTTCATCCTCCTCCTATTTTCACACCATTTCATGCTCCTCATATTTTGACACCTTTTGAAGCTCTTCATATTTTTCACACCTTTTCAGGCTCTTCATGTTTTTGAACACGGCTTCATGATCCTCCTATTTTTCAGACCGTTTCATGCTCCTCATATTTTTGACACCTTTTGAAGCTCTTCATATATTTCACACCTTTTCAGGCACTTCATGTTTTTCAACAACCCTTCATTCCTCTCCTATTTTTCAGACCGTTTCATGATCCTCGTATTTTTGACACCTTTTGAAGCTCTTCATATTTTTCACAACTTTTGAGGCTCTTCATATTTTTGACACCGCTTCATGCTCCTCCTATTTTTCTGACCGTTTCATGCTCCTCACATTTTTGACAACTTTTGAAGCTCTTCATATTTTTCACACCTTTTCAGGCTCTTCATGTTTTTCAATACCACTTCATGCTCCTCCTAGATTTCAGACCGTTTCATACTCCTCCTCTTTTTGACACCTTTTGAAGCTCTTCACATATTTCACACCTTTTCAGGCTCTTCATGTTTTTCAAAACCGCTTCATGCTCCTCCAATTTTCATACCGTTTCATGCTAATCATATTTTTGACACCTTTTGAAGCTCTTCATATTTTTCATACCTTTTCAGGATCTTCATGTTTTTCAACACCGCTTCATGCTCCTCCTATTTTTCCGACCATTTCATGCTGCTCCCATTTTTGATACCTTTTGAAGCTCTTCATATTTTTGGCACCTTTTCATGCTCTTCATGTTTTTCAACACCGCTTCATGCTCCACCTATACTTCAGAACGTTTTATGCTCCTCATATTTTTAACACCATTTGAAGCTCTTCATATTTTGGGCATCTTTTCATGCTCTTCATGTTTTTCAACACCGCTTCATGCTCCTCCTGTTTTTCAGACGGTCTCTTGCTCCTCAAATTTTTGACACATTTTGAAGCTCTTCATATTTTTCACACGCTTTCAGGCTCTTCATGTTTTTCAACACCGCTTCATGCCCCTCCTATTATTCAGACCGTTTCAGGCTCCTCATATTTTTGACACCTTTTGAAGCTCTTCATATATTTCACACCTCTTCATGCTCTTCATGTTTTTAACACCACTTCATGTCCTCCTATTTTTCAGACCTTTTCATGCTCATCTCATTTTTGAAACCTTTTGAAGCTCTTCATTTTTTTCACACCTTTTGAAGCTCTTCATATTTTTTCACACGTTTTCAGGCTCTTCATGTTTTTCAACACCGCTTCATGCTCCTCCTAATTTTCAGACCGTTTCATGCTCCTAATATTTTTGACACTTTTTGAAGCTCTTCATATTTTTCACACTTTTCAGGCTCTTCCTGTTTTTCAACACCACTTCATGCTTCTCCTATTTTTCAGACCTTTTCATGCGCCTCATATTTTTGACACCTTTAGAAGCTCTTCATATTTTTCACAACTTTTCAGGCTCTCCATTTTTTTCAGCACCTCTTCATGCTCCTCGTATTTTTCAGACCGTTTCTTGCTCCTCATATTTTTGACACTTTTTGAAGCTCCTCATATTTTTCACACATTTTGAAGCTCTTCATATATTTCACACCATTTCAGGCTCTTCATGTTTTTCAACACCACTTCATTCTCCTCCTATTTTTAGACCGTTTCATTCTCCTCATATTTTTGACACCTTTTGAAGCTCTTCTTATATTTCACACCTTTTCAGGCTCTTCATGTTTTTAACACCACTTCATGCTCCTCCTATTTTTCAGACCATTTCCTGCTCTTCGATTTTTGACACCTTTTGAAGTTCTTCATATTTTTCACACCTTTGAAGCTCTTAATATTTTTCACATGTTTTCAGGCTCTTCAGGTTTTTCAACAACGCTTCATGCTCCATTCTATTTTTCAGACCGTTTCATGCTCCTCATATTTTTGACACCTTTAGAAGCTCTTCATATTTTTCACCTTTTCACGCTCTTCATGTTTTTCAACACCGCTTCATGCTCCTCCTATATTTCAGACCGTTTCATGCTCCTCATATTTTTGACACCTTTTGAAGCTCTTGATATATTTCTCACCATTTCAGGCTCTTCTTTTTTTTTCAACACCACTTCATGCTCCTCCTATTTTTCAGACCGTTTCATGCTCATCTCATTTTTGACACCTTTTGAAGCTCTTCATATTCTTCACACCTTTTGAAGCTCTTCATATTTTTTCACACGTTTTCAGGCTCTTCATGTTTTTCAACACCGCTTCATGCTCCTCCTATTTTCAGACCCTTTCATGCTCCTCATATTTTTGACACCTTTTGAAGCTCTTCATATTTTTCACACTTTTCAGGTTCTTCATGTTTTTCAACACCACTTCATGCTCCTCCTATTTTTCAGACCTTCATGCTCCTCATATTTTTCACACCTTTAGAAGCTCTTCATATTTTTCACACCTTTTCAGGCTCTTCATTTTCTTCAACACCTCTTCATGCTCCTCGTATTTTTCAGACCGTTTCTTGCTCCTCATATTTTTGACACTTTTTGAAGCTCCTCATATTTTTCACACATTTTGAGGCTCTTCATATATTTCACACCATTTCAGGCACTTCATGTTTTTCAACAACCCTTCATTCCTCTCCTATTTTTCAGACCGTTTCATGCTCCTCCTATTTTTCAGACCGTTTCATTCTCCTCATATTTTTGACACCTTTTGAAGCTCTTCATATTTTTTACACATTTTCAGGCTCTTCTTGTTTTTCAACACCTCTTCATGCTCCTCCTATTTTTCAGACCGTTTCATGCTCCTCTTATTTTTGACACCTTTTGAAGCTCTTCATATTTTTTCACACCTTTTCAGGCTATTCATGTTTTTGAACACCGTTTCATGCTATTCCTATTTTTCAAACTGTTTCATGGTCCTCATATTTGTTACACCTTTTGAAGCTTTTCATATATTTCACACCTTTTCAGGCTCTTCTTGTTTTTCAACACAGCTTCATTCTCCTCCTATTTTACAGACCGTTTCATGCTCCTCATATTTTTGACACCTTTTGAAGGTCTTCATATTTTTCACACTTTTCAGGCTCTTCATATTTTTGAACACCGCCTCATGCTCCTCCTATTTTTCAGACCGTTTCATTCTCTTCATATTTTTGACACCTTTTGAAGCTCTTCATATATTTCACACCTTTTCAGGCTCTTCTTTTTTTTCAACACCACTTCATGCTCGTCCTATTTGTCAGACCGTTTCATGCTCATCTCATTTTTGACCCCTTTTGAAGCTCTTCATATTTTTCACACCTTTTGAAGCTCTTCATATTTGCCACACGTTTTCAGGCTCCTCATGTTTTTGAACACCGCTTCATGCTCCTCATATTTTTCAGACCGTTTCGTGCTCCTCATATTCTTGACACCTTATGAAGCTCTTCATATTTTTAACACCATTTCAGGCTCTTCATTTTTGAACACCGCTTCATGCTCCTCCTATATTTCAGACAGTTTCATTCTCCTCATAGTTTTCACACCTTTTGAAGCTCTTCATATTTTTCACACCTTTTCAGGCTCTTCATGTTTTTCAACACCGCTTCATGCTTCTCCTATTCTTCAGATCGTTTCATGCTCATCTCATTTTTGACACCTATTGAAGCTTTTCATATTTTTCACACCTTTTCAGGCTCTTCATGTTTTTGAACACCGATTCATGCTCCTCATATTTTTCAGACTGTATCATGCTCCTCATATTTTTTAACACCTTTTGTATCTCTTCATATTTTTCATGCCTTTTCAGGCTCTTCATGTTTTTGAACACCTCTTCATTCTCCTCCTATTTTTCAGACCGTTTCAAGATCCTCATATATTTCACATCTTTTGAAGCTCTTCATATTTTTCACACCTTTTGAAGCTCTTCATATTTTTCACACTTTTTGAAGCTCTTCATATTTTTCACACCTTTTCAGGCTCTTCATGTTTTTCAACACCGCTTCATGCTCCTCCTATTTTTCAGACCGTTTCATGCTCCTCATATTTTTGACACCTTTTGAAGCTCTTCATATTTTTCACACTTTTCAGGTTCTTCATGTTTTTCAACACCACTTCATGCTCCTCCTATTTTTCAGACCTTCATGCTCCTCATATTTTTCACACCTTTAGAAGCTCTTCATATTTTTCACACCTTTTCAGGCTCTTCATTTTCTTCAACACCTCTTCATGCTCCTCGTATTTTTCAGACTGTTTCTTGCTCCTCATATTTTTGACACTTTTTGAAGCTCCTCATATTTTTCACACATTTTGAGGCTCTTCATATATTTCACACCATTTCAGGCACTTCAAGTTTTTCAACAACCCTTCATTCCTCTCCTATTTTTCAGACCGTTTCATGCTCCCCCTATTTTTCAGACCGTTTCATTCTCCTCATATTTTTGACATCTTTTGAAGCTCTTCATATTTTTTACACATTTTCAGGCTCTTCTTGTTTTTCAACACCTCTTCATGCTCCTCCTATTTTTCAGACCGTTTCATGCTCCTCATATTTTTGACACCTTTTGAAGCTCTTCATATTTTTCACACTTTTCAGGTTCTTCATGTTTTTCAACACCACTTCATGCTCCTCCTATTTTTCAGACCTTCATGCTCCTCATATTTTTCACACCTTTAGAAGCTCTTCATATTTTTCACACCTTTTCAGGCTCTTCATTTTCTTCAACACCTCTTCATGCTCCTCGTATTTTTCAGACCGTTTCTTGCTCCTCATATTTTTGACACTCTTTGAAGCTCCTCATATTTTTCACACATTTTGAGGCTCTTCATATATTTCACACCATTTCAGGCACTTCATGTTTTTCAACAACCCTTCATTCCTCTCCTATTTTTCAGACCGTTTCATGCTCCTCCTATTTTTCAGACCGTTTCATTCTCCTCATATTTTTGACACCTTTTGAAGCTCTTCATATTTTTTACACATTTTCAGGCTCTTCTTGTTTTTCAACACCTCTTCATGCTCCTCCTATTTTTCAGACCGTTTCATGCTCCTCTTATTTTTGACACCTTTTGAAGCTCTTCATATTTTTTCACACCTTTTCAGGCTATTCATGTTTTTGAACACCGTTTCATGCTATTCCTATTTTTCAAACTGTTTCATGGTCCTCATATTTGTTACACCTTTTGAAGCTTTTCATATATTTCACACCTTTTCAGGCTCTTCTTGTTTTTCAACACAGCTTCATTCTCCTCCTATTTTACAGACCGTTTCATGCTCCTCATATTTTTGACACCTTTTGAAGGTCTTCATATTTTTCACACTTTTCAGGCTCTTCATATTTTTGAATACCACCTCATGCTCCTCCTATTTTTCAGACCGTTTCATTCTCTTCATATTTTTGACACCTTTTGAAGCTCTTCCTATATTTTACACATTTTCAGGCTCTTCTTTTTTTTCAACACCACTTCATGCTCGTCCTATTTGTCAGACCGTTTCATGCTCATCTCATTTTTGACCCCTTTTGAAGCTCTTCATATTTTTCACACCTTTTCAGGCCCTTCGTGTTTTTCAAATCCGTTTCATGCTCCTCCTATTTTTCAGACCGTTTCATGCTCCTTAAGTATTTCACACCTTGAGGCTCTTCATATTTTTCACAGCTTTTCAGGCTCTTCATGTTTTTCAACACCGCTTCATGCTCCTCCTATTTTTCAGACCGATTCATGCTCCTTAAGTATTTCACACCTTGACGCTCTTCATATTTTTCACAGCTTTTCAGGCTCTTCATGTTTTTGAACACCGTTTCATGCTCCTCGTATTTTTCAGACCCTTTCATACTCCTCATAGTTTTGACACCTTTTGAAGGTCTTCATATTTTTCGCAACTTTTCAGGCTCTTCATGTTTTTCAACACCACATCATGCTCCACCTATTTTTCAGACCGTTTCATGCTCTTCTCATTTTTGACCCCATTTTAAGCTCTTCATATTTTTCACACCTTTTGAAGCTCTTCATATTTTTCACACGTTTTCACGCTCTTCATGTTTTTCAAGACCGATTCTTGATCCACCTATTTTTCAGACCATTTCATGCTCCTCATATTTTTGACACGTTTTGAAGCTCTTCATATTTTACACACATTTTCAGGCTCTTCATGTTTTTGAACACCGCTTCATGCTCCTCCTATTTTTAACACCTTTTGAAGCTCTTCATATTTTTCACACCTTTTCAGGCTCTTCATGTTTTTAAACACTGCTTCATGCTCCACCTATTTTTCAGACCGTTTCATTCTCCTCATATATTTGACACCTTTTGAAGCTCTTCATATTTTTCACATCTTTTCAGGCTCTTCATGTTTTTCAACACAGCTTCATGCTCCTTCTTTTTTTCAGAACGTTTCATGCCCCTATGTATTTCACACCTTTTGAAGCTCTTCATATTTTTCACATCTTTTCAGGCCCTTCGTGTTTTTCAAATCCGTTTCATGCTCCTCCTATTTTTCAGACCGTTTCATGCTCCTCATATTTTTGACCTCTTTTGAAGCTCCTAATATTTTTCACAAATTTTGAAGCTCTTCATATATTTTACGCTTTTTCAGGCTCTTCATGTTTTTCAACACCACTTCCTGCTCCTCCTATTTTACAGACCGTTTCATGCTCATCTCATATTTGACAGCTTTTGAAGCTCTTCATATTTTTCACACCCTTCCTGGCTCTTCATGTTTTTCAACACGGCTTCATGCTCTACCTATTTTTCAGACCGTTTCATGCTCCTCATATTTTTCACACCTTTTGAAGCTCTTCATATTTTTCACACCTTTTCAGGCTGTTCATGTTTTTCAACACCGCTTCATGCTCCTATTTTTCAGACCGTTTCATGCTCCTCATGTATTTCACACCTTTTGAAGCTCTTCACATTTTACACACCTTTTCAGACTCTTCATGTTTATGAACACCACTTCATGCTCCTCCTATAATTCAGACGGTTTCATGCTCCTCATGTATTTCACTCCTTTTGAAGCTCTTCACATTTTACACACCTTTTCAGACTCTTCATGATTTTCAACCCCACTTCATGCTCCTCCTATTTTTTAGACCGTTTCATGTTCCTCATATTTTTCACACCTTTTGAAGCTCTTCATAATTTTCACACCTTTTCAGACTCTTCATGTTTTTCAACAACGCTTCATGCTCCTCCTATTTTTCAGACCGTTTCATGCTCCTCATGTATTTCACACATTTTGAAGTTCTTCATATTTTTCACACCTTTTCAGGCTTCTCATCTTTTTGAACACCGTTTCATGCTCCTACTATTTTTCAGACCTTTTCATGCTCCTTATATTTTTTAAACCTTTTGAAGCTCTTCATATTTTTCACATCTTTTCAGGCTCTTCATATTTTTCACACCGCTTCATGCTCCTCCTATTTTTCAGACCGTTTCATGCTCCTCATATTTTTGACACCTTTTGAAGCTCTTCATATTTGTCACACCTTTTCAGGCTCTTCATGTTTTTGAACACCGATTCATGCTCCTCATATTTTTCAGACTGTTTCATGCTCCTCATATTTTTGACACCTTTTGAAGCTCTTCATATTTTTCACACCTTTTCAGGCTTTTCATGTTTTTCAACACTGCTTCATGCTCCTCCTGTTTTTCAGACCGATTCATGCTCCTCAAGTATTTCACACCTTGAGGCTCTTCATATTTTTCACAGCTTTTCAGGCTCTTCATGTTTTTGAACACCGTTTCATGCTCCTCCTATTTTTCAGACCCTTTCATACTCCTCATAGTTTTGACACCTTTTGAAGGTCTTCATATTTTTCGCAACTTTTCAGGCTCTTCATGTTTTTCAACACCACATCATGCTCCACCTATTTTTCAGACCGTTTAATGCTCATCTCATTTTTGACACCATTTTAAGCTCTTCATATTTTTCACACCTTTTGAAGCTCTTCGTATTTTTCACACGTTTTCACGCTCTTCATGTTTTTCAAGACCGATTCTTGATCCACCTATTTTTCAGACCGTTTCATTCTCCTCCTATTTTTGACACCTTTTGAAGCTCTTCATATTTTTCACATCTTTGCAGGCTCTTCATGTTTTTCAACACAGCTTCATGCTCCTTCTATTTTTCAGACCGTTTCATGCACCTATGTATTTCACACCTTTTGAAGCTCTTCATATTTTTCACACCTTTTCAGGCCCGTCGTGTTTTTCAAAACCGTTTCATGCTCCTCCTATTTTTCAGACCGTTTCATGCTCCTCATATTTTTGACCTCTTTTGAAGCTCCTAATATTTTTCACAAATTTTGAAGGTCTTCATATATTTTACACTTTTTCAGGCTCTTCATGTTTTTCAACACCACTTCCTGCTCCTCCTATTTTACAGACCGTTTCATGCTCATCTCATATTTGACATCTTTTGAAGCTCTTCATATTTTTCACACCTTTTCAGGCTCTTCATATTTTTCAACACTGCTTCATGCTCCTCCTATTTTTCAGAACTTTTCATGCTCCTCATAATTTTGACACCTTTTGAAGCTCTTCATATTTTTCACAATTTTTCAGGCTCTTCAATTTTTTCAACAATGTTACAATGCTCCTCCTATTTTTCAGACCGTTTCATGCTCCTCATATTTTTGACACCTTTTGAAGCTCTTCATATTTTTCACACCTTTTGAAGCTCTTCATATAATTCACACTTTTTCAAACTCTTCATGTTTTTCAACACCACTTCATGCTCCTCCTATTTTTCAGACCGTTTCATGCTCCTCATATTTTTGACACCTTTTGAAGCTCTTCATATTTTTCACAACTTTTGAAGCTCTTCATATATTTCACACTTGTTCAAGCTCTTCATGTTTTTCAACACCACTTCATGCTCCTCCTATTTTTCAGACCGTTTCATGTTCCTCTCATTTCTGAAATCGTTTGAAGCTCTTCATATATTTCACACATTTTCAGGCTCTTAATGTTTTTCAACACCACTTCATGCTCCTCCTATTTTTCAGACCGTTTCATGCTCATCTCATTTTTGACACCTTCTGAAGCGCTTCATAGTTTTCACAAATTTTCAGGCTCTTCATATTTTTGAACACCGCTTCATGCTCCTCCTATTTTTCAGACCGTTTCATGCTCCTCATGTATTTCACACATTTTGCGGCTCTTCATATTTTACACACCTTTTCAGGTTCTTCATGGTTTTCAACACCACTTCATGGTCCTCCTATTTTTCAGACCGTTTCATGTTCCTTATATTTTTGACACCTTTTGAAGCTCTTCATATTTTTTACACCCTTCCTGGCTCTTCATGTTTTTCAACACGGCTTCATGCTCTTCCTATTTTTCAGACCGTTTCATGCTCCTCATATTTTTCACACCTTTTCAAGCTCTTCATATTTTTCACACCTTTTCAGGCTGTTCATGTTTTTCAACACCGCTTCATGCTGCTCCTATTTTTCAGACCGTTTCATGCTCCTCATGTATTTCACACCTTTTGAAGCTCTTCATATTTTTCACACCTTTTCAGGCTCTTCATGTTTTTCAACACCGCTTCATGCTCCTCCTATTTTTCAGACCTTTTCATGCGCCTCATATTTTTGACACCTTTTGAAGCTCTTCATATTTTTCACACGTTTTCAGGCTCTTCATGTTTTTCAACACCGCTTCATGCTCCTCCTATTTTTCAGACCTTTTCATGCTCCTCATATTTTTGACACCTTTTGAAGCTCTTCATATTTTTCACACCTTTTCATGCTCTTCATGTTTTTCAACACCGCTTCATGCTCCTCCTATTTTTCTGACCGTTTCATGCTCCTCATTGTTATGACACCTTTTGAAGCTCTTCATATTTTTGACACCATTTCAAGCTCTTCATGTTTTTCAACACCGCCTCCTGTTCCTCCTCTTTTTCAGACCATTTCATGCTCCTCATATTTTTGATACCTTTTCATGCTCTTCATGTTTTTCAACACCGCGTCATGCCCCTCCTATTTTCAGACCGTTTCATGCTCCTCATATTTTTGACGTCTTTTGAAGCTCTTCATATTTTTAACACCATTTAATGCTCTTCATGTTTTTGAACACGGATTCATGCTCCTCCTATTTTTCAGACCGTTTCATGTTCCTCTCATTTCTGAAATCGTTTGAAGCTCTTCATATAATTCACACTTTTTCAAACTCTTCATGTTTTTCAACACCACTTCATGCTCCTCCTATTTTTCAAACCGTTTCATGCTCCTCATGTATTTCACACATTTTGCGGCTCTTCATATTTTACACACCTTTTCAGGTTCTTCATGATTTTCAACACCACTTCATGCTCCTCCTATTTTTCAGACCGTTTCATGTTCCTTATATTTTTGACACCTTTTGAAGCTCTTCATATTTTTTACACCCTTCCTGGCTCTTCATGTTTTTCAACACGGCTTCATGCTCTTCCTATTTTTCAGACCGTTTCATGCTCCTCATATTTTTCACACCTTTTGAATCTCTTCATATTTTTCACACCTTTTCAGGCTGTTCATGTTTTTCAACACCGCTTCATGCTCCTCCTATTTTTCAGACCGTTTCATGCTCCTCATGTATTTCACACCTTTTGAAGCTCTTCATATTTTTCACACGTTTTCAGGCTCTTCATGTTTTTCAACACCGCTTCATGCTCCTCCTATTTTTCAGATCTTTTCATGCTCCTCATATTTTTGACACCTTTTGAAGCTCTTCATATTTTTCACACCTTTTCATGCTCTTCATGTTTTTCAACACCGCTTCATGCTCTTCCTATTTTTCTGACCGTTTCATGCTCCTCATAGTTATGACACCTTTTGAAGCTCTTCATATTTTTGACACCATTTCAAGCTCTTCATGTTTTTCAACACCGCTTCCTGCTCCTCCTCTTTTTCAGACCATTTCCTGCTCCTCTTATTTTTGACACCTTTTCATGCTCTTCATGTTTTTCAACACCGCGTCATGCCCCTCCTATTTTCAGACCGTTTCATGCTCCTCATATTTTTGACGTCTTTTGAAGCTCTTCATATTTTTAACACCTTTTAATGCTCTTCATGTTTTTGAACACCGTTTCATGCTCCTCCTATTTTTCAGACCGTTTCATGCTCCTCATGTATTTCACACATTTTGAAGCTCTTCATATTTTTCACACCTTTTCAGGCTTCTCATCTTTTTGAACACCGTTTCATGCTCCTACTATTTTTCAGACCGTTTCATGCTCCTTATATTTTTGAAACCTTTTGAAGCTCTTCATATTTTTCACACCTTTTCAGCCTCTTCATATTTTTCAACACCGCTTCATGCTCCTCCTATTTTTCAGACCTTTTCATGCTCCTCATATTTTTGACACCTTTTGAAGCTCTTCATATTTTTCACACTTTTTCAGGCTCTTCAATTTTTTCAACAATGTTACAATGCTCCTCCTATTTTTCAGACCGTTTCATGCTCCTCATATTTTTGACACCTTTTGAAGCTCTTCATATTTTTCACACCTTTTGAAGCTCTTCATATATTTCACACTTGTTCAAGCTCTTCATGTTTTTCTACACCACTTCATGCTTCTCCTATTTCTCAGACCGTTTCATGCTCATCTCATTTTTGACAGCTTTTGAAGTTTTTCATATTTTTCACATCTTTTGAAACTATTCATATTTTTCACACCTTTTCAGGCTCTTCATGTTTTTCAACACCGCTTCATGCTCCTCCTATTTTTCAGACCGTTTCATGTTCCTCTCATTTCTGAAATCGTTTGAAGCTCTTCAAATATTTCACACATTTTCAGGCTCTTAATGTTTTTCAACACCACTTCATGCTCCTCCTATTTTTCAGACCGTTTCATGCTCATCTCATTTTTGACACCTTCTGAAGCGCTTCATAGTTTTCACAAATTTTCAGGCTCTTCATATTTTTGAACACCGCTTCATGCTCCTCCTATTTTTCAGACCGTTTCATGCTCCTCATGTATTTCACACATTTTGCGGCTCTTCATATTTTACACACCTTTTCAGGTTCTTCATGGTTTTCAACACCACTTCATGCTCCTCCTATTTTTCAGACCGTTTCATGTTCCCTATATTTTTGACACCTTTTGAAGCTCTTCATATTTTTTACACCCTTCCTGGCTCTTCATGTTTTTCAACACGGCTTCATGCTCTTCCTATTTTTCAGACCGTTTCATGCTCCTCATATTTTTCACACCTTTTGAAGCTCTTCATATTTTTCACACCTTTTCATGCTGTTCATGTTTTTCAACACCGCTTCATGCTCCTCCTATTTTTCAGACCGTTTCATGCTCCTCATGTATATCACACCTTTTGAAGCTCTTCATATTTTTCACACCTTTTCAGGCTCTTCATGTTTTTGAACACCGATTCATGCTCCTCATATTTTTCAGACTGTTTCATGCTCCTCATATTTTTGACACCTTTTGAAGCTCTTCATATTTTTCACACCATTTCAGGTTCTTCATGTTTTTCAACACCGCTTCATGCTCCTCCTCTTTTTCAGACCGATTCATGCTCCTCAAGTATTTCACACCTTGAGGCTCTTCATATTTTTCACAGCTTTTCAGGCTCTTCATGTTTTTGAACACCGTTTCATGCTCCTCGTATTTTTCAGACCCTTTCATACTCCTCATAGTTTTAACACCTTTTGAAGGTCTTCATATTTTTCGCAACTTTTCAGGCTCTTCATGTTTTTCAACACCACATCATGCTCCACCTATTTTTCAGACCGTTTCATGCTCATCTCATTTTTGACACCATTTTAAGCTCTTCATATTTTTCACACCTTGTGAAGCTCTTCATATTTTTCACACGTTTTCACGCTCTTCATGTTTTTCAAGACCGATTCTTGATCCACCTATTTTTCAGACCGTTTCATGCTCCTCATATTTTTGACACGTTTTGAAGCTCTTCATATTTTACACACATTTTCAGGCTCTGCATGTTTTTGAACACCGCTTCATGCTCCTCCTATTTTTAACACCTTTTGAAGCTCTTCATATTTTTCACACCTTCTAAAACTGTTCATGATTTTGAACACCGCTTCATGCTCCTCCTGTTTTTCAGACCGATTCATGCTCCTCAAGTATTTCACACCTTGAGGCTCTTCATATTTTTCACATCTTTTCAGGCTCTTCATGTTTTTCAACACAGCTTCATGCTCATTCTATTTTTCAGACCGTTTCATGCCCCTATGTATTTCACACCTTTTGAAGCTCTTCATATTTTTCACACCTTTTCAGGCCCTTCGTGTTTTTCAAAACCGTTTCATGCTCCTCCTATTTTTCAGACCGTTTCATGCTCCTCATATTTTTTACCTCTTTTGAAGCTCCTAATATTTTTCACAAATTTTGAAGGTCTTCATATATTTTACACTTTTTCAGGCTCTTCATGTTTTTCAACACCACTTCCTTCTCCTCCTATTTTACAGACCGTTTCATGCTCATCTCATATTTGACAGCTTTTGAAGCTCTTCATATTTTTCACACCTTTTCAGGCTCTTCATGTTTATGAACACCGCTTCATGCTCCTCCTATAATTCAGACGGTTTCATGCTCCTCATGTATTTCACTCCTTTTGAAGCTCTTCACATTTTACACACCTTTTCAGACTCTTCATGATTTTCAACCCCACTTCATGCTCCTCCTATTTTTCAGACCGTTTCATGTTCCTCATATTTTTGACAGCTTTTGAAGCTCTTCATGTTTTTTACACCTTTTCAGGCTCTTCATGTTTTCCAACACTGCTTCATGCTCCTCTTATTTTTTAGACCGTTTCATGCTCCTCATATTTTTCACACCTTTTGAAGCTCTTCATAATTTTCACACCTTTTCAGGCTCTTCATGTTTTTCAACAGCGCTTCATGCTCCTCCTATTTTTCAGAACTTTTCATGCGCCTCATATTTTTGACACCTTTTGAAGCTCTTCATATTTTTCACACGTTTTCAGGCTCTTCATGTTTTTCAACACCGCTTCATGCTCCTCCTATTTTTCAGACCATTTCATGCTCCTCATATTTTTGACACCTTTTGAAGCTCTTCATATTTTTCACACCTTTTCATGCTCTTCATGTTTTTCAACACCGCTTCATGCTCCTCCTATTTTTCTGACCGTTTCATGCTCCTCATAGTTATGACACCTTTTGAAGCTCTTCATATTTTTGACACCATTTCAAGCTCTTCATGTTTTTCAACACCGCGTCATGCCCCTCCTATTTTCAGACCGTTTCATGCTCCTCATATTTTTGACGTCCTTTGAAGCTCTTCACATTTTTCACAGCTTTTAATGCTCTTCATGTTTTTGAACACCGATTCATGCTCCTCCTATTTTTCAGACCGTTTCATGCTCCTCATATTTTTGACACCTTTTGAAGCTCTTCATATTTTTCACACCATTTCAGGCTCTTCATGTTTTTCAACACCGCTTCATGCTCCTCCTTTATTTCAGAAAGTTTCCTTCTCCTCCCAGTTTTCACACCTTTTAAAGCTCTTATTATATTTCACACCTTTTCAAGCTCGTCATGGTTTTGAACACTGCTTCATTCTCCTCCTCTTTTTCTGACCGTTTCATGGTCCTCGTATTTTTGACACCTTTTGAAGCTCTTCATATTTTTCACACCTTTTCAGGCTCTTCATGTTTTTGAACACCGCTTCATGCTCCTCATATTTTTCAGACCGTTTCATGCTCCTCATATTTTTGACACCTTTTGAAACTCTTCATATTTTTCACACCTTCTAAAACTGTTCATGATTTTGAACACCGCTTCATTCTCCTCCTTTTTTTTCAGACTGTTTCGTGCTCCTCATGTATTTCACACCTTTTGAAGCTCTTCATATATTTCACACCTTTTCAGGCTCTTCATGTTTTTGAACACCACTTCATGCTCCTCCTATTTTTTAGACCGTTTCATGCTCCTCATGTATTTCACACTTTTGAAGCTCTTCATATTTTTCACACATTTCCAGGCTATTCATGTTTTTGAACATCGTTTCCTGCTCCTCCTATTTTTCAGACCGTTTCATACTCCTCATATTTTTGTCACATTTTGAAGCTCTTCATATTTTTCACAACTTTTCAATCTCTTCATGTTTTTTAACACCGTTTCATGCTCCTCCTATTTTTCAGACCTTTTCATGCTCCTCATATTTTTGACTCCTTTTGAAGCTCTTCATATTTTTCACACCTTTTCAGGCTCTTCATATTTTTCAACACCGCTTCATGCTCCTCCTATTTTTCAGACCTTTTCATGCTCCACATATTTTTGACTCCTTTTGAAGCTCTTCATATTTTTCACACCTTTTCAGGCTCTTCATCTTTTTCAACACCACTTCATGCTCCTCATATTTCTCAGACCGTTTCAGGCTCCTCATATTTTTGACAGCTTTTGAATCTCTTCATATTTTTCACACCTTTTCATGCTCTTCATGTTTTTCAACACCGTGTCATGCTCCTCCTATTTTTCAGACCGTTTCATGCTCCTCATATTTTTGACCCCTTTTGAAGCTCTTCATATTTTTCACACCATTTCATGCTCTTCCTGTTTTCAACACCGATTCATGCTCCTCCTATTTTTCAGACCGTTTCATGCTCCTCCTATTTTTCAGCCCGTTTCATGCTCCTCATATTTTGACACATTTTGAAGCTCTTCATAGTTTTCATACCTTTTCAGGCTCTTCATGTTGTTGAATACGGCTTCATGCTCCTCCTGTATTTCACACCGTTTCACGCTCCTCATATTTTTGACACCTTTTGAAGCTCTTCATATTTTTCACATCTTTTCAGGCTCTTCATCTTTTTCAACACCGCTTCATGCTCCTCCTTTTTTTCAGACAGTTTCATTCTCCTCCTATTTTTGACACCTTTTGAAGCTCTTCATATATTTCACACTTTTTCAAGCACTTCATGTTTTTGAACACTGCTTCATGCTCCTCCTATTTTTCAGACCCTTTCTTGCTCCTCATATTTTTGACTCCTTTTGAAGCTCTTCATATTTTTCACACCTTTTCAGGCTCTTCATGTTTTTCAACACCGCTTCATGCTCCTCCTATGTTTCAGACCGTTTCATGCTCCTCGTATTTTTGACACGTTTTGAAGCTCTTCATATTTTTCACACCTTTTCATGCTCTTCATGTTTTTCAACACCGTTTCATGCTCCTCCTATTTTTCAGACCGTTTTATGCTCCTCCTATGTTTGACACCTTTCGAAGCTCTTCATATTTTTCACACCTTTTCAGGCTCTTCATGGTTTTCAACACTGCTTCATGCTCCTCCTTTATTTGAGACAGTTTCATTCTCCTCCTATTTTTGACACCTTTTGAAACTCTTCATATATTTCACAACTTTTCAAGCTCTTCTTGGTTTTGAACACGGATTCATGCTCCTCCTATTTTTCATACCGTTTCATGCTCCTGCTATTTTTCAGGCCTTTTCATGCTCCTCATATTTTGACACCTTTTGAAGCTCTTCGTATTTTTCACACATTTTCAGTCTCTTCATGTTTTTGAACACTACTGCATCTCCTCTTATTTTTCAGAACGTTTCATGCTCCTCATATTTTTGACACCTTTTGAAGCTCTTCATATTTTTCACTACTTTTTATGCTCTTCATGTTTTTCAACACCGCTTCAAGCTCCTCCTATTTTTCAGACCGTTTCATGCTCCTCATAGTTTTGACACCTTGTGAAGCTCTTCATATTTTTCACACCTTTTCAGGCTCTTCATGTTTTTCAACAGCGCTTCATGCTCCTCCTATTTTTCAGACCATTTCATGCGCCTCATATTTTTGACACCTTTTGAAGCTCTTCATATTTTTCACACCTTTTCAGGCTCTTCATGTTTTTCAACACCGCTTCATGCTCCTCCTATTTTTCAGACCGTTTCATGCTCCTCATATTTTTGACACCTTTTGAAGCTCTTCATATTTTTCACACCTTTTCAGGATCTTCATGTTTTTCAACACCGCTTCATGCTCCTCCTATTTTTCAGACCTTTTCATGCTCCTCATATTTTTGACACCTTTAGAATATCTTCATTTTTTTCACACCTTTTCTGGCTCTTCATGTTTTTCAACAGCATTTCATGCTCCTCCTATTTTTCAGACCATTTCGTGCTCCTCATATTTTTCAAACGTTTTGAAGCTCTTCATATTTTTCACACATTTTCATGCTCTTCTTGTTTTTCAACACCACTACATGCTCCTCCTATTTTTCAGACCGTTTCATGCTCCTCATATATTTGACCCCTTTTGAAGCTCTTCATATTTTTCACTACTTTTCATGCTCTTCATGTTTTTCAAAACCGCTTCAAGCTCCTCCTATTTTTCAGACCGTTTCATGCTCCTCATAGTTTTGACACCTTTTGAAGCTCTTCATATTTTTCACACCTTTTCATGCTCTTCATGTTTTCAAAACCGATTTATTCTCCTCCTATTTTTCAGACCCTTTCATGCTCCTCCTATTTTTCAGGCCGTTTCATGCTCCACATATATTTCACACCTTTTGAAGCTCTTCATATTTTTCACACCTTTTCTGGTTCTCATGTGTTTGAACACAGCTTCATGCTCCTCCTATTTTTCAGACCGTTTCATGCTCTTCATATATTTCACACCTTTTGAAGCTCTTCATATTTTTCATACCTTTTCAGGATCTTCATGTTTTTCAACACCGCTTCATGCTCCTCCTATTTTTCCGACCGTTTTTTGCTGCTCCCATTTTTGATACCTTTTGAAGCTCTTCATATTTTTGGCACCTTTTCATGCTCTTCATGTTTTTCAACACCGCTTCATGCTCCTCCTATACTTCAGAACGTTTTATGCTCCTCATATTTTTAACACCATTTGAAGCTCTTCATATTTTGGGCATCTTTTCATGCTCTTCATGTTTTTCAACACCGATTCATGCTCCTCCTGTTTTTCAGACGGTCTCTTGCTCCTCAAATTTTTGACACATTTTGAAGCTCTTCATATTTTTCACACGCTTTCAGGCTCTTCATGTTTTTCAACACCACTTCCTGCTCCTCCTATTTTACAGACCGTTTCATGCTCATCTCATATTTGACACCTTTTGAAGCTCTTCATATTTTTCACACCTTTTCAGGCTCTTCATATTTTTCAACACCGCTTCATGCTCCTCCTATTTTTCAGACCTTTTCATGCTCCTCATATTTTTGACACCTTTTGAAGCTCTTCATATTTTTCACACTTTTTCAGGCTCTTCAATTTTCTCAACAATGTTACAATGCTCCTCCTATTTTTCAGACCGTTTCATGCTCCTCATATTTTTGACACCTTTTGAAGCTCTTCATATTTTTCACACCTTTTGAAGCTCTTCATATAATTCACACTTTTTCAAGCTCTTCATGTTTTTCAACACCACTTCATGCTTCTCCTATTTCTCAGACCGTTTCATGCTCATCTCATTTTTGACAGCTTTTGAAGTTTTTCAAATTTTTCACATCTTTTGAAACTATTCATATTTTTCACACCTTTTCAGGCTCTTCATGTTTTTCAACACCACTTCATGCTCCTCCTATTTTTCAGACCATTTCATGTTCCTCTCATTTCTGAAATCGTTTGAAGCTCTTCATATATTTCACACATTTTCAGGCTCTTAATGTTTTTCAACACCACTTCATGCTCCTCCTATTTTTCAGACCATTTCATGCTCATCTCATTTTTGACACCTTCTGAAGCGCTTCATAGTTTTCACAAATTTTCAGGCTCTTCATATTTTTGAACACCGCTTCATGCTCCTCCTATTTTTCAGACCGTTTCATGCTCCTCATGTATTTCACACATTTTGCGGCTCTTCATATTTTACACACCTTTTCAGGTTCTTCATGGTTTTCAACACCACTTCATGGTCCTCCTATTTTTCAGACCGTTTCATGTTCCTTATATTTTTGACACCTTTTGAAGCTCTTCATATTTTTTACACCCTTCCTGGCTCTTCATGTTTTTCAACACGGCTTCATGCTCTTCCTATTTTTCAGACCGTTTCATGCTCCTCATATTTTTCACACCTTTTGAAGCTCTTCATATTTTTCACACCTTTTCAGGCTGTTCATGTTTTTCAACACCGCTTCATGCTCCTCCTATTTTTCAGACCGTTTCATGTTCCTCTCATTTCTGAAATCGTTTGAAGCTCTTCAAATATTTCACACATTTTCAGGCTCTTAATGTTTTTCATCACCACTTCATGCTCCTCCTATTGTTCAGACCGTTTCATGCTCCTCATGTATTTCACACCTTTTGAAGCTCTTCATATTTTTCACACCTTTTCAGGCTCTTCATGTTTTTGAACACCGATTCATGCTCCTCATATTTTTCAGACTGTTTCATGCTCCTCATATTTTTGACACCTTTTGAAGCTCTTCATATTTTTCACACCATTTCAGGTTCTTCATGTTTTTCAACTCCGCTTCATGCTCCTCCTCTTTTTCAGACCGATTCATGCTCCTCAAGTATTTCACACCTTGAGGCTCTTCATATTTTTCACAGCTTTTCAGGCTCTTCATGTTTTTGAACACCGTTTCATGCTCCTCGTATTTTTCAGACCCTTTCATACTCCTGATAGTTTTGACACCTTTTGAAGGTCTTCATATTATTCGCAACTTTTCAGGCTCTTCATGTTTTTCAACACCACATCATGCTCCACCTATTTTTCAGACCGTTTCATGCTCATCTCATTTTTGACACCATTTTAAGCTCTTCATATTTTTCACACCTTGTGAAGCTCTTCATATTTTTCACACGTTTTCACGCTCTTCATGTTTTTCAAGACCGATTCTTGATCCACCTATTTTTCAGACCGTTTCATGCTCCTCATATTTTTGACACGTTTTGAAGCTCTTCATATTTTACACACATTTTCAGGCTCTGCATGTTTTTGAACACCGCTTCATGCTCCTCCTATTTTTAACACCTTTTGAAACTCTTCATATTTTTCACACCTTCTCAGGCTCTTCATGTTTTTAAACACAGCTTCATGCTCCACCTATTTTTCAGACCGTTTCATTCTCCTCATATTTTTGACACCTTTTGAAGCTCTTCATATTTTTCACATCTTTTCAGGCTCTTCATGTTTTTCAACACAGCTTCATGCTCCTTCTATTTTTCAGACCGTTTCATGCCCCTATGTATTTCACACCTTTTGAAGCTCTTCAAATTTTTCACACCTTTTCAGGCCCTTCGTGTTTTTCAAAACCGTTTCATGCTCCTCCTATTTTTCAGACCGTTTCATGCTCCTCATATTTTTGACCTCTTTTGAAGCTCCTAATATTTTTCACAAATTTTGAAGGTCTTCATATATTTTACACTTTTTCAGGCTCTTCATGTTTTTCAACACCACTTCCTGCTCCTCCTATTTTACAGACCGTTTCATGCTCATCTCATATTTGACAGCTTTTGAAGCTTTTCATATTTTTCACACCTTTTCAGCCTCTTCATGTTTATGAACACCGCTTCATGCTCCTCCTATAATTCAGACGGTTTCATGCTCCTCATGTATTTCACTCCTTTTGAAGCTCTTCACATTTTACACACCTTTTCAGACTCTTCATGATTTTCAACCCCACTTCATGCTCCTCCTATTTTTCAGACCGTTTCATGTTCCTCATATTTTTGACACCTTTTGAAGCCCTTCATGTTTTTTACACCTTTTCAGGCTCTTCATGTTTTTCAACACGGCTTCATGCTCCTCTTATTTTTTAGACCGTTTCGTGCTCCTCATATTTTTCACACCTTTTGAAGCTCTTCATAATTTTCACACCTTTTCAGGCTCTTCATGTTTTTCAACAACGCTTCATGCTCCTCCTATTTTTCAGACCGTTTCATGCTCCTCATGTATTTCACACATTTTGAATCTCTTCATATTTTTCACACCTTTTCAGGCTTCTCATCTTTTTGAACACCGTTTCATGCTCCTACTATTTTTCAGACCGTTTCATGCTCCTTATATTTTTGAAACCTTTTGAAGCTCTTCATATTTTTCACACCTTTTCAGGCTCTTCATATTTTTCAACACCGCTTCATGCTCCTCCTATTTTTCAGACCTTTTCATGCTCCTCATATTTTTGACACCTTTTGAAGCTCTTCATATTTTTCACACTTTTTCAGGCTCTTCAATTTTTTCAACAATGTTACAATGCTCCTCCTATTTTTCAGACCGTTTCATGCTCCTCATATTTTTGACACCTTTTGAAGCTCTTCATATTTTTGACACCTTTTGAAGCTCTTCATATATTTCACACTTTTTCAAGCTCTTCATGTTTTTCAACACCACTTCATGCTTCTCCTATTTCTCAGACCGTTTCCTGCTCATCTCATTTTTGACAGCTTTTGAAGTTTTTCAAATTTTTCACATCTTTTGAAACTATTCATATTTTTCACACCTTTTCAGGCTCTTCATGTTTTTCAACACCACTTCATGCTCCTCCTATTTTTCAGACCGTTTCATGTTCCTCTCATTTCTGAAATCGTTTGAAGCTCTTCATATATTTCACACATTTTCAGGCTCTTAATGTTTTTCAACACCACTTCATGCTCCTCCTATTTTTCAGACCGTTTCATGCTCATCTCATTTTTGACACCTTCTGAAGCGCTTCATAGTTTTCACAAATTTTCAGGCTCTTCATATTTTTGAACACCGCTTCATGCTCCTCCTATTTTTCAGACCGTTTCATGCTCCTCATGTATTTCACACATTTTGCGGCTCTTCATATTTTACACACCTTTTCAGGTTCTTCATGGTTTTCAACACCACTTCATGGTCCTCCTATTTTTCAGACCGTTTCATGTTCCTTATATTTTTGACACCTTTTGAAGCTCTTCATATTTTTTACACCCTTCCTGGCTCTTCATGTTTTTCAACACGGCTTCATGCTCTTCCTATTTTTCAGACCGTTTCATGCTCCTCATATTTTTCACACCTTTTCAAGCTCTTCATATTTTTCACACCTTTTCAGGCTGTTCATGTTTTTCAACACCGCTTCATGCTGCTCCTATTTTTCAGACCGTTTCATGCTCCTCATGTATTTCACACCTTTTGAAGCTCTTCATATTTTTCACACCTTTTCAGGCTCTTCATGTTTTTCAACACCGCTTCATGCTCCTCCTATTTTTCAGACCTTTTCATGCGCCTCATATTTTTGACACCTTTTGAAGCTCTTCATATTTTTCACACGTTTTCAGGCTCTTCATGTTTTTCAACACCGCTTCATGCTCCTCCTATTTTTCAGACCTTTTCATGCTCCTCATATTTTTGACACCTTTTGAAGCTCTTCATATTTTTCACACCTTTTCATGCTCTTCATGTTTTTCAACACCGCTTCATGCTCCTCCTATTTTTCTGACCGTTTCATGCTCCTCATTGTTATGACACCTTTTGAAGCTCTTCATATTTTTGACACCATTTCAAGCTCTTCATGTTTTTCAACACCGCCTCCTGCTCCTCCTCTTTTTCAGACCATTTCATGCTCCTCATATTTTTGATACCTTTTCATGCTCTTCATGTTTTTCAACACCGCGTCATGCCCCTCCTATTTTCAGACCGTTTCATGCTCCTCATATTTTTGACGTCTTTTGAAGCTCTTCATATTTTTAACACCATTTAATGCTCTTCATGTTTTTGAACACGGATTCATGCTCCTCCTATTTTTCAGACCGTTTCATGCTCCTCATGTATTTCACACATTTTGAAGCTCTTCATATTTTTCACACCTTTTCAGGCTTCTCATCTTTTTGAACACCGTTTCATGCTCCTACTATTTTTCAGACCGTTTCATGCTCCTTATATTTTTGAAACCTTTTAAAGCTCTTCATATTTTTCACACCTTTTCAGCCTCCTCATATTTTTCAACACCGCTTCATTCTCCTCCTATTATTCAGACCTTTTCATGCTCCTCATATTTTTGACACCTCTTTGAAGCTCTTCATATTTTTCACACTTTTTCAGGCTCTTCAATTTTTTCAACAATGTTACAATGCTCCTCCTATTTTTCAGACCGTTTCATGCTCCTCATATTTTTGACACCTTTTGAAGCTCTTCATATTTTTCACACCTTTTGAAGCTCTTCATATATTTCACTCTTGTTCAAGCTCTTCATGTTTTTCAACACCACTTCATGCTTCTCCTATTTCTCAGACCGTTTCATGCTCATCTCATTTTTGACAGCTTTTGAAGTTTTTCATATTTTTCACATCTTTTGAAACTATTCATATTTTTCACACCTTTTCAGGCTCTTCATGTTTTTCAACACCGCTTCATGCTCCTCCTATTTTTCAGACCGTTTCATGTTCCTCTCATTTCTGAAATCGTTTGAAGCTCTTCAAATATTTCACACATTTTCAGGCTCTTAATGTTTTTCATCACCACTTCATGCTCCTCCTATTGTTCAGACCGTTTCATGCTCCTCATGTATTTCACTCCTTTTGAAGCTCTTCACATTTTACACACCTTTTCAGACTCTTCATGATTTTCAACCCCACTTCATGCTCCTCCTGTTTTTCAGACCGTTTCATGTTCCTCATATTTTTGACACCTTTTGAAGCCCTTCATGTTTTTTACACCTTTTCAGGCTCTTCATGTTTTTCAACACGGCTTCATGCTCCTCTTATTTTTTAGACCGTTTCGTGCTCCTCATATTTTTCACACCTTTTGAAGCTCTTCATAATTTTCACACCTTTTCAGGCTCTTCATGTTTTTCAACAACGCTTCATGCTCCTCCTATTTTTCAGACCGTTTCATGCTCCTCATGTATTTCACACATTTTGAATCTCTTCATATTTTTCACACCTTTTCAGGCTTCTCATCTTTTTGAACACCGTTTCATGCTCCTACTATTTTTCAGACCGTTTCATGCTCCTTATATTTTTGAAACCTTTTGAAGCTCTTCATATTTTTCACACCTTTTCAGGCTCTTCATATTTTTCAACACCGCTTCATGCTCCTCCTATTTTTCAGACCTTTTCATGCTCCTCATATTTTTGACACCTTTTGAAGCTCTTCATATTTTTCACACTTTTTCAGGCTCTTCAATTTTTTCAACAATGTTACAATGCTCCTCCTATTTTTCAGACCGTTTCATGCTCCTCATATTTTTGACACCTTTTGAAGCTCTTCATATTTTTGACACCTTTTGAAGCTCTTCATATATTTCACACTTTTTCAAGCTCTTCATGTTTTTCAACACCACTTCATGCTTCTCCTATTTCTCAGACCGTTTCCTGCTCATCTCATTTTTGACAGCTTTTGAAGTTTTTCAAATTTTTCACATCTTTTGAAACTATTCATATTTTTCACACCTTTTCAGGCTCTTCATGTTTTTCAACACCACTTCATGCTCCTCCTATTTTTCAGACCGTTTCATGTTCCTCTCATTTCTGAAATCGTTTGAAGCTCTTCATATATTTCACACATTTTCAGGCTCTTAATGTTTTTCAACACCACTTCATGCTCCTCCTATTTTTCAGACCGTTTCATGCTCATCTCATTTTTGACACCTTCTGAAGCGCTTCATAATTTTCACAAATTTTCAGGCTCTTCATATTTTTGAACACTGCTTCATGCTCCTCATATTTTTCAGACCCTTTCATGCTCCTCATGTATTTCACACATTTTGCGGCTCTCCATATTTTACACACCTTTTCAGGTTCTTCATGATTTTCAACACCACTTCATGCTCCTCCTATTTTTCAGACCGTTTCATGCTCCTCATATTTTTCACACCTTTTGAAGCTCTTCATATTTTTCACACCTTTTCATGCTGTTCATGTTTTTCAACACCGCTTCATGCTCCTCCTATTTTTCAGACCGTTTCATGCTCCTCATGTATTTCACACCTTTTGAAGCTCTTCATATTTTTCACACCTTTTCAGGCTCTTCATGTTTTTGAACACCGATTCATGCTCCTCATATTTTTCAGACTGTTTCATGCTCCTCATATTTTTGACACCTTTTGAAGCTCTTCATATTTTTCACACCATTTCAGGTTCTTCATGTTTTTCAACTCCGCTTCATGCTCCTCCTCTTTTTCAGACCGATTCATGCTCCTCAAGTATTTCACACCTTGAGGCTCTTCATATTTTTCACAGCTTTTCAGGCTCTTCATGTTTTTGAACACCGTTTCATGCTCCTCGTATTTTTCAGACCCTTTCATACTCCTCATAGTTTTGACACCTTTTGAAGGTCTTCATATTATTCGCAACTTTTCAGGCTCTTCATGTTTTTCAACACCACATCATGCTCCACCTATTTTTCAGACCGTTTCATGCTCATCTCATTTTTGACACCATTTTAAGCTCTTCATATTTTTCACACCTTGTGAAGCTCTTCATATTTTTCACACGTTTTCAC
Organism: Dama dama; assembly: GCF_033118175.1. Classification (NCBI taxonomy): domain Eukaryota; kingdom Metazoa; phylum Chordata; class Mammalia; order Artiodactyla; family Cervidae; genus Dama; species Dama dama. Next base: position 1,714,060 of record NW_026870979.1, read on the forward strand.
GCTCTTCATGTTTTTCAAGACCGATTCTTGATCCACCTATTTTTCAGACCGTTTCATGCTTCTCATATTTTTGACACGTTTTGAAGCTCTTCATATTTTACACACATTTTCAGGCTCTGCATGTTTTTGAACACCGCTTCATGCTCCTCCTATTTTTAACACCTTTTGAAGCTCTTCATATTTTTCACACCTTTTCAGGCTCTTCATGTTTTAAACACAGCTTCATGCTCCACCTATTTTTCAGACCGTTTCATTCTCCTCATATTTTTGACACCTTTTGAAGCTCTTCATATTTTTCACATCTTTTCAGGCTCTTCATGTTTTTCAACACAGCTTCATGCTCCTTCTATTTTTCAGACCGTTTCATGCCCCTATGTATTTCACACCTTTTGAAGCTCTTCATATTTTTCACACCTTTTCAGGCCCTTCGTGTTTTTCAAAACCGTTTCATGCTCCTCCTATTTTTCAGACCGTTTCATGCTCCTCATATTTTTGACCTCTTTTGAAGCTCCTAATATTTTTCACAAATTTTGAAGGTCTTCATATATTTTACACTTTTTCAGGCTCTTCATGTTTTTCAACACCACTTCCTGCTCCTCCTATTTTACAGACCGTTTAATGCTCATCTCATATTTGACAGCTTTTGAAGCTTTTCATATTTTTCACACCTTTTCAGCCTCTTCATGTTTATGAACACCGCTTCATGCTCCTCCTATAATTCAGACGGTTTCATGCTCCTCATGTATTTCACTCCTTTTGAAGCTCTTCACATTTTACACACCTTTTCAGACTCTTCATGATTTTCAACCCCACTTCATGCTCCTCCTATTTTTCAGACCGTTTCATGTTCCTCATATTTTTGACACCTTTTGAAGCCCTTCATGTTTTTTACACCTTTTCAGGCTCTTCATGTTTTTCAACACGGCTTCATGCTCCTCTTATTTTTTAGACCGTTTCGTGCTCCTCATATTTTTCACACCTTTTGAAGCTCTTCATAATTTTCACACCTTTTCAGGCTCTTCATGTTTTTCAACAACGCTTCATGCTCCTCCTATTTTTCAGACCGTTTCATGCTCCTCATGTATTTCACACATTTTGAATCTCTTCATATTTTTCACACCTTTTCAGGCTTCTCATCTTTTTGAACACCGTTTCATGCTCCTACTATTTTTCAGACCGTTTCATGCTCCTTATATTTTTGAAACCTTTTGAAGCTCTTCATATTTTTCACACCTTTTCAGGCTCTTCATATTTTTCAACACCGCTTCATGCTCCTCCTATTGTTCAGACCTTTTCATGCTCCTCATATTTTTGACACCTTTTGAAGCTCTTCATATTTTTCACACTTTTTCAGGCTCTTCAATTTTTTCAACAATGTTACAATGCTCCTCCTATTTTTCAGACCGTTTCATGCTCCTCATATTTTTGACACCTTTTGAAGCTCTTCATATTTTTGACACCTTTTGAAGCTCTTCATATATTTCACACTTTTTCAAGCTCTTCATGTTTTTCAACACCACTTCATGCTTCTCCTATTTCTCAGACCGTTTCCTGCTCATCTCATTTTTGACAGCTTTTGAAGTTTTTCAAATTTTTCACATCTTTTGAAACTATTCATATTTTTCACACCTTTTCAGGCTCTTCATGTTTTTCAACACCACTTCATGCTCCTCCTATTTTTCAGACCGTTTCATGTTCCTCTCATTTCTGAAATCGTTTGAAGCTCTTCATATATTTCACACATTTTCAGGCTCTTAATGTTTTTCAACACCACTTCATGCTCCTCCTATTTTTCAGACCGTTTCATGCTCATCTCATTTTTGACACCTTCTGAAGCGCTTCATAATTTTCACAAATTTTCAGGCTCTTCATATTTTTGAACACTGCTTCATGCTCCTCATATTTTTCAGACCCTTTCATGCTCCTCATGTATTTCACACATTTTGCGGCTCTCCATATTTTACACACCTTTTCAGGTTCTTCATGATTTTCAACACCACTTCATGCTCCTCCTATTTTTCAGACCGTTTCATGTTCCTTATATTTTTGACACCTTTTGAAGCTCTTCATATTTTTTACACACTTCCTGGCTCTTCATTTTTTTCAACACGGCTTCATGCTCTTCCTATTTTTCAGACCGTTTCATGCTCCTCATATTTTTCACACCTTTTGAAGCTCTTCATATTTTTCACACCTTTTCAGGCTGTTCATGTTTTTCAACACCGCTTCATGCTCCTCCTATTTTTCAGACCGTTTCATGCTCCTCATGTATTTCACACCTTTTGAAGCTCTTCATATTTTTCACACCTTTTCAGGCTCTTCATGTTTTTGAACACCGATTCATGCTCCTCATATTTTTCAGAGTGTTTCATGCTCCTCATATTTTTCACACCTTTTGAAGCTCTTCATATTTTTCACAACTTTTCAGGCTCTTCATGTTTTTGAACACCGCTTCATGCTCCTCCTATTTTTCAGACCTTTTCATGCTCCTCATATTTTTGACTCCTTTTTAAGCTCTTCATATTTTTCACACCTTTCTGGCTCTTCGTCTTTTTCAACACCACTTCATGCTTCTGCTATTTTTCAGAACGTTTCAGGCTCCTCATATTTTTGACAGCTTTTGAATCTCTTCCTATTTTTCACACCTTTTCATGCTCTTCATATTTTTCAACACCGTGTCATGCTCCTCCTATTTTTCTGACGGTTTCATGCTCCTCACATTTTTCACACCTTTTGAAGCTCTTCATATTTTTCACACCTTTTCAGGCTCTTCATGTTTTTCAACACCACTTCATGCTCTTCCTATTTTTCAGACCGTTTCATGCTCCTCATGTATTTCACTCCTTTTGAAGCTCTTCATATTTTTCACACATTTTTAGGGTCTTCATGTATTTCCACAAAGTTTCAGCCTCTCCTATTTTTCAGACCGTTTCATGCTCCTCATATTTTTCACACCTTTTGAAGCTCTTCATATATTTCACACCTTTTCAGGCTCTTCATGTATTTCAACACCGTTTCATGCTCCTCCTACTTTTCAGACCGTTTCATGCTCCTAATGTGTTTCACACATTTTGAAGCTCTTCATATTTTTCACACCTTTTCAGGCTCTTCATGTTTTTGAACACCATTTCAAGCTCCTCTTATTTTTCAGACCGTTTCAGGTTACTCATATTTTTGACACATTTTCAAGCTCTTCATATTTTTCACACCTTTTCAGGCTCTTTATGTTTTTAAACACCGCTTCCTGCTCCTCCTATTTTTCAGACCGTTTCATTCTCCTCATATTTTGTCACCTTTTGAAGCTATTCATATTTTTCACACCTTTTGAAGCTCTTCATATATTTCACAGTTTTTCAGGCTCTTCATGTTTTTCAAAGGTACCTCATGCTCCTCCTATTTTTCAGATCGCTTCATGCTCATCTCATTTTTGACAGCTTTTGAAGGTCCTAATATTTTTCACACCTTTTGAAGGTCTTCATATATTTCACACTTTTTTAGGTTCTTCATGTTTTTCAGCACCACCATGCTCCTCCTATTTCTCAGACTGGTTCATGCTCCTCATATTGTTGACACCTTTTGAAGCTCTTCATATATTTCACATCTTTTCAGGCTCTTCATGTATTTCAACACCACTTCATGCTCGTCCTATTTCCCAAACCGTTTCATGCTCCTCATATTTTTGACACCTTTTGAATCTCTTCATATATTTTACACCTTTTTAGGCTCTTCATGTTTTTCAACACCATTTCATGCTCCTCCTTCTTTTCAGACCATTTCATGCTCATCACATTTTTGGCACTTTCTGAAGCTCTTCATATTTTTAACACCTTTTGAATCTCTTCATATTTTTCACACCTTTTGAGGCTCTTCATATTTTTCAACACCGCTTCATGCTCCTCCTATTTTTCAGACCGTTTCATGCTGCTCATAATTTTGACACCTTTTGAAGCTCTTCATATATTTCACACCTTTTCAGACTCTTGATGTTTTTGAACACCGCTTCTTGCTCCTCCTATTTTTCATACCGTTTCATGCACCTCATGTATTTGACACCTTGTGAAGCTCTTTAAATTTTTCACACCTTTTCAGGCTCTTCATATTTTTGAACACCGTTTCATTCTCCTCCTATTTTTCAGACCGTTTCATGCTCCTCATACTTTTGACATCTTTTGAAGCTCTTCATATTTTTCACATCATTTCAGGCTCTTCATGTTTTTAAACACCGCTTCATGCTCCTCCTATTTTTCAGGCCGTTTCATGCTCATTTCATTTTTGACACCTTTGGAAGCTCTTCATATGTTTCACACATGTTCAGGCTCTTCATGTTTTTGAACACCTATTCATGGTCCTCCTATTTTTCAGACCGTTTCATGCTTATTTCATTTTTGACACCTTTTGAAGCTCTTCATATTTTTCACACCTTTTGAAGCTCTTCATATTTTTCACACGTTTTGGGGCTCTTCATGTTTTTCCACACCGCTTCATGCTCGTCTTATTTTTCACACCATTTGAAGCTCTTAATATTTTTCACACTTTTTCAGGCTCTTCATGTTTTTGAACACCACTTCATGCTCCTCCTATTTTTCAGACCGTTTCATGCTCCTCATGTATTTCACACCTCTTGCATCTCTTCATATTTTTCACACCTTTTCAGGCTCTTAATGTTTTTGAACACGGTTTCATGCGCCTCCCATTTTTCAGATCGTTTTATGCTCCTCATGTCTTTCACACCTTTTGAAGCTCTTCATATTTTTCACACCTTTTCAGGCTCTTCATGTTTTTGAACACCGTTTCATGCTCCTCCAATTTTTCAGACAGTTTCCTGCTCCTCATGTATTTCACACCTTTTGAAGCTCTTCGAATTTTTCACACCTTTTCAGGCTCTTCATGTTTTTTTACACCACTTCATGCTCCTCCAATTTTTCAGACCGTTTCATGCTCCTCATATTTTTGACAGCTTTTGAAGCTCTTCATATATTTCACACCTTTTCAGAGTCTTAAAGGTTTTGAACACCGCTTCATGCTCCTCCTTTTTTTCAGACCGTTTCATGCTCCTCATGTATTTCACACATTTTGAAGCTCTTCAAATTTTTCACACCTTTTCAGGCTCTTCATGTTTTTGAACGCCGCTTCATGCTCCTCTTCTTTTTCAGACCGTTTCATACTACTCATATTTTTGACACCTTTTGAAGGTCTTCATATATTTCACAACTTTTCAGTCTCTTCATGTTTATCAACACCACTTCATGCTCCTCCTGTTTTTCAGACCATTTCATGTTCATCTCATTTTTGACACCTGTTGAAGCTCTTCATATTTCTCACACCTTTTGAAGCTCTTCATTTATTACACTCCTTTACAGGCTCTTCACGTTTTTCAACACCGCTTCACCTCCTCCTATTTTTTAGACCGTTTCATGCTCCTCATATATTACACACCTTTTGAAGCTCTTCATATTTTTCACACCTTTTCAGGCTCTTCATGTTTTTGAACACCGCTTCTTGCTCCTCCTATATTTCAGACCGTTTCATGCTCCTCATATTTTAGACACGTTTTGAAGCTCTTCATATATTTCACATCTTTTCAGGCTCTTCAAGTTTTTGAACACCGCTTCATCCTCCTACTTTTTTTCAGACCGTTTCATGCTCCTCATGTATTTCACACCTTTTGAAGCTCTTCAAATTTTTCACAACTTTTCAGGCTCTTCATGTTTTTGAACACCGCTTCATGCTCCTCCTATTTTTCAGACCTTTTCATGCTCCTCATATTTTTGACTCCTTTTTAAGCTCTTCATATTTTTCACACCTTTTCAGGCTCTTCGTCTTTTTCAACACCACTTCATGCTTCTGCTATTTTTCAGAACGTTTCAGGCTCCTCATATTTTTGACAGCTTTTGAATCTCTTCCTATTTTTCACACCTTTTCATGCTCTTCATATTTTTCAACACCGTGTCATGCTCCTCCTATTTTTCTGACGGTTTCATGCTCCTCATATTTTTCACACCTTTAAATCTCTTCATATTTTTCTCACATTTTAAGGCTCTTCATGTTTTTCAACACCGTGTCATGCTCCTCATATTTTTCAGACGGTTTCATGCTCCTCATAATTTTCACACCTTTAAATCTCTTCATATTTTTCACACCTTTTCAGGCTCTACATGTTTTTCAACACGGCTTCATGCTCCTCTTATTTTTCAGACCGTTTCATGTTCCTCATATTTTTCACACCTTTTGAAGCTCTTCATATTTTTCACACCTTTTCAGGCTCTTCATGTTTTTCAACACCACTTCATGCTCTTCCTATTTTTCAGACCGTTTCATGCTCCTCATGTATTTCACTCCTTTTGAAGCTCTTCATATTTTTCACACATTTTTAGGGTCTTCATGTATTTCAACACTGCTTCATGCTCCTCCTACTTTTCAGACCGTTTCAGGTTACTCATATTTTTGACACATTTTCAAGCTCTTCATATTTTTCACACCTTTTCAGGCTCTTTATGTTTTTCAACACCACTTCATGCTCTTCCTATTTTTCAGACCGTTTCATGCTCCTATTGTATTTCACTCCTTTTGAAGCTCTTCATATTTTTCACACATTTTTAGGGTCTTCATGTATTTCAACACTGCTTCATGCTCCTCCTACTTTTCAGACCGTTTCAGGTTACTCATATTTTTCACACCTTTTGAAGCTCTTCATATTTTTCACACCTTTTCAGGCTCTTCATGTTTTTGAACACCATTTCATGCTCCTCATATTTTTGACACCTTTTCAAGCTCTTCATATATTTCACAGATTTCCAGGCTCTTCAGGTTTTTGAACATCGTTTCATGATCCTATTTTTCAGAACGTTCCATGCTATTCATATTTTTCACACCTTTTGCAGCTCTTCATATTTTTCACACCTTTTCTGTCTCTTCATATTTTTAAACACCACTTAATGCTCCTCCTATGTTTAGAACGTTTAATGCCCCTCATAATTTTGACACCTTTTGCAGCTCTTCATATTTTTCACACTTTTTCTGGCTCTTCATATTTTTCAACACCACTTCATCCTCCTCCTATGTTTAGAACGTTTAATGCTCCTCATAATTTTGACACCTTTTGATGCTCTTCATATTTTTCACACCTTTTCAGTCTCTTCATGTTTTGAACACCGCTTCATGATCCTCCTATATTTCAGACCGTTTCATGCTCCGCATATATTTCACACCTTTTGAAGTTCTTCATATTTTTCACACCTTTTCTGGTTCTCATGTTTTTGAACACAGCTTCATGCTTCTCCGATTTTTCAGACCGTTTCATGCTCCTCATATATTTCACACGTTTTGAAGCTCTTCCTATATTTCAGACCTTTTCAGCTCTTCATGTTTTTCAACAGCATTTCATGCTCCTCCTAGGTTTCAGACCCTTTCATACTCCTCATATTTTTGACAGCTTTTGAAGCTCTTCATTTTTTTCACACCTTTTCAGGCTCTTCATGTTTTTGAACACGGCTTCATGCTCCTCCTATTTTTCAGACCATTTCATGCTCCTCATATTTGACACGTTTTGAAGCTTTCATATATTTCACACCTTTTCAGGCTCTTCATGTTTTTCAACACGGCTTCATTCTCCTCCTAATTTTCAGACCGTTTCATGCTCCTCATATTTGACAAGTTTTGAAGCTCTTCATATATGTCACACGTTTTCAGGCTCTTCATGTTTTTCAAAACCGCTTTATGCTCCTCCTATTTTTCAGAACGTTTCATGCTCCTCACATTTTTGATACCTTTTGAAGCTCTTCATATTTTTCACACCTTTTCATGCTCTTCATGTTTTCAACACCGATTCTGGCTCCTCCTATTTTTCAGACCGTTTCATGCTCCTCCTATTTTTCAGGCCGTTTCATGCTCCTCATATTTTGACACATTTTGAAGCTCTTCATATTTTTCACATTTTTGAAGCTCTTCATATTTTTCACATGTTTTCAGGCTTTTCATGTTTTTCAACACCGCTTCATGCTCCTCCTATTTTTCAGACCGTTTCATGCTCCTCATATTTTTGACACCTTGTGACGCTCTTCATATCTTTCATACCTTTTAAAGCTCTTCGTATTTTTCACACGTTTTCAGTCTCTTCATGTTTTTCAACACCGTTTCATGCTCCTCCTATTTTTCAGACCGTTTCATGCTCTTCATATTTTTCACACCTTTTGAAGCTCTTCATATTTTTCATACCTTTTCAGGCTCTTCATGTTTTTGAACACCGTTTCATGCTCCTCCTATTTTTCAGACCGTTTCATGCTCCTCACATTTTTGACACATTTTGAAGCTCTTCATATTTTTCACAACTTTTCAGGCTCTTCATGTTTTTGAACACCGCTTCATGTTCCTCCTATTTTTCAAACTGTTTCATGCTCCTCATGTATTTCACACCTTTTGAAGCTCTTCATATATTTCACACTTTTTCAGGCTCTCATGGTTTTGAACACAGCTTCATGCTCCTCCTATTTTTCACGCCATTTCATTTTCCTCATATATTTCACATCTTTTGAAGCTCTTCGTATTTTTCACACTTTTTCAGGCTCTTCATGTTTTTGAACACCGTTTCATGCTCCTCCTATTTTTCAGACCGTTTCATGCTCCTCATATTTTTGACACCTTTTGAAGCTCTTCATAATTTTCACACCTTTTCAGACTCTTCATGTTTTTGATCACCGTTTCATGCTCCTCCTAATTTTCAGACCGTTTCATGCTCCTCATATATTTGACACCTTTTGAAGCTCATCATATTTTTCACACCTTTTCAGGCTTTGCATGTTTTTCAACACCGCTTCATGCTCCTCCTATTTTTCAGACCGTTTCTTGCTCCTCATATTTTTGACACCTTGTGACGCTCTTCATATCTTTCATACCTTTTAAAGCTCTTCGTATTTTTCACACGTTTTCATTCTCTTCATGTTTTTCAACACCGTTTCATGCTCCTCCTATTTTTCAGACCGTTTCATGCTCTTCATATTTTTCACACCTTTTGAAGCTCTTCATATTTTTCACACCTTTTCAGGCTCTTCATGTTTTTGAACACCGTTTCATGCTCCTCCTATTTTTCAGACCGTTTCATGCTCCTCGTATTTTTCACACCTTTTAAAGCTCTTCATATTTTTCACACCTTTTCAAGCTCTCATGTTTTTGAACACAGCTTCATGCTCCTCCTATTTTTCAGACCGTTTCATGCTCCTCATGTATTTCACACCTTTGAAGCTCTTCCTATTTTTCACACCTTTTCAGGCTCTTCATATATTTGAAATCCTTTTCATGCTCCTCCTATTTTTCAGACCGTTTCATGCTCCACATATTTCTGACAGCTTTGAAGCTCCTCATATTTTTCACACCTTTTGAGGCTCGTCATGTTTTTGAACACCGTTTCATGCTCCTCATATTTTTCAGATCGTTTCATCCTCCTCATATTTTTGACACCTTTTGACGCTCTTCATATTTTTCACACCTTTTCAGGCTTCTCATGTTTTTGAACACCGCTTCATGCTCCTCATAGTTTTCAGATCCTTTCATGCTCCTCATACTTTTGACACCTTTTGACGCTCTTCATATTTTTCACACCTTTTCAGGCTCTTCATGTTTTTGAACACCACTTCATGCTTCTACTATTTTCAGACCGTTTAATGCTCCTCATGTATTTCACACCTTTTTACGCTCTTCATATTTTTCACACCTTTTCAGGCTCTTCATGTTTTTCAACACCGTTTCATGCTCCTCCTATATTTCAGACCGTTTCATGCTCCTCATATTTTTGACACCTTCTGAAGATCTTCATATTTTTCACACCTTTTCAGACTCTTCATGTTTTTGATCACCGTTTCATGCTCCTCCTAATTTTCAGACCGTTTCATGCTCCTCATATTTTTGACACCTTTTAATGCTCTTCATATTTTTCACAACTTTTCAGGCTCTTCATGTTTTTCAACACCGCTTCATGCTCCTCCTATTTTTAAGAGTGTTTTGTGCTCTCATATTTTTGACAACTTTTGAAGCTCTTCGTATTTTTCACACCTTTTCAGGCTCTTCATATTTTTCAACCGTGCTTCATGTTCCTCCTATTTTTCAGATCGTTTCATGCTCCTCATGTTTTTGACACCTTTTGAAGATCTTAATATTTTTCACACCTTTTCAGGCTCTTCATGTTTTTGAACACCATTTCATGCTCCTCCTTTTTTATGACACATTTTGAAGGTCTTCATAATTTTCAAACCTTTTCAGGCTCTGCATGTTTTTCAACACCATTTCATGCTCCTCCTATTTTTCAGACCGTTTCATGCTCTTCATATTTTTCACACCTTTTGAAGCTCCTCATATTTTTCACACCTTTTCAGGCTCTTCATGTTTTTGAACACCGTTTCATGCTCCTCCTATTTTTCAGACCCTTTCATGCTCCTCCATTTTTGACACATTTTGAAGCTCTTCATATTTTTCACACATTTTCAGGCTTTTCATGTTTTCAACACCGCTTCATGTTCCTCCTATTTTCAAACTGTTTCATGCTCCTCTCATTATTGACACATTTCGAAGCTATTCATATTTTTCACACCTTTGGAAGCTCTTCATATTTTTCACACATTTTCAGGCTTTTCATGTTTTCAACACCGCTTCATGCTCCTCCTTTTTTTCAGACCGTTTCATGCTCCTCATATTTTTGACAACTTTTAATGCTCTTTATATTTTTCACACTTGTCATGCTCTTCATGTTTTCAACACTGTTTCATGCTTCTCCTATTTTTCAAACTGTTTCATGCTCCTCATATTTTTCACAGCTTTTGAAGCTGTTCATATTTTTCACATCTTTTCAGGCTCTTCATGTTTTGGAACACCGTTTCAAGCCCCTCCTATTTTTCAGACCGTTTCATGCTCCTCATATTTTTGACACCTTTTGAACCTTCTCATTTTTTCACAACTTTTGAAACTCTTCATGTTTTTCCACACCATTCCATGCTGCCTCTATTTTTCAGACCGTTTCATGCTACTCCTATTTTTCAAACCGTTTCATTCTCCTCATATTTTTGACACCTTTTGAAGCTCTTCATGTCTTTCAACACCGTTTCCTGCTGCTCCTATTTTTCAGACCGTTTCATGATCCTCTTATTTTTCAGACCGTTTCATGCTCCTCATATTTTTGACACTTTTGAAGCTCTTCATGTCTTTCAACACTGTTTCATGCTGCTCCTATTTTTCAGACCGTTTCATGCTCCTCCTATTTTTCAGACCGTTTCATGTTCCTCATATTTTTCACACCTTTTGAAGCTCTTCATATTTTTGAAAACTTTTCAGGTTCTCCATGTTTTTGACGACTGCTTCATGCTCCTCCTATTTTTCAGACCGTTTCATGTTCCTCATGTATTTCACACCTTTTGAAGCTCTTCATATTTTTCACACCTTTTCAAGCTCTTCATGTTTTGAATGCTGTTTCATGCTCCTCCTATTTTTCAGACCGTTTCATGCTGCTCATATTTTTGACACGTTTTAAGCTCCTCATATTTTTCACACCTTTTGAAGCTCTTCATATTTTTCACACCTTTTCAAGCTCTTCATGTTTTGAATGCTGTTTCATGCTCCTCCTATTTTTCAGACCGTTTCATGCTCCTAATATTTTTGACACCTTTTGAAGCTCTTCATAATTTTCACACCTTTTCAGGCTCTTCATGTTTTTCAACACCAATTTATGCTCCTCCTATTTTTCAGAGCATTTCATACTCCTCATATTTTTCACACATTTTGAAGCTCTTCAGATTTTTCACGCATTTTCACGCTTTTCATGTTCCTGAACAATGCTTCATGCTCCTCCTATTTTTCACAACTATTGAAGCTCTTCATATTTTTCACACCTTTTCAGGCTCTTCATGTTTTTCAACACCACTTCATGCTCCTCCTATTTTTCAGACCGTTTCATGCTCATCTAATTTTTGACATCTTTTGAAGCTCTTCATATATTTCACACCTTTTGAAGCTCTTCATATATTTATTATTTTTGAAGCTCTTCATATTTTTCACAACTTTTGAGTCTCTTCATGTTTTTGAACACCGCTTCATGCTCCTCCTATTTTTCAGATCGTTTCATACTCCTCATATTTTTGAGACCTTTTGAAGCTCTTCATGTATTTCACACCTTTTCAGGCTCTTCTGGTTTTAGGACAACGCTTCATGCTCCTACTATTTTTCCGACCATATCATGCTCCTCATATTTTTCACACCTTTTGAAGCTCTTCATATTTTTCACACCTTTTCAGGCTGTTCATATTTTTGAACACCACTTCATGCTCCTACTATTTTTCAGAGAGTTTCATGCTCCTCATGTATTTCACACCTTTTGAAGCTCTTCATATTTTTCACACCTTTTCAGTCTCTTCATGTGTTTCAACACCGCTTCAGGCTCGTCCTATTTTTCAGAACTTTTCATGCTCCTCATATTTTTGACACCTTTTAAAGCTCTTCATATTTTTCACACCTTTTCAGGCTCTTCATGTTTTTCAACACCACTTCATGCTCCTCCTATTTTTCAAACCGTTTCATGCTCATCTCATTTTTGACAACTTTTGAAGCTCTTCATATTTTTCACACCTTTTGAAACTCTTCATATTTTTCACACTTTTTCAGACTCTTCATGTTTTTCAACACCGCTTCATGCTCCTCCTATTTTTCAGACCGTTTCATGCTCCTCATATTTTTGACCCCTTTTGAATCTCTTCATATTTTTCACACCTTTTCAGGCTCTTCATGTTTTTCAACACCGCTTCATGCTCCTCCTATTTTTCAGACCGTTTCATGCTCCTCATATTTTTGACACCTATTGAAGCTCTTCATATTTTTCACACCTTTTCAGGCTTTTCATGTTTTTGAACACCGCTTCATGCTCCTCCTATTTTTCACACCTTTTGAACCTCTTCATATTTTTTACACCTTTTCAGGCTCCTCAGGTTTTTGAACACCGCTTCATGCTCCTCCTATTTTTGAGACCGTTTCATGCTCCTCATGTATTTCACACCTTTTGAAACTCTTCATTTTTTGACACAATTTCAGCCTCTTCATGTTTCTGAACACCGTTTCATGCTCCTCCTATTATTCAGACCGTTTCATGCTCATCTCTTTTTTGACACCTTTTGAAGCTCTTCGTATTTTTCACACCTTGTGAAGCTCTTCATATTTTTCACACCTTTTCAGGCTCTTCATGTTTTTGAACACCCTTTAATGCTCCTGCTGTTTTTCAGACCGTTTCATGCTCCTCATATTTTTGACACCTTTTGAAGCTCTTCATATTTTTCACACCTTCTCAGGCTTTTTATGTTTTTGAACACCGCTTCATGCTCCTCATATTTTTCACACCTTTTGAAGCTCTACATATTTTTCACAGCTTTTCAGGCTTTTCATGTTTTTGAACACCGCTTCAAGCTCCTCCTATTTTTCACACCTTTTGAAGCTCTTCATATTTTTGACACAATTTCAGGCTCTTTATGTTTTTTAACACCGTTTCATGCTCCTCCTATTTTTCAGACCGTTTCATGCTCCTCATATTTTTGGCACTTTTTGAAGCTCTTCATATTTTTCACACCTTTTCAGGCTCCTCATGTTTTTCAACACCGCCTCATGCTCCTTCTATTTTTCAGAACTTTACGTGCTCCTCATGTATTTCACAGCTTTTGAAGCTTTTCATAAATTTCACACCTTTTCAGACTCTTCATGTTTTTGAACACCGTTTCATGCTCCTCCTATTTTTCAGACCGTTTCATGCTCCTCATATTTTTGACACCTTTTGAAGCTCTTCATATTTTTCACGCATTTTCACGCTTTTCATGTTCCTGAACAATGCTTCATGCTCCTCCTATTTTTCACAACTATTGAAGCTCTTCATATTTTTCACGCCTTTTCAGGCTCCTCATGTTTTTCAACACCGCTTCATGCTCCTTTTATTTTTCAGACGGTTTCATGGTCCTCATGTATTTCACACCTTTTAAAGCTCTGCGTATTTTTCACACCTTTTCAGGCTCTTCATGTTGTTGAACACGGCTTCATGCTCCTCTTATTTTTCAGACCGTTTCATGCTCCTCATGTATTTCACACCTTGTGAAGCTCTTCATATTTTTCAAACCTTTTCATGCTCTTCATGTTTTTGAAATCCGTTTCATGCTCCTCCTATATTTCAGACCGTTTATTGCTCTTCATATTTTTGACACCTTTTGAAGTTCTTCATATTTTTCACACCTTTGAACCTCTTCATATATTTCACACCTTTTCAGGCTCTTCATGTTTTTCAACACCACTTCATGCTCCTCCTATTTTTCAGACCGTTTCATGCTCATCTAATTTTTGACATCTTTTGAATCTCTTCATATATTTCACACCTTTTGAAGCTCTTCATATTTTTAATATTTTTGAAGCTCTTCATATTTTTCACAACTTTTCAGTCTCTTCATGTTTTTGAACACCGCTTCATGCTCCTCCTATTTTTCAGATCGTTTCATACTCCTGATATTTTTGAGACCTATTGAAGCTCTTCATGTATTTCACACCTTTTCAGGCTCTTCATGTTTTAGGACAACGCTTCATGCTCCTACTATTTTTCTGACCGCATCATGCTCCTCATATTTTTCACACCTTTTGAAGCTCTTCATATTTTTCACACCTTTTCAGGCTGTTGATATTTTTGAACACCACTTCATGCTCCTACTATTTTTCAGAGAGTTTCATGCTCCTCATGTATTTCACACCTTTTGAAGCTCTTCATATTTTTCACACCTTTTCAGGCTCCTCATGTTTTGCAACACTGCTTCATGCTCCTCCTATTTTTCAGACCGTTTCAATCTCCTCATATTTTGACAGATTTTGATGCTCTTCCTATTTTTCGCACCTTTTCAGGCTCTTCATTTTTTCAACACTGCTTCATGCTCCTCCTATTTTTCAGACCGTATCAGCTCGTCATATTTTTCACACCTTTTGAAGCTCTTCACATTTTTCACACCTTTTCAGGCTCTTCATATTTTTGAACACCGCTTCATCCTCCTCCTATTTTTCAGACCGTTTCTTGCTCCTCATGTATTTCACACCTTTTGAAGCTCTTCATATTTTTCACACCTTTTCAGGCTCTTGCTGTTTTTCCACACCACTTCATGCTTCTCCTATTTTTCAACCCGTTTCATGCTCCTCATGTATTTCACACCTTTTGAAGCTCTTCATAATTCTCACACATTTTCAGGCTCTTCATGTTTTTGAACATCGCTTCATGCTCCTAATATTTTTCAGACCTTTTCATGCTCCTCATATTTTTGACACTCTTTGAAGCTCTTCATATTTTTCACACCTTTTCATTCTCTTCAGGTTTTTGAACACCGTTTCATGCTCCTCCTATTTTTCAGACCGTTTCATGCTCCTCATGTATTTCACACCTTTTGAAGCTCTTCATATTTTTCACACCTTTTCAGGCTCTCCATGTTTCTCAACACCGCTTCATGCTCCTGCTATTTTTCAGACCGTTTCACGCTCCTCATGTATTTCACACCTTTTGAAGCTCTTCATATTTTTCACACCTTTTCAGGCTCTCCATGTTTCTCAACACCGCTTCATGCTCCTCCTATTTTACAGACCGCTTCATGCTCCTCATATTTTTCACACCTTTAGAAGCTCTTCATATTTTTCACACCTTTTCAGGCTGTTCATGTTTTTCAACCCCGCTTCATGCTTCTCCTATTTTTCAGACCGTTTCATGCTCCTCATATTTTTCACCCCTTGAAGCTCTTCATAATTTTCACACCTTTTGAAGCTCTTCATATTTTTCACACCTTTTCAGGCTTTTCATGTTTTTCAACACCGCTTCATGCTCCTCCTATTTTTCTGACCTTTTCATACTCCTCATATTTTTGACAACTTTTGAAGCTCTTCATATATTTCACACCTTTTCTGACTCTTCATATTTTTCAACACCACTTCATGCTCCTCCTATTTTTCAGACCGTTTCATGCTCCTCATATTTTTGACACCTTTTGAAGCTCTTCATATATTTCCCACCTTTTCAGGCTCTTCATGTTTTTCAACAAAGCATCATGCTCCTCCTATTTTTCAGACCGTTTTATGCACCTCATATTTTTCACACCTTTTGAAGCTCTTCATATTTTGCACACCTTTTCAGGCTGTTCATGTTTTTCAACACCGCTTCATGCTTCTCCTATTTTTCAGACCGTTTTATGCACCTCATATTTTTCACACCTTTTGAAGCTCTTCATATTTTTCACACCTTTTTAGGCTGTTCATGTTTTTCAACACCGCTTCATGCTCCTCCTATTTTTCTGACCTTTTCATACTCCTCATATTTTTCACACCTTTTGAAGCTCTTCATATTTTTCACACCTTTTCATGCTCTTCATGTTTCTCAACACCGTTTCAGGCTCCTCCTATTTTTGACATATTTTGAATCTTTTTGTATTTTTCACAACTTTTCAGGCTCTTCATGTTTTTCAACACTGCTTCATGCTCCTCCTACTTTTCAGACCATTTCATGCTCCTCATGTATTTCACACATTTTGAAGCTCTTTATATTTTTCACATGTTTTCAGGCTCCGCATGTTTTTGAACACGATTTCTTGCTCCTCCTATTTTTCAGACCGTTTCATGCTCCTCATATTTTTGACACCTTTTGAAGCTCTTCATATTTTTCACAATTTTTCAGGCTTTTCATATTTTTCAACATCGCTTCATGATCCTCCTACTTTTCTGAGCGTTTCATGCTCCTCATATTTTTGAAACCTTTGAAGCTCCTCATATTTTTCACACCTTTTGAAGCTCTTCATATTTTTCACACCTTTTCAGGCTCTTCATGTATTTGAACACCGTTTCATACTCCTCCTATTTTTCAGACCGTTTCATGCTCCTCATATATTTGACACATTTTGAAGGTCTTCATGTTTTTCACACCTTTTCAGGCTCTTCATGTTTTTGAACACCGCTTCAAGCTCCTGCTATTTTTCAAACCGTTTCATGTTCCTCATGTATTTCACACCTTTTGAAGCTCTTCATATTTTTCACACCTTTTCAAGCTCTTCATGTTTTGAATGCTGTTTCATGCTCCTCCTATTTTTCAGACCCTTTCATGCTCCTCATATTTTTGACACGTTTTAAGCTCCCCATATTTTTCACACCTTTTGAAACTCTTCATATATTTCACACTTTTTCAAGCGCTTCATGTTTTTCAACTCAACTCCATGCTCTTCCTATTTTTCAGACCTTTTGATGCTCATCTCATTTTTGACACCTTTTGAAGCTCTTCATATTTTTCACACCTTTTGAAGCTCTTCATATTTTTACACCTTTTGAAGCTCTTCATATTTTTCTCAGCTTTTCAGGCTCTTCATGTTTTTGAACACCGCTTCATGCTCCTCCTATTTTTCAGACCGTTTCATGCTCCTCATGTATTTCACACCTTTTGAAGCTCTTTATATTTTTCACACATATTCAGGCTCTTCATGTTTTTCAACACCGCTTCATGCTCCTCCTGTTTTTCAGACCATTTCATGCTCCTTTTATTTTTGACACCATTTGAAGCTCTTCATATTTTTCACACCTTTTCAGGTTCTTCATGTTTTTCAACACCGCTTCATGCTCCTCCTATTTTTCAGACCTTTTCATCCTCTTCATCTGTTTGACACCTTTTGAAGCTCTTCATATATTTCACACTTTTTCAGGCTCTTCATGTTTTTCAACACCAGTTCATGTTCCTCCTATTTTTCAGACCGTTTCATGGTCCCCATATTTTTGACACCTTTTGAAGCTCTTCATATTTTTCACATCATTTCTGTCTCTTCATGTTTTTCAACAACGCTTCATGCTCCTCCAATTTTTCAGAACGTTTCATGCTCCTCATAATTTTCACACATTTTGAAGCTCTTCATATATTTCACACCTTTTCAGTCTCTTCATGTTTTTCACACCTTTTCAGGCATTTCATGTTTTTTGACAATGATTCATGCTCCTCCTATTTTTCACACCGTTTCATGCTCCTCGTATTTTTGACACCTTTTGAAGCTCTTCATATTTTTCACACCTTTTCATGCTCTTCATATTATTCAACACCTCTTCATGCTCCTCCTATTTTTCAGACCTTTTAATTCTCCTCATATTCTCCACACATTTTGAAGCTCTTCATATATTTCACATGTTTTCAGGCTCCTCATGTTTTAGAGCACCGCTTCATGCTCCTCATATTTTCAGACCGTTTCATGCTCCTCATATATTTGACACCTTTGTAGCTCTTCATATTTTTCACACCTTTTCATGCTCTTCATGTTTTTCAGCACCGCTTCCTGCTCTTCCTATTTTTCAGACCGTTTCATGCTCCTCATATATTTGACACCTTTGGAAGCTCTTCATATTTTTACCTCTTTTCAGGCTCTTCATATTTTTGAACACGGCTTCATGCTCCTCCTATTTTTCAGACCGTTTCATGCTCCTCATATTTTTCACACCTATTGAAGCTCTTCATATTTTTCACACCTTTTAAGGCTCTTCATGTTTTTGAACACCGTTTCATGCTCCTCCTATTTTTCAGACCGTTTCATGCTCCTCATATTTTTGACACCTTTGAATCTCTTCATATTTTTCACACCTTTTGAAACTCTTCTTATTTTTCACACGTTTTCAGTCTCTAAATGTTTTTCAACACCGCTTCATGCTCCTCCTATTTTTCAGACCGTTTCATGCCCCTCATATTTTTGACACGTTTTGAGGATCTTCATATATTTCACACCTTTTCAGGCCCTTCATGTTTTTGAACACCGTTTTATGTTCCTCCTATTTTTCAGACCGTTTCATGCTTCTCATGTATTTCACACCTTTTGAAGCTCTCATATTTTTCACACCTTTTCAGGCTCTTCATGTTTTTGAACCCCGTCATGCTCCTCCTATTTTTCAGACCGTCTCATGCTCCTCATATTTTTGACACCTTTTGAAGCTCTTCATATTTTTCACACCTTTTAAGGCTCTTCATGTTTTTCACCACCGCTTCCTGTTCCTCCTATTTTTCAGACCGTTTCATGCGCCTCATATTTTTGACACCTTTTGAAGCTCTTCGTATTTTTCACACCTTTTCATGCTCTTTATGTTTTCAACACCGTTTCATGCTCCTCCTATTTTTCAGATCGTTTCATGCTCCTCCTATTTTTCAAACCGTTTCATGCTCATCTCATTTTTGACACCTTCTGAAGCTCTTCATATTTTTCACACCTTTTGAATCTCTTCATATTTTTCAAACCTTTTGAAGCTCTTCATATTATTCACACGTTTTCAGTCTCTTCATGTTTTTCAACACCGCTTCATGCTCCTCCTATTTTTCAGACAGTTTCATGCTCCTCATATTTTTGACACATTTTGAGGCTCTTCATATAATTCACACCTTTTCAGGCCCTTCATATTTTGAACACCGTTTCATGCTCCTCGTATTTTTCAGACCGTTTCATGCTCCTGATATTTTTGACACCTTTTGAAGGTCTTCATATTTTTCACACCTTTTCAGGCTCTTCATGTTTTTGAACACCGCTTCATGTTCTTCCTATTTTTCAGACCGTTTCCTGCTCGTTATATTTTTGACACCTTTTCAGGCTCTTCATGTTTTTGAACACCGCTTCATGTTCTTCCTATTTTTCAGACCGTTTCATGCTCGTTATATTTTTGACACCTTTTCAGGCTCTTCAGGTTTTTGAACACCGCTTCAAGCTCCTCCTATTTTTCAGACCGTTTCATGCTCTTCATATGTTTGACACCTTTTGAAGGTTTTCATATTTTTCACACCTTTTCAGGCTCTTCATGTTTTTCAACACCGTTTCATGCTCCTCTTATTTTTCAGACCGTTTCATGCTCCTCATATTTTTGGCACCTTTTGAAGCTCTTCATATTCTTCACACCTTTTCAGGCTCTTCATGTTTTTCAACACCGTTTCATGCTCCTCCTATTTTTCAGACCGTTTCATGCTCCTCATATTTTTGACACCTTTTGAAGCTCTTCATATTTTTCACATCTTTTCAGGCTTTTCAGGTATTGCAACACTGCTTCATGCTCCTCCTATTTTTCAGACCGTTTCATGCTCCTCATATTTTTGACATCTTTTGAAGCTCTTCATATATTTCACACCTTTTCAGGCTCTTCATGTTTTTCAACACCACTTCCTGCTCCTCCTATTTTTCAGACCGTTTCATGGTCATCTCATTTTGGACACCTTTTGAAGCTCTTCATATTTTTCACACCTTTTGAAGCTCTTCATATTCTTCATACGTTTTCATGCTCTTTATGTTTTTCAACACCGCTTCTTACTCCTCAAATTGTTCAGACCCTTTAATGCTTCTCATATTTTTGATACGTTTTGAAGCTCTTCATATTTTTCACACCTTTTCAGGCTCTTCATATTTTTGAACACCCTTTCATTCTCCTCGTATTTTTCAGACCGTTTCATGCTCCTCATATTTTTGACACCTTTTGAAGCTCTTCATATTTTTCACACCTTTTCAGGCTTTTCATGTTTTTGAACACCGCTTCCTGCTCCTCCTATTTTTCACACCTTTTGAACATCTTCATATTTTTCACACCTTTTCATTCTCTTCAGGTTTTTGAACACCGTTTCATGCTCCTCCTATTTTTCAGACCGTTTCATGCTCCTCATGTATTTCACACCTTTTGAAGCTCTTCATATTTTTCACACCTTTTCAGGCTCTCCATGTTTCTCAACACCGCTTCATGCTCCTGCTATTTTTCAGACCGTTTCACGCTCCTCATGTATTTCACACCTTTTGAAGCTCTTCATATTTTTCACACCTTTTCAGGCTCTCCATGTTTCTCAACACCGCTTCATGCTCCTCCTATTTTACAGACCGCTTCATGCTCCTCATATTTTTCACACCTTTAGAAGCTCTTCATATTTTTCACACCTTTTTCAGGCTGTTCATGTTTTTCAACCCCGCTTCATGCTTCTCCTATTTTTCAGACCGTTTCATGCTCCTCATATTTTTCACCCCTTGAAGCTCTTCATAATTTTCACACCTTTTGAAGCTCTTCATATTTTTCACACCTTTTCAGGCTTTTCATGTTTTTCAACACCGCTTCATGCTCCTCCTATTTTTCTGACCTTTTCATGCTCCTCATATTTTTGACAACTTTTGAAGCTCTTCATATATTTCACACCTTTTCTGACTCTTCATATTTTTCAACACCACTTCATGCTCCTCCTATTTTTCAGACCGTTTCATGCTCCTCATATTTTTGACACCTTTTGAAGCTCTTCATATGTTTCCCACCTTTTCAGGCTCTTCATGTTTTTCAACAAAGCATCATGCTCCTCCTATTTTTCAGACCGTTTTATGCACCTCATATTTTTCACACCTTTTGAAGCTCTTCATACTTTGCACACCTTTTCAGGCTGTTCATGTTTTTCAACACCGCTTCATGCTTCTCCTATTTTTCAGACCGTTTTATGCACCTCATATTTTTCACACCTTTTGAAGCTCTTCATATTTTTCACACCTTTTTAGGCTGTTCATGTTTTTCAACACCGCTTCATGCTCCTCCTATTTTTCTGACCTTTTCATACTCCTCATATTTTTCACACCTTTTGAAGCTCTTCATATTTTTCACACCTTTTCATGCTCTTCATGTTTCTCAACACCGTTTCAGGCTCCTCCTATTTTTGACATATTTTGAATCTCTTTGTATTTTTCACAACTTTTCAGGCTCTTCATGTTTTTCAACACTGCTTCATGCTCCTCCTACTTTTCAGACCATTTCATGCTCCTCATGTATTTCACACATTTTGAAGCTCTTTATATTTTTCACATGTTTTCAGGCTCCGCATGTTTTTGAACACGATTTCTTGCTCCTCCTATTTTTCAGACCGTTTCATGCTCCTCATATTTTTGACACCTTTTGAAGCTCTTCATATTTTTCACAATTTTTCAGGCTTTTCATGTTTTTCAACATCGCTTCATGATCCTCCTACTTTTCTGAGCGTTTCATGCTCCTCATATTTTTGAAACCTTTGAAGCTCCTCATATTTTTCACACCTTTTGAAGCTCTTCATATTTTTCACACCTTTTCAGGCTCTTCATGTATTTGAACACCGTTTCATACTCCTCCTATTTTTCAGACCGTTTCATGCTCCTCATATATTTGACACATTTTGATGGTCTTCATGTTTTTCACACCTTTTCAGGCTCTTCATGTTTTTGAACACCGCTTCAAGCTCCTGCTATTTTTCAAACCGTTTCATGTTCCTCATGTATTTCACACCTTTTGAAGCTCTTCATATTTTTCACACCTTTTCAAGCTCTTCATGTTTTGAATGCTGTTTCATGCTCTTCCTATTTTTCAGACCCTTTCATGCTCCTCATATTTTTGACACGTTTTAAGCTCCCCATATTTTTCACACCTTTTGAAACTCTTCATATATTTCACGCTTTTTCAAGCGCTTCATGTTTTTCAACTCAACTCCATGCTCTTCCTATTTTTCAGACCTTTTGATGCTCATCTCATTTTTGACACCTTTTGAAGCTCTTCATATTTTTCACACCTTTTGAAGCTCTTCATATTTTTACACCTTTTGAAGCTCTTCATATTTTTCTCAGCTTTTCAGGCTCTTCATGTTTTTGAACACCGCTTCATGCTCCTCCTATTTTTCAGACCGTTTCATGCTCCTCATGTATTTCACACCTTTTGAAGCTCTTTATATTTTTCACACATATTCAGGCTCTTCATGTTTTTCAACACCGCTTCATGCTCCTCCTGTTTTTCAGACCATTTCATGCTCCTTTTATTTTTGACACCTTTTGAAGCTCTTCATATTTTTCACACCTTTTCAGGTTCTTCATGTTTTTCAACACCGCTTCATGCTCCTCCTATTTTTCAGACCTTTTCATCCTCTTCATCTGTTTGACACCTTTTGAAGCTCTTCATATATTTCACACTTTTTCAGGCTCTTCATGTTTTTCAACACCAGTTCATGTTCCTCCTATTTTTCAGACCGTTTCATGGTCCCCATATTTTTGACACCTTTTGAAGCTCTTCATATTTTTCACATCATTTCTGTCTCTTCATGTTTTTCAACACCGCTTCATGCTCCTCCAATTTTTCAGAACGTTTCATGCTCCTCATAATTTTCACACTTTTTGAAGCTCTTCATATATTTCACACCTTTTCAGTCTCTTCATGTTTTTCACACCTTTTCAGGCATTTCATGTTTTTTGACAATGATTCATGCTCCTCCTATTTTTCACACCGTTTCATGCTCCTCGTATTTTTGACACCTTTTGAAGCTCTTCATGTTTTTCACACCTTTTCAGGCATTTCATGTTTTTTGACAATGATTCATGCTCCTCCTATTTTTCAGACCTTTTAATTCTCCTCATATTCTCCACACATTTTGAAGCTCTTCATATATTTCACATGTTTTCAGGCTCCTCATGTTTTAGAGCACAGCTTCATGCTCCTCATATTTTCAGACCGTTTCATGCTCCTCATATATTTGACACCTTTGTAGCTCTTCATATTTTTCACACCTTTTCATGCTCTTCATGTTTTTCAGCACCGCTTCCTGCTCTTCCTATTTTTCAGACCGTTTCATGCTCCTCATATATTTGACACCTTTGGAAGCTCTTCATATTTTTACCTCTTTTCAGGCTCTTCATATTTTTGAACACGGCTTCATGCTCCTCCTATTTTTCAGACCGTTTCATGCTCCTCATGTATTTCACACCTATTGAAGCTCTTCATATTTTTCACACCTTTTAAGGCTCTTCATGTTTTTGAACACCGTTTCATGCTCCTCCTATTTTTCAGACCGTTTCATGCTCCTCATATTTTTGACACCTTTGAATCTCTTCATATTTTTCACACCTTTTGAAACTCTTCTTATTTTTCACACGTTTTCAGTCTCTAAATGTTTTTCAACACCGCTTCATGCTCCTCCTATTTTTCAGACCGTTTCATGCCCCTCATATTTTTGACACGTTTTGAGGATCTTCATATATTTCACACCTTTTCAGGCCCTTCATGTTTTTGAACACCGTTTTATGTTCCTCCTATTTTTCAGACCGTTTCATGCTTCTCATGTATTTCACACCTTTTGAAGCTCTCATATTTTTCACACCTTTTCAGCCTCTTCATGTTTTTGAACCCCGTCATGCTCCTCCTATTTTTCAGACCGTCTCATGCTCCTCATATTTTTGACACCTTTTGAAGCTCTTCATATTTTTCACACCTTTTAAGGCTCTTCATGTTTTTCACCACCGCTTCCTGTTCCTCCTATTTTTCAGACCGTTTCATGCGCCTCATATTTTTGACACCTTTTGAAGCTCTTCGTATTTTTCACACCTTTTCATGCTCTTTATGTTTTCAACACCGTTTCATGCTCCTCCTATTTTTCAGATCGTTTCATGCTCCTCCTATTTTTCAAACCGTTTCATGCTCATCTCATTTTTGACACCTTCTGAAGCTCTTCATATTTTTCACACCTTTTGAATCTCTTCATATTTTTCAAACCTTTTGAAGCTCTTCATATTATTCACACGTTTTCAGTCTCTTCATGTTTTTCAACACCGCTTCATGCTCCTCCTATTTTTCAGACAGTTTCATGCTCCTCATATTTTTGACACATTTTGAGGCTCTTCATATAATTCACACCTTTTCAGGCCCTTCATATTTTGAACACCGTTTCATGCTCCTCGTATTTTTCAGACCGTTTCATGCTCCTGATATTTTTGACACCTTTTGAAGGTCTTCATATTTTTCACACCTTTTCAGGCTCTTCATGTTTTTGAACACCGCTTCAGGCTCGTCCTATTTTTCAGAACTTTTCATGCTCCTCATATTTTTGACACCTTTTGAAGCTCTTCATATTTCTCACACATTTTCAGGCTCTTCATGTTTTTCAACACCGCTTCATGCTCCTCTTCTTTTTCAGACCGTTTCATGCTCCTCAT
Organism: Dama dama; assembly: GCF_033118175.1. Classification (NCBI taxonomy): domain Eukaryota; kingdom Metazoa; phylum Chordata; class Mammalia; order Artiodactyla; family Cervidae; genus Dama; species Dama dama. Next base: position 1,739,043 of record NW_026870979.1, read on the forward strand.
ATTTTTGACACCTTGTGAAGCTCCTCATATTTTTTACACCTTTTGAAGCTCTTCATATATTTCATACTTTTTCAGGCTCTTCATGATTTGCAACAACACTTCATGCTCCTCCTATTTTTTAGACCGTTTCATGCTCCTCATATTTTTGACACCTTTTGAAGCTCTTCATATTTTTCACACCTTTTCAGGCTCTTCATGTTTCTCAACAGCGCTTCATGCACCTCCTAGTTTTCAGACCGTTTCATGCTCATCTCATTTTTGACACCTTTTGAAGCTCTTCATATTTTTGACACCTTTTGAAGCTCTTCATATTTTTCACAACTTCTCATGCTCTTCATGTTTTTGAACACCGTTTCATGATCCTCCTCTTTTTCAGAACGTTTCATGCTCCTCATATTTTTGACACCTTTTAAAATTCGTCATATTTTTCACACCTTTTAAGGCTCTTCATGTTTTTGAACACCACTTCATGCTCCTCCTATTTTTCAGACCGTTTCATGCTACTCATATACTTGACAGCTTTTGAAGCTCTTTATATTTTTCACACCTTTTCAGACTCTTCATGTATTTGATCAGCGTTTCATGCTCCTTTATATTTCAGACCGTTTCATGCTCCTCATATTTTTGACATCTTTTGAAGCTCTTCATATTTTTCAAACCTTTTCAGGCTCTTCATGTTTTTGAACACCGCTTCATGCTCCTCCTATTTTTCAGACCGTTTCATGCTACTCATATACTTGACAGCTTTTGAAGCTCTTTATATTTTTCACACCTTTTCAGACTCTTCATGTATTTGATCAGCGTTTCATGCTCCTTTATATTTCAGACCGTTTCATGCTCCTCATATTTTTGACACCTTTTGTAGCTCTTCATATTTTTCACACCTTTTCAGGCTCTTCATGTTTTTGAACACCGCTTCATGCTCCTCCTATTTTTCAGACCATTTCATGCTCCTCATATTTTTGACACTTTTTGAAGCTCCTCATATGTTTCACACATTTTGAAGCTCTTCATATATTTCACACCATTTCAGCATCTTCATGTTTTTCAACACCACTTCATGCTCCTCCTTTTTTTCAGACCGTCTCATGCTCCTCATATTTTTCACACTTTTGAAGCTCTTCATATTTTTCACACCTTTTGAATCTCTTTATATTTTTCAAACCTTTTGAAGCTCTTCATATTATTCACACGTTTTCAGTCTCTTCATGTTTTTCAACACCGCTTCATGCTCCTCCTATTTTTCAGACAGTTTCATGCTCCTCATATTTTTGACACATTTTGAGGCTCTTCATATAATTCACACCTTTTCAGGCCCTTCATATTTTGAACACCGTTTCATGCTCCTCGTATTTTTCAGACCGTTTCATGCTCCTCATATTTTTGACACCTTTTGAAGGTCTTTATATTTTTCACACCTTTTCAGGCTCTTCATGTTTTTCAACACCAGTTCATGCTCCTCCGATTTTTCAGACCGTTTCATGGTCCCCATATTTTTGACACCTTTTGAAGCTCTTCATATTTTTCACATCATTTCTGTCTCTTCATGTTTTTCAACACCGCTTCGTGCTCCTCCTATTTCTCAGACCGTTTCATCCTCGTCATATTTTTGACACCTTTTGATGCTCTTCATATTTTTCACACCTTTTGAAGCTCTTCATATTTTTCACACCGTTTCAGGCTCTTCATGATTTTCAACACCGCTTCATGCTCCTCCGATTTTTCAGACCGTTTCATGGTCATCTCATTTTTGACACCTTTTGAAGCTCTTCATATTTTTGACAGCTTTTGAAGCTCTTCATATTTTTCACAACTTCTCATGCTCTTCATGTTTTTGAACACCGTTTCATGATCCTCCTCTTTTTCAGAACGTTTGATTCTCCTCATATTTTTGACACCTTTTAAAATTCTTCATATTTTTCACCCCTTTTTAGGCTCTTCATGTTTTTGAACACCGCTTCATGCTCCTCCTATTTTTCAGACCGTTTCATGCTACTCATATACTTGACAGCTTTTGAAGCTCTTCATATTTTTCACACCTTTTCAGACTCTTCATGTATTTGATCAGCGTTTCATGCTCCTTTATATTTCAGACCGTTTCATGCTCCTCATATTTTTGACACCTTTTGAAGCTCTTCATATTTTTCAAACCTTTTCAGGCTCTTCATGTTTTTGAACACCGCTTCATGCTCCTCCCTATTTTTCAGACCGTTTCATGCTCCTCATATTTTTGACACATTTTGAAGCTCTTCATATTTTTCACACCTTTTCAGGCTCTTCATGTATTTGAACACCGCTTCATGCTCCTCCTATTTTTGACACCTTTTGAAGCTCTTCATATTTTTCACACATTTTCAGGCTCTTCTTGTTTTTGAACACCGCTTCATGCTCCTCCTATTTTTCAGACCGTTTCATGCTCCTCATATTTTTCACATCTTTTGAAGCTCTTCATATTTTTCACACCTTTTCAGGCTCTTTATGTTTTTCAACACCGCTTCATGCTCCTCCTATTTTCCAGACCGTTTCATGCTCCTCATTTTTTTCACACCTTTTGAAGCTCTTCATATTTTTCACACGTTTCATGCTCTTCATGTTTTTAACCACCGCTTCATGCTCATCCTATGTTCCAGAGCGTTTCATGCTCCTGATATTTTTGACACGTTTTGAAGCTCTTCATATTTTTCTCACCTTTTCAGGCTCTCATCTTTTTGAACACAGCTTCTTGCTCCTCCTATTTTTCAGACCGTTTCATGCTCCTCATGTATTTCACACATTTTGATGCCCTTCATATTTTTCACAACTTTTCAGACTCTTCAGGTTTTATAACACGGTTTCATGCTCCTCCTATTTTTCATACTTTTTCATGATCCTCATATTTTTGACACCTTTTGAAGCTCTTCATATTTTTCACACCTTTCCATGCTCTTCATGTTTTTGAACACCGCTTCATGATCCTCCTATTTTTCAGATGGTTTCATGCTCCTCATATTTTTGATACCTTTTGAAGCTCTTCATATTTTTCACACGATTTCAGACTCCTCATGTTTGAAAACCGCATCATGCTCCTCCTATTTTCAGACCGTTTCATGCTCCTTATGTATTTCACACCTTTTGAAGTCCTTCACATTGTTCACACCTTTTCAGGCTTTTCATGTTTTTGAACACAGTTTCAAACTGTTCCTAATTTTCAGACCGTTTCATGCTCCTCATATTTTTGACACCTTTTGAAGCTCTTCATATATTTCACAACTTTTCAGGCTCTTTATGTTTTTCAACAGCACTTCCTCCTCCTCCTATTTTTCAGACCGCTTCATGCTCCTCTCATTTTTGACACCTTTTGATGATCTTCATATTTTTGACACCTTTTGAAGCTCTTCATATTTCTCACACATTTTCAGGCTCTTCATGTTTTTCAACACCGCTTCATGCTCCTCCTTTTTTCAGACCGTTTCATGCTCCTCATATTGTTGACACCTTTTGAAACTCCTCATATTTTTTACACCTTTTGAAGCTCTTCATATATTTCATCCTTTTTCAGGCTCTTCATGATTTGCAACAACACTTCATGCTCCTCCTATTTTTTAGACCGTTTCATGCTCTTCATATTTTTGACACCTTTTGAAGCTCTTCATATTTTTCAAACCTTTTCAGGCTCTTCATGTTTTTGAACACCGTTTCATGCTCCTCCTATTTTTCAAACCATTTCATGATCATCATGTATTTCACACCTTTGAACGTCTTCATTTTTTTCACACCTTTTCAGGCTATTCATGTGTTTCAACACCACTTCATGCTCCTCATCTTTTTCAGACCGTTTGATGCTCATCTCATTTTTGAAACATTTTGAAGCTCTTCATATTTTTCACACCTTTTGAATCTCTTCATATTTTTGAAACCTTTTCAGGCTCTTCATGTTTTAGAACACCGCATCATGCTCCTCCTATTTTTCAGACCGTTTAATGCTCCTCATGTATTTCACACATTTTGAAGCTCTTCATATTTTTCTCACCTTTTCGGGCTCTTCATGTTTTTGAACACCGCTTCATGCTCCTCCAATTTTTCAGACCTTTTCATCCTCCTCATCTGTTTGACACCTTTTGAAGCTCTTCATATTTTTCACACATTTTCAGGCTCTTCTTGTTTTTGAACACCGCTTCATGCTCCTCCTATTTTCCAGACCGTTTCATGCTCCTCATTTTTTTCACACCTTTTGAAGCTCTTCATATTTTTCACACGTTTCATGCTCTTCATGTTTTTAACCACCGCTTCATGCTCCTCCTATTTTCCAGACCGTTTCATGCTCCTCATTTTTTTCACACCTTTTGAAGCTCTTCATATTTTTCACACGTTTCATGCTCTTCATGTTTTTAACCACCGCTTCATGCTCATCCTATGTTCCAGAGCGTTTCATGCTCCTGATATTTTTGACACGTTTTGAAGCTCTTCATATTTTTCACACCTTTTCAGGCTCTTCATGTTTTTGAACACCGCTTCATGCTCCTCCTATTTTTCAGACCGTTTCATGCTCCTCATGTATTTCACACCTTTTGAAGCTCTTCATATTTTTCTCACCTTTTCAGGCTCTCATCTTTTTGAACACAGCTTCTTGCTCCTTCTATTTTTCAGACCGTTTCATGCTCCTCATGTATTTCACACATTTTGATGCCCTTCATATTTTTCACAACTTTTCAGACTCTTCAGGTTTTATAACATGGTTTCATGCTCCTCCTATTTTTCATACTTTTTCATGATCCTCATATTTTTGACACCTTTTGAAGCTCTTCATATTTTTCACACCTTTCCATGCTCTTCATGTTTTTGAACACCGCTTCATGATCCTCCTATTTTTCAGATGGTTTCATGCTCCTCATATTTTTGACACCTTTTGAAGCTCTTCATATTTTTCACACGATTTCAGACTCTGCATGTTTTGAAAACCGCATCATGCTCCTCCTATTTTCAGACCGTTTCATGCTCCTTATGTATTTCACACCTTTTGAAGTCCTTCACATTGTTCACACCTTTTCAGGCTTTTCATGTTTTTGAACACAGTTTCAAACTGTTCCTAATTTTCAGACCGTTTCATGCTCCTCATATTTTTGACACCTTTTGAAGCTCTTCATATATTTCACAACTTTTCAGGCTCTTTATGTTTTTCAACAGCACTTCCTCCTCCTCCTATTTTTCAGACCGCTTCATGCTCCTCTCATTTTTGACACCTTTTGATGATCTTCATATTTTTGACACCTTTTGAAGCTCTTCATATTTCTCACACATTTTCAGGCTCTTCATGTTTTTCAACACCGCTTCATGCTCCTCCTTTTTTCAGACCGTTTCATGCTCCTCATATTGTTGACACCTTTTGAAACTCCTCATATTTTTTACACCTTTTGAAGCTCTTCATATATTTCATACTTTTTCAGGCTCTTCATGATTTGCAACAACACTTCATGCTCCTCCTATTTTTTAGACCGTTTCATGCTCCTCATATTTTTGACACCTTTTGAAGCTCTTCATATTTTTCAAACCTTTTCAGGCTCTTCATGTTTTTGAACACCGTTTCATGCTCCTCCTATTTTTCAAACCATTTCATGATCCTCATGTATTTCACACCTTTGAACGTCTTCATTTTTTTCACACCTTTTCAGGCTATTCATGTGTTTCAACACCACTTCATGCTCCTCATCTTTTTCAGACCGTTTGATGCTCATCTCATTTTTGAAACATTTTGAAGCTCTTCATATTTTTCACACCTTTTGAATCTCTTCATATTTTTGAAACCTTTTCAGGCTCTTCATGTTATAGAACACCGCATCATGCTCCTCCTATTTTTCAGACCGTTTAATGCTCCTCATGTATTTCACACATTTTGAAGCTCTTCATATTTTTCTCACCTTTTCGGGCTCTTCATGTTTTTGAACACCGCTTCATGCTCCTCCAATTTTTCAGACCTTTTCATCCTCCTCATCTGTTTGACACCTTTTGAAGCTCTTCATATATTTCACACTTTTTCAGGCTCTTCATGTTTTTCAACACCAGTTCATGCTCCTCCTATTTTTCAGACCGTTTCATGGTCCCCATGTTTTTGACACCTTTTGAAGCTCTTCATATTTTTCACATCATTTCTGTCTCTTCATGTTTTTCAACACCGCTTCATGCTCCTCCAATTTTTCAGAACGTTTCATGCTCCTCATATTTTTCACACTTTTTGAAGCTCTTCATATATTTCACACCTTTTCAGTCTCTTCATGTTTTTCACACCTTTTCAGGCATTTCATGTTTTTCAACAATGATTCATGCTCCTCCTATTTTCCACACCGTTTCATGCTCCTCATATTTTTGACACCTTTTGAAACTCTTCATATTTTTCACACCTTTTCAGGCTCTTCATATTATTCAACACCTCTTCATGCTCCTCCTATTTTTCAGACCTTTTAATTCTCCTCATATTTTTCACACATTGTTAAGCTCTTCATATATTTCACTTCTTTTCAGGCTCTTCATGTTTTAGAGCACCGCTTCATGCTCCTCATATTTTCAGACCGTTTCATGCTCCTTATACAATTGACACCTTTGTAGCTCTTCATATTTTTCACACCTTTTCATGCTCTTTATGTTTTTCAGCACCGCTACTTGCTCTTCCTATTTTTCAGACCGTTTCATGCTCCTCATATATTTGACACCTTTGGAAGCTCTTCATATTTTTACCTCTTTTCAGGCTCTTCATGTTTTTGAACACGGCTTCATGCTCCTCCTATTTTTCAGACCGTTTCATGCTCCTCATATTTTTCACACCTATTGAAGCTCTTCATATTTTTCACACCTTTTAAGGCTCTTCATTTTTTTGAACACCGTTTCATGCTCCTCCTATTTTTCAGACCGTTTCATGCTTCTCATGTATTTCACAGCTTTTGAAGCTCTCATATTTTTCACACCTTTTCAGGCTCTTCATATTTTTGAACCCCGTCATGCTCCTCCTATTTTTCAGACCGTCTCATGCTCCTTATATTTTTGACACCTTTTGAAGCTCTTCATATTTTTCACAGCTTTTAAGGCTTTCATGTTTTTCAACACCGCTTCATGCTCCTCCTATTTTTCAGACCGTTTCATGCGCCTCATATTTTTGACACCTTTTGAAGCTCTTCGTATTTTTCACATCTTTTCATGCTCTTTATGTTTTCAACACCGTTTCATGCTCCTCCTATTTTTCAGATCGTTTCATGCTCCTCCTATTTTTGAAACCGTTTCATGCTCATCTCATTTTTGACACCTTCTGAAGCTCTTCATATTTTTCACACCTTTTCAGGCTCTTCATGTTTTTGAACACCGCTTCATGTTCTTCCTATTTTTCAGACCGTTTCGTGCTCGTCATATTTTTGACATCTTTTCATGCTCTTCAGGTTTTTGAACACCGCTTCAAGCTCCTCCTATTTTTCAGACCGTTTCATGCTCTTACTATTTTTGACACATTTTGAAGCTCTTCATATTTTTCACACCTTTTCAGGCTCTTCATGTTTTTCAACACCGTTTCATGCTCCTCCTCTTTTTCAGACCGTTTCATGCTCCTCATATTTTTGGCACCTTTTGAAGCTCTTCATATTCTTCACACCTATTCAGGCTCTTCATGTTTTTCAACACCACTTTATGCTCCTCCTCTTTTTCAGACCGTTTCATGCTCCTCATATTTTTGACACCTTTTGAAGCTCTTCATATTTTTCACATCTTTTCAGGCTTTTCATGTATTGCAACACTGCTTCATGCTCCTCCTATTTTTCAGACCGTTTCATGCTCCTCATATTTTTGACACCTTTTGAAGCTCTTCATATATTTCACACCTTTTCAGGCTCTTCATGTTTTTCAACACCACTTTCTGCTCCTCCTTTTTTTTCAGACCGTTTCATGGTCATCTCATTTTGGACACCTTTTGAAGCTCTTCATATTTTTCACACCTTTTGAAGCTCTTCATATTCTTCATACGTTTTCATGCTCTTTATGTTTTTCAACACCGCTTCTTACTCCTCCTATTGTTCAGACCGTTTAATGCTTCTCATATTTTTGATACGTTTTGAAGCTCTTCATATTTTTCACACATTTTCAGGCTCTTCATATTTTTCAACACCGCTTCATGCTCCTCCTTTTTTCAGACCGTTTCATGCTCCTCATATTGTTGACACCTTTTGAAACTCCTCATATTTTTTACACCTTTTGAAGCTCTTCATATATTTCATACTTTTTCAGGCTCTTCATGATTTGCAACAACACTTCATGCTCCTCCTATTTTTTAGACCGTTTCATGCTCCTCATATTTTTGACACCTTTTGAAGCTCTTCATATTTTTCACACCTTTTCAGGCTCTTCATGTTTTTGAACACCGCTTCATGCTCCTCCTATTTTTCAGACCGTTTCATGCTCCTCATATTTTTGACACATTTTGAAGCTGTTCATATTTTTCACACCTTTTCAGGCTCTTCATGTTTTTGAACACCGCTTCATGCTCCTCCTATTTTTCAGACCATTTCATGCTCCTCATATTTTTGACACTTTTTGAAGCTCCTCATATGTTTCACACATTTTGAAGCTCTTCATATATTTCACACCATTTCAGCATCTTCATGTTTTTCAACACCACTTCATGCTCCTCCTTTTTTTCAGACCATTTCATGCTCCGCATAATTTTGACACCTTTTGAAGCTCTTCATATTTTTCACACTTTTGAAGCTCTTCATATTTTTCACACCTTTTCAGGCTCTTCATGTTTTTCAAAACCACTTCATGCTCCTCCTATTTTTCAGACCGTTTCATGCTCATCTACTTTTTGACACCTTTTGAAGCTCTTCATATTTTTCACACCTTTTGAAACTCTTCATATTTCTCACACCTTTTCAGGCTCTTCATGTTTTTCAACACCATTTCATGCTCCTCCTATTTTTCATACCGTTTCATGCTCCTCATATTTTTGACACCTTTTGAAGCTTTTCATATTTTTCACAACTTTTCAGGAACTTCATGTTTCTGAACACCGCTTCATACTCCTCCTATTGTTCAGACCGTTTCATGCTCCTCATATTTCTCACACCTTTTGAATCTCTTCATATTTTTCACAAATTATCAGGCTCTTCATGTTTTTGAACACCACTTCATGCTCCTCCTATTTTTCAGAGAGTTTCATGCTCCTCATGTATTTCACACCTTTTGAAGCTCTTCATATTTTTCACACTTTTTCAGGCTCTTCATCTTTTTCCACACCACTTCATGCTTCTCCTATTTTTCAGACCGTTTCATGCTCCTCATATTTTTGACACCTTTTGAAGCTCTTCATATTTTTCACACTTTTCAGGCTCTTCATGTTTTTCAACACCACTTCATGCTCCTCCTATTTTTCAGACCTTTTCATGCTCCTCATATTTTTGATACCTTTAGAAGCTCTTCATATTTTTCACACTTTTCAGGCTCTTCATGTTTTTCAACACCACTTCATGCTTCTCCTATTTTTCAGACCGTTTCATGCTCCTCATATTTTTGACACATTTTGAAGTTCTTCATATTTTTCACACCTTTTCAGGCTCTTCATGTTTCTGAACACCGCTTCATCCTCCTCCTATTTTTCAGACCGTTTCATGCTCCTCATATTTTTGACACTTTTTGAAGCTCCTCATATGTTTCACACATTTTGAAGCTCTTCATATATTTCACACCATTTCAGGCTCTTCATGTTTTTAAAACCACTTCATGCTCTCCTATTTTTCAGACAATTTCCTGCTCATCGATTTTTGACACATTTTGAAGCTCTTCATATTTTTCACACCTTTTGAAGCTCTTCATATTTTTCACACTTTTCAGGCTCTTCATGTTTTTGAACTCCGCTTCATGCTCCTCCTATTTTTCAGACCTTTTCATGCTCCTCATGTATTTCACATCTTTTGAAGCTCTTCATATTTTTCACACTTTTTCAGGCTCTTCATTTTTTTCCACACCACGTCATGCTTCTCCTATTTTTCAGACTGTTTCATGCTCCTCATGTATTTCACACCTTTTGAAGCTCTTCATATTTTTCACACCTTTTCAGGCTCTTCATGTTTTTGATCAGCATTTCATGCTCCTTTTATTTTTCAGACCGTTTCATGCTCCTCATATTTTTGACACCTTTTGAAGCTCTTCATATTTTTCACACATTTTCAGGGTCTTCATGTTTTGAACACCGCTTCATGCTCCTCCTATTTTTCAGACCGTTTCATGCTCCTCATATTTTTGACACCTTATGAAGCTCTTCATATTTTTCACACTTTTCAGGCTCTTCATGTTTTTTAACACCACTTCATGCTCCTCCTATTTTTCAGACATTTTCATGCTCCTCCTATTTTTCAGACCGTTTCATGTCCTCATAATTTTGACACTTTTTGAAGCTCCTCATATTTTTCACACGTTATGAAGGTCTTCATATATTTCACAACATTTCAGGCTCTTCATGTTTTTCAACACCACTTCATGCTCCTCCTATTTTTCAGAGAGTTTCATGCTCCTCATGTATTTCACACCTTTTGAAGCTCTTCATATTTTTCACACCTTTTCAGGCTCTTCATATTTTTCAACACTACTTCTTGCTCCTCCAATTTTTCAGACCGTTTCATGCTCATCTAATTTTTGACACCTTTTGAAGCTATGCGTATTTTTCACAACTTTTCAGGCTCTTCATGTTTTTGAACACCACTGCATGCTTCTCCTATTTTTCAGACAGTATCATGCTATTCATTTTTTTCACACCTTTTGAAGCTCTTCATATTTTTCACATCTTTTCAGGCTCTTCATGTTTTTGAACACAATTTCATGCTCCTCCTATTTTTCAGAGAGTTTCATGCACCTCATGTATTTTACACCTTTTGAAGCTCTTCATATTTTGCACACATTTTCAGGCTTTTCATGTTTTTCACAACCACTTCATGCTGCTCCTATTTTTCAGACCGTTTCATGCACATCTCATTTTTTACACCTTTTGAAGCTCCTTATATTTTTCACACCATTTTCAGGCTCTTCATGTTTTTCAACACCGCTTTATGATCCTCCTATTTTTCAGACCGTTTCATATTCCTCATATTTTGAGACATTTTGAAGCTCTTCATATTTTCCCACGTTTTCAAGCTCTTTATGGTTTTCAACACCACTTGATGCTCCTCCTATTTTTCATACCGTTTCATGGTCCTCATATTTTTCACACCTTTTGAAATTCTTCATATTTTTCACACATTTTCAGGCTTTTCATGTTTTTCAAAACCGCTTCATGCTTCTCCTATTTTTCAGACCGTTTCATGCTCCTTATAATTTTTACACATTTTGAAGCTCTTCATAATTTTCACCCCTTTTCAGGCTCTTCCTGTTTTTGAACACCACTTCATGCTCCCACTTATTTTTCAGACCGTATCATGCTCCTCATATTTTTGACAACTTTTGAAGCTCTTCATAATTTTCACACCTTTTCAAGCTCTTCTTGGTTTTGAACAACGCTTCATGCTCCTCCTATTTTTCAGACCGTTTCAACTCCTCATATTTTTGACACCTTTTGAAGCTATTCACATTTTCCCACCTTTTCAGGCTCTTCATGTTTTTCAACACCATTTCATGCTCCTCCTATTTTTCAGACCGTTTCATGGTCATCTCTTTTTGACACCTTTTGAAGCTCTTCATATTTTTCACACTTTTTGAAGCTCTTCATGTTTTTCAACACTGCTTCATGCTCCTCCTAATTTTCAGACTGTTTCATGCTTCTCATATTTTTGACACCTTTTGAAGATCTTCATATTTTTAACACCTTTTCAAGCTCTTCATGTCTTTCAAAACCGCTTCATGCTCCTCCTAATTTTCAGACTGTTTCATGCTCTTCATATTTTTGACACCTTTTGAAGCTCTTCATATTTTTCACACCTTTTCTTTCTCTTCATTTTTTTGAACACCGCATCATGCTCCTCCTATTTATCAGACAGTTTCATGCTCCTCATGTATTTCACATCTATTGAGGCTCTACATATTTTTCACACCTTTTCAGGCTCTTCATGTTTTTCCACACCGTTTCTCGCTCCTCCTATTATTCAGACCGTTTTATGCTCCTCTTATTTTTCAGACCATTTCATGTTCCTCATATTTTTGACACGTTTTGAAGCTCTTCATATTTTTCACACCTTTTCAGGCTCTTCATGTTTTTGAACACCGCTTCATGCTCCTCCTATTTTTCAGACCGTTTCATGCTCGTCATATTTTGGACACCTTTTGAAGCTCTTCATATTTTCCACACCTTTTCAGGTTCTTCATGTTTTTCAACACCACTTCATGCTCCTCCGTTTTTGCAGACCGTTTCATGCTCCTCATATTTTTGACACATTTTGTAGCTCTTCATATTTCTCACACCTTTTCATGCTCTTCATATTTTTCAACAACGCTTCATGCTCCTCCTATTTTTCAGACCGTTTCATTCTCATCTCATTTTGACACCTTTTGAAGCTCTTCATATTTCTCACACCTTTTCATGCTCTTCAATTTTTTCAACACCATTTCATGCTCCTCCTATTTTTCATACCATTTCATGCTCCTCATATTCTTTACAGCTTTTGAAGCTCTTCATATTTTTCACACCTTTTCAGGGTCTTCATGTTTTTGAACAGCATTTCATGCTGTGCCTATTTTTCAGACCGTTTCATGCTCCTCATATTTTTGACACGTATTGGGGCTCTTCATATTTTTCACACCATTCCAGGCTCTTCATATTTTTGAACACAGTTTCATTCTCCTCCAATTTTTCAGACCATTTCGTGCTCCTCATATTTTTGACAGCTTTTGAAGCTCTTCATCTTTTTCACACCTTTTCAGGCTCTTCATGTTTTTGAACATCGCTTCATGCTCCTCCTATTTTTCAGATGGTTTCATGCTCCTCATGTATTTCACACCTTTTGAAGCTCTTCGTATTTTTCACACCTTTTCAGGATCTTCATGTTTTTGAACACCGCTTCATGCCCCTCCTATTTTTTCGACCGTTTCATTCTCCTCATATTTTTGATACCTTTTGAAGCTCTTCATATATTTCACACCTTTTCAGGCTCTTCATGTTTTTAACACCATTTCATGCTCTCCTATTTTTTAGACCATTTCCTGCTCATCGATTTTTGACACTTTGAAGGTCTTCATATTTTTCACACCTTTTGAAGCTCTTAATATTTTTCACACGTTTTCAGGCTCTTCACGTTTTTCAACACCGCTTCATGCTCCTCCTATTTTTCAGACCGTTTCATGCTCCTCATATATTTGACACGTTTTGAAGCTCTTCATATTTTTCACCACTTTTCAGTCTCTTCATGTTTTTGAACACCGTTTCATGCTCTTCCAATTTGTCAAACCGTTTCATGCTCCTCATATTTTTGACACCTTTTGAAGCTCTTCATATTTTTGACAACTTTTCAGGCTCTTCATGTTTTTGAACACCACTTCTTGCTCCTTATTTTTTGCAGATCGTTTCATACTCCTCATATTTTGACACCTTTTGAAGCTCTTCATATTTCTCACATCTTTTCAGGCTCTTCATGTTTTTCAGCACCGATTCATGCTGCTCCTATTTTTCAGACCGTTTCATGCTCATCTCTTTTTTGACACCTTTTGAAGCTTTGCATATTTTTCACAACTTTTCAGGCTCTTCATGTATTTGAACACCGCTTCAGGCTAATCCTATTTTTCAAACCATATCATGTTCATCATATTTTTCACACTTTTGAGGCTCTTCATATTTTTCACACCTTTTCATGGTCTTCATGTTTTTGAACACCACTTCATGCTCCTCCTATTTTTCAGACCGTTTAATCCTCCTCATGTATTTCACACCTTTTGAAGCTCTTCATAATTTTCACATCTTTTCATGCTCTTCATGTTTTTGAACACCATTTCATGCTCCTCTTATTTTGCAGACGGTTTCATGCTGCTCATATTTTTACACCTTTTCAAGCTCTTCATATATTTCACACCTTTTCAGGCTCTTCATGTTTTTGAACACCGCTTCATGCTCCTCCTATTTTTCAGACCGTTTCATGCTCATCTCATTTTTTACACCTTTTGAAGCTCTTCATATTTTGCACACCTTTCCAGGCTCTTCATGTTTTTCAGCTCCACTTCATGCTCCTCCTATTTTTCAGACCGTTTCATGCTCCTCATATTTTTCACACCTTTTCAAGCTCTTCATATATTTCACACCTTTTCAGGCTCTTCATGTTTTTGAACACCGCTTCATGCTCCTCCTATTTTCAGACCGTTTCATGCTCATCTCATTTTTTACACTTTTTGAAGCTCTTCATTTTTTTCACACCTTTTCTGGCTCTTCATGTTTTTGAACACAGCTTCATACTCCTCCTATTTTTCAGACCGTTTCATTATTCTCATGTTTTTGACACCTGTTGAAGCTCTTCACATTTTTCACACCTTTTCAGGCTCTTCACGATTTTCAACAACGCTTCATGATCCTCCTATTTTTCAGACCGTTTCATGCTCTTCCTATTTTTGAGACTGTTTCAGGCTCCTCATATTTTTGACAGGTTATGAAGCTCTTCATATTTTTCACACCTTTTCAGGCTCTTCATGTTTTTCAACACCGCTTCATGCTCCTCCTATTTTACAGACCGTTTCATGCTCCTCTCATTATTCATACCTTTTGAAGCTCTTCATATTTTTCACACCTTTTCAGGCTCTTCATGTTTTTGAACACCGCTTCATGCTCCTCCTATTTATCACACCGTTTCATGTTACTCTTATTTTTCAGACCGTTTCAAGCTCCTCATATATTTGACACCTTTTGAAGCTCTTCATATTTTTCACAGCTTTTCAGGATCTTCATGTTTTTCAACACTGTTTCATGCTCCTCCTGTTTTTCAGACCGTTTCATGCTCCTCCTATTTTTCAGACCGTTTCATGCTCCTCATGTATTTCACACCTTTTGAAGCTCTTCATATTTTTGACACGTTTTCAGACTCTTCATGTTTTTCAACACCGTTACATGCTCCTCCTATTTTTCAGACCGTTTCCTGCTCCTCATAATTTTGACACCTTTTGAAGCTCTTCATATTTTTCACACCTTTTCAGGCTCTTCATGTTTTTGAGCCCAGCTTCATGCTCTTCCTATTTTTCAGGCCGTTTCATGCTCCTCATGTATTTCACACCTTTTTAAACTCTTCATATTTTTCACAGCTTTTCACGCTCTTCATGTTTTTGATCACCGTTTTATGCTGCATTTATTTTTCACACCGTTTCCTGCTCCTAATATTTTTGACACCTTTTTAAGCTGTTCATATTTTTCACACCTTTTCAGGCTCTTCATGTTTTTCAACACCGCTTCATGTTCCTCGTATTTTTCAGACCATTTCATGCTCCTCATATTTTTGACACTTTTTGAAGCTCTTCATATATTTCACACCTTTTCAGGCTCTTCATGTTTTTCAACACCACTTCGTGCTCCTCCTATTTTTCAGACCGTTTCTTGCTTATCTCATTTTTGACAACTTTTGAAGATCTTCATATTTTTCACAGCTTTTGAAGCTCTTTGTATTTTTCACACTTTTTCAGGCTCTTCATGTTTTTAACACCGTTACATGCTTCTCCTTTTTTTCAGACCATTTCATGCTCCTCATATTTTTGACACCTTTTGAAGCTTCATATTTTTCACACTTTTCAGGCTCTTCATATTTTTGAACACCGCTTGATGCTCCTCCTGTTTCAGACCGTTTCATGCTCATCTAATTTTTGACACCTTTTGAAGCTCTTCATATTTTTCACATTTTTGAAGCTCTTCATATTTTTCACATCTTTTCAGGCTCGTTATGATTTTCAACACAGCTTAATTCTCCTCCTATTTTTCAGACCGTTTCATGCTCATCTCATTTTTGACACCTTTTGAAGCTCTTCATATTTTTCACATCTTTTGAAGCTCTTCATATTTTTCACACATTTTCAGGCTCTTCATGTTTTTCAACACCGCTTCTTGCTCCTCCTATTTTTCTGACCGTTTCATGCTCCTCATATTTTTGACACGTTTTGAAGCTCTTCATATTTTTCACACCTTTTCAGGCTCTTCATGTTTTTGAACACCATTTCATGCTCCGCCTATTTTTCAGACCGTTTCATTCTCCTCATATTTTTGACACCTTTTGAAGCTCTTCATATTTTTCACACCTTTTGAAGCTCTTCATATTGTTCACACCTTTTCAGGCTGTTCATGTTTTTCAACACCGCTTCATGCTCCTGCTATTTTTCAGACCGTTTCATACTCCTCATATTTTTGACATTTTTTAAGGCTCTTCATATTTTTCAAACCTTTTCAGGCTCTTCATGTTTTTGAACACGGTTTCATGATCCTCCTATTTTTCAGAAAGTTTCATGCTCCTCATATTTTTGACACCTTTTAAAACTCTTCATATTTTTCACACCTTTTCAGGCTCTTCCTGTTTTTCAACACCATTTCATGCTCCTCTTATTTTTCAAACCGTTTCATGCTGCTCCTATTTTTCAGACCGTTTCATGATCCTCATATTTTTGAAACCTTTTGAAGCTCTTCATATTTTTCACACATTTTCAAGCTCTTCAAGATTTTCAACAATGCTTCATGCTCCTCCTTTTTTTCAGACTGTTTCGTGCTCCTCATATATTTGACAGCTTTTGAAGCTCTTCATATTTTTCACACCTTTTCAGGCTCTTCATGTTTTTCAACACAGCTTCCTGCTCCTCCTATTTTTCAGACCGTTTCATTCTCCTCAAGTTTTTGACACCTGTTGAAGCTCCTCACATTTTTCATACCTTTTCAGGCTCTTCACGATTTTCAACACCGCTTCATGATCCTCCTATTTTTCAGACCGGTTCATGCTCTTCCTATTTTTCAGACCATTTCTTGCTCCTCCTATTTTTCAGACCGTTTCATTCCCCTCATATATTTGACACATTTTGAAGCTCTTCCTATTTTTCCACACCTTTTCAGGCTCTTCATGTTTTTCCACACCGTTTAATGCTCCTCCTATTTTTCAGACCGTTTCATTCTCCTCATATATTTGACACATTTTAAAGCTCTTCCTATTTTTCCACAACTTTTCAGGCTCTTCATGATTTTCAACACCGCTTAATGCTCCTCCTATTTTTCAGACCGTTTCATGCTCATTTCATTTTTGACACCTTTTGAAGCTCTTCATATTTTTCATACATTTTCAGGCTCTTCATATTTTTCGCACCTTTTCAGGCTCTTCATGTTGTTGAACACCGCTTCATTCTCCTCCTTTTTTTCAGACCGTTTCTTTCTCCTCATATATTTGACACTTTTTGAAGCTCTTCATATTTTTCACACCTTTTCAGGCTCTTCATGTTTTTGAACACCGATCCATGCTCCTCCTATTTTTCAGACCGTTTCATGCTCCTCATATTTTTCACACCTTTTGAAGCTCTTCATATTTTTCACACCTTTTCAGGCTCTTCATGTTTTTGAACACAGCTTCATGCTCCTCCTATTTTTCAGATCGTTTCATGCTCCTCCTATTTTCCGACCGTTTCTTGCTCCTCATATTTTTGACACTTTTTGAAGCTCTTCATATTTTTTACACCTTTTCTGGCTCTTCATGTTTTTGAACACAGCTTCATGCTCCTCCTATTTTTCAGACCGTTTCATGCTCGTCATATTTTTCACACCTTTTAAAGCTCTTCATATTTTTCACACCTTTTCAGGCTCTTCATGTTTTTCAGCACCAGTTCATGCTCCTCCTATTTTTCAGACCGTTTCATGCTCATCTCATTTTTTACACCTTTTGAAGCTCTTCATATTTTGCACACCTTTTCAGGCACTTCATGTTTTTCAGCTCCACTTCATGCTCCTGCTATTTTTCAGACCGTTTCATGCTGCTCTCATTTTTTACACCTTTTGAAGCTCTTCATATTTTTCACACCTTTTCAGGCTCTTCATGTTTTTCAACACCGCTTCATGCTCCTGCTATTTTTCAGACCGTTTCATACTCCTCATATTTTTGACATTTTTTAAGGCTCTTCATATTTTTCACACCTTTTCAGGCTCTTCATGTTTTTGAACACGGTTTCATGATCCTCCTATTTTTCAGAAAGTTTCATGCTCCTCATAATTTTGACACCTTTTAAACCTCTTCATATTTTTCACACCTTTTCAGGCTCTGCATGTTTTTCAACACCGGTTCATGCTCCTCCTCTTTTTCAGAAAGTTTCATGCTCCTCATATTTTTGAAACCTTTTGAAGCTCTTCATATTTTTCTCACATTTTCAGGCTCTTCCTGTTTTTCAACACCATTTCATGCTCCTCTTATTTTTCAGACCGTTTCATGTTGCTCCTATTTTTAAGACCGTTTCATGATCCTCATATTTTTGAAACCTTTTGAAGCTCTTCATATTTTTCACACCTTTTCAAGCTCTTCAAGATTTTCAACAACGCTTCATGCTCCTCCAATTTTTCAGACCGTTAAATGCTCGTCATATTTTTCACACCTATTAAAGCTCTTCATATTTTTCTCACCTTTTCAGGCTCTTCATGTTTTTCAGCACCAGTTCATGCTCCTCCTATTTTTCAGACCGTTTCATGCTCATCTCATTTTTTACACCTTTTGAAGCTCTTCATATTTTGCACACCTTTTCAGGCACTTCATGTTTTTCAGCTCCACTTCCTGTTCCTCCTATTTTTCAGACCGTTTCATGCTGCTCTCATTTTTTACACCTTTTGAAGCTCTTCATATTTTTCACACCTTTTCAGGCTCTTCATGGTTTTCAACACAGCTTCATGCTCCTCCTATTTTTCAGATCGTTTCATGCTACTCCTCTTTTTCAGACCGTTTCTTGCTCCTCATATTTTTGACACTTTTTGAAGCTCTTCATATTTTTCACACTTTGTCTAGCTCTTCATGTTTTTCAACACAGCTTCATGCTCCTCCTATTTTTCAGACCGTTTCATTCTCCTCAAGTTTTTGACACCTGTTGAAGCTCTTCACATTTTTCACACCATTTCAGGCTCTTCACGATTTTCAACACCGCTTCATGATCCTCCTATTTTTCAGTCCGTTTCATGCTCTTCCTATTTTTCAGACCGTTTCATGCTCCTCCTATTTTTCAGACCGTTTCCTTCTCCTCATATATTTGACACATTTTGAAGCTCTTCCTATTTTTCCACACCTTTTCAGGCTCTTCATGATTTTCAACACCGCTTAATGCTCCTCCTATTTTTCAGACCGTTTCATGCTCATCTCATTTTTGACACCTTTTGAAGCTCTTCATAATTTTCACACCTTTTCAGGCTCTTCATATTTTTTGCACCTTTTCAGGCTCTTCATGTTGTTGAACACAGCTTCATGCTCCTCCTAATTTTCAGACCGTTTAATGCTCCTCATAATTTTGACACCTTTTTAAGCTCTTCACATTTTTCACCCCTTTTCAGGCTCTTCATGTTTTTGAACACCGCTTCATGCTCCTGCTATTTTTCAGACCGTTTCATGCTCATCTCATTTGACAGCTTTTGAAGCTCTTCATATTTTTCACACCTTTTGAAGCTCTTCATATTTTTCACACATTTTCAGGCTCTTCATGTTTTTCAACATCGCTTCTTGCTCCTCCTATTTTTCAGACCATTTCATGCTCCTCATATTTTGACACGTTTTGAAGCTCTTAATAGTTTTCACACCTTTTCAGGCTCTTCATGTTTTTGAACACCGTTTCATGCTCCGCCTATTTTTCAGACCGTTTCATTCTCCTCATATTTTTGACACCTTTTGAAGCTCTTCATATTTTTCACACCTTTTGAAGCTCTTCATATCTTTCACACCTTTTCAGGCTCTTCATGTTTTTCAACACCGCTTCATGCTCCTGCTATTTTTCAGACCATTTCATACTCCTCATATTTTTGACATTTTTTAAGTCTCTTCATATTTTTCACACCTTTTCAGGCTCTTTATGTTTTTGAACACGGTTTCATGATCCTCCTATTTTCAGAAAGTTTCATGCTCCTCATATTTTTGACACCTTTTAAACCTCTTCATATTTTTCACACCTTTTCAGGCTCTTCATGTTTTTCAACACCGGTTCATGCTCCTCCTCTTTTTCAGAAAGTTTCATGCTCCTCATATTTTTGAAACCTTTTGAAGCTCTTCATATATTTCTCACATTTTCAGGCTCTTCCTGTTTTTCAACACCATTTCATGCTCCTCTTATTTTTCAGACCGTTTCATGTTGCTCCTATTTTTCAGACCGTTTCATGATCCTCATATTTTTGAAACCTTTTGAAGCTCTTCATATTTTTCACACCTTTTCAAGCTCTTCAAGATTTTCAACAACGCATCATGCTCCTCCTTTTTTTCAGACCATTTCATGCTCATCTCATTTTTGACAGCTTTTGAAGCTCTTCATATTTTTCACACCTTTTCAGGCTCTTCATGTTTTTGAACACCGCTTCATGCTCCTCCTTTTTTTCAGACCGTTTCTTTCTCCTCATATATTTGACACTTTTTGAAGCTCTTCATATTTTTCACAACTTTTCAGGCTCTTCATGTTTTTGAACACCGATCCATGCTCCTCCTATTTTTTCAGACCGTTTCATGCTCCTCATATTGTTCACACCTTTTGAAGCTCTTCATATTTTTCACACCTTTTCAGGCTCTTCAGGTTTTTCAGCTCCACTTCATGCTCCTCCTATTTTTCAGACCGTTTCATGCTGCTCAAATTTTTTACACCTTTTGAAGCTCTTCATATTTTTCACACCTTTTCAGGCTGTTCATGTTTTTGAACACAGCTTCATGCTCCTCCTATTTTTCGGATCGTTTCATGCTCCTCCTATTTTCCAAACGTTTCTTGCTCCTCATATTTTTGACACTTTTTGAAGCTCTTCATATTTTTCACACCTTTTCTGGCTCTTCATGTTTTTGAACACAGCTTCATGCTCCTCCAATTCTCCAGACCGTTTCATGCTCGTCATATTTTTCACACCTTTTAAAGCTCTTCATATTTTTCACACCTTTTCAGGCTCTTCATGTTGTTCAGCACAAGTTCATGCTCCTCCTATTTTTCAGACCGTTTTATGCTCATCTCATTTTTTACACCTTTTGAAGCTCTTCATATTTTGCACACCTTTTCAGGCACTTCATGTTTTTCAGCTCCACTTCATGCTCCTCCTATTTTTCAGACCGTTTCATGCTGCTCTCATTTTTTACACCTTTTGAAGCTCTTCATATTTTTCACACCTTTTCAGGCTCTTCATGTTTTTCAACACAGCTTCATGCTCCTCCTATTTTTCAGATCGTTTCATGCTACTCCTATTTTTCAGACCGTTTCTTGCTCCTCATATTTTTGACACTTTTTGAAGCTCTTCATATTTTTCACACTTTGTCTGGCTCATCATGTTTTTGAACACAGCTTCATGCTCCTCCTATTTTTCAGACCGTTTCATTCTCCTCAAGTTTTTGACACCTGTTGAAGCTCTTCACATTTTTCACACCATTTCAGGCTCTTCACGATTTTCAACACCGCTTCATGATCCTCCTATTTTTCAGTCCGTTTCATGCTCTTCCTATTTTTCAGACCGTTTCATGCTCCTCCTATTTTTCAGACCGTTTCCTTCTCCTCATATATTTGACACATTTTGAAGCTCTTCCTATTTTTCCACACCTTTTCAGGCTCTTCATGATTTTCAACACCGCTTAATGCTCCTCCTATTTTTCAGACCGTTTCATGCTCATCTCATTTTTGACACCTTTTGAAGCTCTTCATAATTTTCACACCTTTTCAGGCTCTTCATATTTTTTGCACCTTTTCAGGCTCTTCATGTTGTTGAACACAGCTTCATGCTCCTCCTAATTTTCAGACCGTTTAATGCTCCTCATAATTTTGACACCTTTTTAAGCTCTTCACATTTTTCACCCCTTTTCAGGCTCTTCATGTTTTTGAACACCGCTTCATGCTCCTGCTATTTTTCAGACCGTTTCATGCTCATCTCATTTGACAGCTTTTGAAGCTCTTCATATTTTTCACACCTTTTGAAGCTCTTCATATTTTTCACACATTTTCAGGCTCTTCATGTTTTTCAACACCGCTTCTTGCTCCTCCTATTTTTCAGACCATTTCATGCTCCTCATATTTTGACACGTTTTGAAGCTCTTAATAGTTTTCACACCTTTTCAGGCTCTTCATGTTTTTGAACACCGTTTCATGCTCCGCCTATTTTTCAGACCGTTTCATTCTCCTCATATTTTTGACACCTTTTGAAGCTCTTCATATTTTTCACACCTTTTGAAGCTCTTCATATCTTTCACACCTTTTCAGGCTCTTCATGTTTTTCAACACCGCTTCATGCTCCTGCTATTTTTCAGACCATTTCATACTCCTCATATTTTTGACATTTTTTAAGTCTCTTCATATTTTTCACACCTTTTCAGGCTCTTTATGTTTTTGAACACGGTTTCATGATCCTCCTATTTTTCAGAAAGTTTCATGCTCCTCATATTTTTGACACCTTTTAAACCTCTTCATATTTTTCACACCTTTTCAGGCTCTTCATGTTTTTCAACACCGGTTCATGCTCCTCCTCTTTTTCAGAAAGTTTCATGCTCCTCATATTTTTGAAACCTTTTGAAGCTCTTCATATATTTCTCACATTTTCAGGCTCTTCCTGTTTTTCAACACCATTTCATGCTCCTCTTATTTTTCAGACCGTTTCATGTTGCTCCTATTTTTCAGACCGTTTCATGATCCTCATATTTTTGAAACCTTTTGAAGCTCTTCATATTTTTCACACCTTTTCAAGCTCTTCAAGATTTTCAACAACGCATCATGCTCCTCCTTTTTTTCAGACCATTTCATGCTCATCTCATTTTTGACAGCTTTTGAAGCTCTTCATATTTTTCACACCTTTTCAGGCTCTTCATGTTTTTGAACACCGCTTCATGCTCCTCCTTTTTTTCAGACCGTTTCTTTCTCCTCATATATTTGACACTTTTTGAAGCTCTTCATATTTTTCACAACTTTTCAGGCTCTTCATGTTTTTGAACACCGATCCATGCTCCTCCTATTTTTTCAGACCGTTTCATGCTCCTCATATTGTTCACACCTTTTGAAGCTCTTCATATTTTTCACACCTTTTCAGGCTCTTCAGGTTTTTCAGCTCCACTTCATGCTCCTCCTATTTTTCAGACCGTTTCATGCTGCTCAAATTTTTTACACCTTTTGAAGCTCTTCATATTTTTCACACCTTTTCAGGCTGTTCATGTTTTTGAACACAGCTTCATGCTCCTCCTATTTTTCGGATCGTTTCATGCTCCTCCTATTTTCCAAACGTTTCTTGCTCCTCATATTTTTGACACTTTTTGAAGCTCTTCATATTTTTCACACCTTTTCTGGCTCTTCATGTTTTTGAACACAGCTTCATGCTCCTCCAATTCTCCAGACCGTTTCATGCTCGTCATATTTTTCACACCTTTTAAAGCTCTTCATATTTTTCACACCTTTTCAGGCTCTTCATGTTGTTCAGCACAAGTTCATGCTCCTCCTATTTTTCAGACCGTTTTATGCTCATCTCATTTTTTACACCTTTTGAAGCTCTTCATATTTTGCACACCTTTTCAGGCACTTCATGTTTTTCAGCTCCACTTCATGCTCCTCCTATTTTTCAGACCGTTTCATGCTGCTCTCATTTTTTACACCTTTTGAAGCTCTTCATATTTTTCACACCTTTTCAGGCTCTTCATGTTTTTCAACACAGCTTCATGCTCCTCCTATTTTTCAGATCGTTTCATGCTACTCCTATTTTTCAGACCGTTTCTTGCTCCTCATATTTTTGACACTTTTTGAAGCTCTTCATATTTTTCACACTTTGTCTGGCTCATCATGTTTTTGAACACAGCTTCATGCTCCTCCTATTTTTCAGACCGTTTCATTCTCCTCAAGTTTTTGACACCTGTTGAAGCTCTTCACATTTTTCACACCATTTCAGGCTCTTCACGATTTTCAACACCGCTTCATGATCCTCCTATTTTTCAGTCCGTTTCATGCTCTTCCTATTTTTCAGACCGTTTCATGCTCCTCCTATTTTTCAGACCGTTTCCTTCTCCTCATATATTTGACACATTTTGAAGCTCTTCCTATTTTTCCACACCTTTTCAGGCTCTTCATGATTTTCAACACCGCTTAATGCTCCTCCTATTTTTCAGACCGTTTCATGCTCATCTCATTTTTGACACCTTTTGAAGCTCTTCATAATTTTCACACCTTTTCAGGCTCTTCATATTTTTTGCACCTTTTCAGGCTCTTCATGTTGTTGAACACAGCTTCATGCTCCTCCTAATTTTCAGACCGTTTAATGCTCCTCATAATTTTGACACCTTTTTAAGCTCTTCACATTTTTCACCCCTTTTCAGGCTCTTCATGTTTTTGAACACCGCTTCATGCTCCTGCTATTTTTCAGACCGTTTCATGCTCATCTCATTTGACAGCTTTTGAAGCTCTTCATATTTTTCACACCTTTTGAAGCTCTTCATATTTTTCACACATTTTCAGGCTCTTCATGTTTTTCAACACCGCTTCTTGCTCCTCCTATTTTTCAGACCATTTCATGCTCCTCATATTTTGACACGTTTTGAAGCTCTTAATAGTTTTCACACCTTTTCAGGCTCTTCATGTTTTTGAACACCGTTTCATGCTCCGCCTATTTTTCAGACCGTTTCATTCTCCTCATATTTTTGACACCTTTTGAAGCTCTTCATATTTTTCACACCTTTTGAAGCTCTTCATATCTTTCACACCTTTTCAGGCTCTTCATGTTTTTCAACACCGCTTCATGCTCCTGCTATTTTTCAGACCATTTCATACTCCTCATATTTTTGACATTTTTTAAGTCTCTTCATATTTTTCACACCTTTTCAGGCTCTTTATGTTTTTGAACACGGTTTCATGATCCTCCTATTTTTCAGAAAGTTTCATGCTCCTCATATTTTTGACACCTTTTAAACCTCTTCATATTTTTCACACCTTTTCAGGCTCTTCATGTTTTTCAACACCGGTTCATGCTCCTCCTCTTTTTCAGAAAGTTTCATGCTCCTCATATTTTTGAAACCTTTTGAAGCTCTTCATATATTTCTCACATTTTCAGGCTCTTCCTGTTTTTCAACACCATTTCATGCTCCTCTTATTTTTCAGACCGTTTCATGTTGCTCCTATTTTTCAGACCGTTTCATGATCCTCATATTTTTGAAACCTTTTGAAGCTCTTCATATTTTTCACACCTTTTCAAGCTCTTCAAGATTTTCAACAACGCATCATGCTCCTCCTTTTTTTCAGACCATTTCATGCTCATCTCATTTTTGACAGCTTTTGAAGCTCTTCATATTTTTCACACCTTTTCAGGCTCTTCATGTTTTTGAACACCGCTTCATGCTCCTCCTTTTTTTCAGACCGTTTCTTTCTCCTCATATATTTGACACTTTTTGAAGCTCTTCATATTTTTCACAACTGTTCAGGCTCTTCATGTTTTTGAACACCGATCCATGCTCCTCCTATTTTTCAGACCGTTTCATGCTCCTCATATTGTTCACACCTTTAGAAGCTCTTCATATTTTTCACACCTTTTCAGGCTCTTCAGGTTTTTCAGCTCCACTTCATGCTCCTCCTATTTTTCAGACCGTTTCATGCTGCTCAAATTTTTTACACCTTTTGAAGCTCTTCATATTTTTCACACCTTTTCAGGCTGTTCATGTTTTTGAACACAGCTTCATGCTCCTCCTATTTTTCAGATCGTTTCATGCTCCTCCTATTTTCCAACCGTTTCTTGCTCCTCATATTTTTGACACTTTTTGAAGCTCTTCATATTTTTCACAGCTTTTATGGCTCTTCATGTTTTTGAACACAGCTTCATGCTCCTCCAATTTTCCAGACCGTTTCATGCTCGTCATATTTTTCACACCTTTTGAAGCTCTTCATATTTTTCACATTTTTGAAGCTCTTCATATTTTTCACACCTTTTCAGGCTCTTCATGATTTTCAACACCGGTTAATGCTCCTCCTATTTTTCAGACCGTTTCATGCTCATCTCATTTTTGACACCTTTTGAAGCTCTTCATAATTTTCACACCTTTTCAGGCTCTTCATATTTTTCGCACCTTTTCAGTCTCTTCATGTTGTTGAACACAGCTTCATGCTCCTCCTATTTTTCAGACCGTTTAATGTTCCTCATAATTTTGACACCTTTTTAAGCTCCTCACATTTTTCACCCCTTTTCAGGCTCTTCATGTTTTTGAACACCGCTTCATGCTCCTGCTATTTTTCAGACCGTTTCATGCTCATCTAATTTGACAGCTTTTGAAGCTCTTCATATTTTTCACACCTTTTGAAGCTCTTCATATTCTTCACACATTTTCAGGCTCTTCATGTTTTTCAACACCGCTTCTTGCTCCTCCTATTTTTCAGACCGTTTCATGCTCTTCATAATTTGAACGTTTTGAAGCTCTTCATATTTTTCACACCTTTTCAGGCTCTTCAT
Organism: Dama dama; assembly: GCF_033118175.1. Lineage (NCBI taxonomy): Eukaryota > Metazoa > Chordata > Mammalia > Artiodactyla > Cervidae > Dama > Dama dama. The sequence goes on from NW_026870979.1 coordinate 1,765,570, forward strand.
GTTTTTGAACACCGTTTCATGCTCCGCCTATTTTTCAGACCGTTTCATTCTCCTCATATTTTTGACACCTTTTGAAGCTCTTCATATTTTTCACACCTTTTGAAGCTCTTCATATTTTTCACACCTTTTCAGGCTCTTCATGTTTTTCAACACCGCTTCATGCTCCTGCTATTTTACAGACGATTTCATACTCCTCATATTTTTGACATTTTTTAAGGCTCTTCATATTTTTCACACCTTTTCAGGCTCTTCATGTTTTTGAACACGGTTTCATGATCCTCCTATTTTTCAGAAAGTTTCATGCTCCTCATATTTTGCCACCTTTTAAACCTCTTCATATTTTTCACACCTTTTCAGGCTCTTCATGTTTTTCAACACCGGTTCATGCTCCTCCTCTTTTTCAGAAAGTTTCATGCTCCTCATATTTTTGAAACCTTTTGAAGCTGTTCATATTTTTCTCACATTTTCAGGCTCTTCCTGTTTTTCAACACCATTTCATGCTCCTCTTATTTTTCAGATCGTTTCATGTTGCTCCTATTTTCAGACCGTTTCATGATCCTCATATTTTTGAAACCATTTGAAGCTCTTCATATTTTTCACACCTTTTCAGGCACTTCATGTTTTTCAGCACCATTTAATGTCCTCCTATTTTTCAGACCGTTTCATGCTCATCTCATTTTTTACACCTTTTGAAGCTCTTCATATATTGCACACCTTTTCAGGCACTTCATGTTTTTCAGCTCCACTTCATGCTCCTCCTATTTTTCAGACCGTTTCATGCTGCTCAAATTTTTTACAGCTTTTGAAGCTCTTCATATATTTCACACCTTTTCAGGCTCTTTATGTTTTTGAACGCCACTTCATGCTCCTCGTATGTTTCAGACCGTTTCATGCTCCTCATATTTTTGACACGTTTTGGGGCTCTCATATTCTTCACACCATTTCCAGGCTCTTCATATTTTTGAACACCGTTTCATGCTCCTCCTATTTTTCAGAACGTTTCATGCTCCTCATATTTTTGACACGTTTTGGGCTCTTCATATTTTTCACACCATTCCAGGCTCTTCATATTTTTGAACACCGTTTCATACTCCTCCTATTTTTCAGACCGTTTCATCCTCCTCATATTTTTGACACCGTTTGAAGCTCTTCATATTTTTCATACCTTTTCAGGCTCTCCATATTTTTGAACACCGCTTCATGCTCCTCCTATTTTTGAGACCGTTTCATGCTCCTCATATTTTTGACACCTTTTGAAGCTCTTAATATTTGTCACACCTTTTCAGGCTCTTCATGTTTTTGAACATCGCTTTATCCTCCTCCTATTTTTCAGACCGTTCCCTGCTCTTCATATTTTTCAAACCTTTTGAAGCTCTTCATATTTTTCACACCTTTTCAGGCTCTTCATATTTTTAAACACCGCTTCATGCTCCTTCTTTTTTTCAGACCGTTTCATGTTCCTCATATTTTTGACACCTTTTGAAGCTCTTCATATTTTTCATACCTTTTCAGGCTCTCCATATTTTTGAACACCGCTTCATGCTACTCCTATTTTTGAGACCGTTTCATGCTCCTCATATTTTTGACACCTTTTGAAGCTCTTCATATTTGTCACACCTTTTCAGGCTCTTCATGTTTTTGAACTCGGCCTTATCTTCCTCCTATTTTTCAGACCGTTCCATGCTCTTCATATTTTTCAAACCTTTTGAAGCTCTTCATATTTTTCACACCTTTTCAGGCTCTTCATGTTTTTAAACACCGCTTCATGCTCTTCCTAATTTTCAGACCGTTTCATGCTCCTCATATTTTTCACACCTTTTGAAGCTCTTCATATTTTTCACACCTTTTCATGCTCTTCATTTTTTTCACACCGTTTCATGCTCCTCCTATTTTTCAGACGTTTCATGCTCCTCATATTTTTCACACTTCTTGAAGCTCTTTATATTTATCACACCTTTTCAGGCTCTTCATGTTTTTTAACACCGCATCATGCTCCTCCTATTTTTGAGATCGTTTTATGCTCCTCATATTTTTCACACCTTTTGAAGCATTTCATATTTTTTGCACCTTCTCAGGCGCTTCATGTATTTGAGCACAGATTCATGCTCCTCCTATATTTCAGACCGTTTCATGCTCCTCCTATTTTTCAGATTGTTTCATGCACGTCTTATTATTGACACCTTTTGAATCTCTTCATATTTTTCACCCCTTTTCAGGCTCTTCATGTTTTTGAACACCGCTTCATGGTCCTGCTATTTTTCAGACCGTTTCATGCTCATCTCATTTGACAGCTTTTGAAGCTCTTCATATTTTTCACACCTTTTGAAGCTCTTCATATTCTTCACACATTTTCAGGCTCTTCATGTTTTTCAACACCGCTTCTTGCTCCTCCTATTTTTCAGACCGTTTCATGTTCCTCATATTTTGACACGTTTTGAAGCTCTTCATGTTTTTCACACCTTTTCAGGCTCTTCATGTTTTTGAACACCGTTTCATGCTCCGCCTATTTTTCAGACCGTTTCAGGCTCCTCATATTTTTGACACCTTTTGAAGCTCTTCATAATTTTCACACCTTTTGAAGCTCTTCATATTTTTCACACCTTTTCATGCTCTTCATGTTTTTCAACACTGCTTCATAATCCTCCTATTTTTAAGACCGTTTCATGTTGCTCCTATTTTTCAGACCGTTTCATTCTCCTCATATTTTTGACACCTTTTGAAGCTCTTCATATTTTTCACACCTTTTGAAGCTCTTCATATTTTTCACACCTTTTCAGGCTCTTCATGTTTTTCAACACCGCTTCATGATCCTCCTATTTTTCAGAAAGTTTCATGCTCCTCATATTTTTGACACCTTTTAAACGTCTTCATATTTTTCACACCTTTTCAGGCTCTTCATGTTTTTCAAAACCATTTCATGCTCCTCTTATTTTTAAGACCGTTTCATGTTGCTCCTATTTTTCAGACCGTTTCATGATCCTCATATTTTTGAAACCTTTTGAAGCTCTTCATATTTTTCACACCTTTTCAAGCTCTTCAAGATTTTCAACAACGCTTCATGCTCCTCCTTTTTTTCAGACCGTTTCTTTCTCCTCATATATTTGACACTTTTTGAAGCTCTTCATATTTTTCACACCTTTTCAGGCTCTTCATGTTTTTGAACACTGATCCATGCTCCTCCTATTTTTCAGATCGTTTCATGCTCCTCATATTTTTCACACCTTTTGAAGCTCTTCATATTTTTTACACCTTTTCAGGCTCTTCATGTTTTTCAGCACCATTTAATGTCCTCCTATTTTTCAGACCGTTTCATGATCATCTCATTTTTTACACCTTTTGAAGCTCTTCTTATATTGCACACCTTTTCAGGCCCTTCATGTTTTTCAGCTCCACTTCATGCTCCTCCTATTTTTCAGACCGTTTCATGCTGCTCAAATTTTTTACACCTTTTGAAGCTCTTCATATATTTCACACCTTTTCAGGCTCTTTATGTTTTTGTACGCCACTTCATGCTCCTCGTATGTTTCAGACCGTTTCATGCTCCTCATATTTTTGACACGTTTTGGGGCTCTCATATTCTTCACACCATTTCCAGGCTCTTCATATTTTTGAACACCGTTTCATGCTCCTCCTATTTTTCAGAACGTTTCATGCTCCTCATATTTTTGACACGTTTTGGGCTCTTCATATTTTTCACACCATTCCAGGCTCTTCATATTTTTGAACACCGTTTCATACTCCTCCTATTTTTCAGACCGTTTCATGCTCCTCATATTTTTGACACCTTTTGAAGCTCTTCATATTTTTCATACCTTTTCAGGCTCTCCATATTTTTGAACACCGCTTCATGCTCCTCCTATTTTTGAGACCGTTTCATGCTCCTCATATTTTTGACACCTTTTGAAGCTCTTAATATTTGTCACACCTTTTCAGGCTCCTCATGTTTTTGAACATCGCTTTATCCTCCTCCTATTTTTCAGACCATTCCCTGCTCTTCATATTTTTCAAACCTTTTGAAGCTCTTCATATTTTACACACCTTTTCAGGCTCTTCATGTTTTTCAACACAGCTTCATGCTCCTCCTATTTATCAGACCGTTTCATTCTCCTCAAGTTTTTGACACCTGTTGAAGCTCTTCACATTTTTCACACCATTTCAGGCTCTTCACGATTTTCAACACCGCTTCATGATCCTCCTATTTTTCAGACCGTTTCATGCTCTTCTTATTTTTCAGACCGTTACATGTTGCTCTTATTTTTCACACATCTTGAAGCTCTTTATATTTGTCACACCTTTTCAGGCTCTTCATGTTTTTTAACACCGCTTCATGCTCCTCCTATTTTTGAGATCGTTTCATGGTCCTCATATTTTTCACACGTCTTGAAGCTCGTCATATTTTTCGCACCTTCTCAGGCGCTTCATGTATTTGAGCACAGATTCATGTTCCTCCTATTTTTCAGACCGTTTCATGCTCCTCATATTTTTCACACATCTTGAAGCTCTTTATATTTGTCACACCTTTTCAGGCTCTTCATGTTTTTTAACACCGCTTCATGCTCCTCATATTTTTGACACCTTTTGAAGCTCTTAATATTTGTCACACCTTTTCAGGCTCTTCATGTTTTTGAACATCGCTTTATCCTCCTCCTATTTTTCAGACCGTTCCCTGCTCTTCATATTTTTCAAACCTTTTGAAGCTCTTCATATTTTTCACACCTTTTCAGGCTCTTCATATTTTTAAACACCGCTTCATGCTCCTTCTTTTTTTCAGACCGTTTCATGTTCCTCATATTTTTGACACCTTTTGAAGCTCTTCATATTTTTCATACCTTTTCAGGCTCTCCATATTTTTGAACACTGCTTCATGCTACTCCTATTTTTGAGACCGTTTCATGCTCCTCATATTTTTGACACCTTTTGAAGCTCTTCATATTTGTCACACCTTTTCAGGCTCTTCATGTTTTTGAACTCGGCCTTATCTTCCTCCTATTTTTCAGACCGTTCCATGCTCTTCATATTTTTCAAACCTTTTGAAGCTCTTCATATTTTTCACACCTTTTCAGGCTCTTCATGTTTTTAAACACCGCTTCATGCTCTTCCTAATTTTCAGACCGTTTCATGCTCCTCATATTTTTCACACCTTTTGAAGCTCTTCATATTTTTCACACCTTTTCATGCTCTTCATTTTTTTCACACCGTTTCATGCTCCTCCTATTTTTCAGACGTTTCATGCTCCTCATATTTTTCACACATCTTGAAGCTCTTTATATTTGTCACACCTTTTCAGGCTCTTCATGTTTTTTAACACCGCTTCATGCTCCTCCTATTTTTGAGATCTTTTTATGCTCCTCATATTTTTCACACCTTTTGAAGCATTTCATATTTTTCACACCTTCTCAGGCGCTTCATGTATTTGAGCACAGATTCATGCTCCTCCTATATTTCAGACCGTTTCATGCTCCTCCTATTTTTCAGATTGTTTCATGCACGTCTTATTATTGACACCTTTTGAATCTCTTCATATTGTTCACCCCTTTTCAGGCTCTTCATGTTTTTGAACACCGCTTCATGGTCCTGCTATTTTTCAGACCGTTTCATGCTCATCTCATTTGACAGCTTTTGAAGCTCTTCATATTTTTCACACCTTTTGAAGCTCTTCATATTCTTCACACATTTTCAGGCTCTTCATGTTTTTCAACACCGCTTCTTGCTCCTCCTATTTTTCAGACCGTTTCATGTTCCTCATATTGTGACACGTTTTGAAGCTCTTCATGTTTTTCACACCTTTTCAGGCTCTTCATATTTTTGAACACCGTTTCATGCTCCGCCTATTTTTCAGACCGTTTCAGTCTCCTCATATTTTTGACACCTTTTGAAGCTCTTCATAATTTTCACACCTTTTGAAGCTCTTCATATTTTTCACACCTTTTCAGGCTCTTCATGTTTTTCAACACTGCTTCATAATCCTCCTATTTTTAAGACCGTTTCATGTTGCTCCTATTTTTCAGACCGTTTCATTCTCCTCATATTTTTGACACCTTTTGAAGCTCTTCATATTTTTCACACCTTTTGAAGCTCTTCATATTTTTCACACCTTTTCAGGCTCTTCATGTTTTTCAACACCGCTTCATGATCCTCCTATTTTTCAGAAAGTTTCATGCTCCTCATATATTTGACACCTTTTAAACGTCTTCATATTTTTCACACCTTTTCAGGCTCTTCATGTTTTTCAAAACCATTTCATGCTCCTCTTATTTTTAAGACCGTTTCATGTTGCTCCTATTTTTCAGACCGTTTCATGATCCTCATATTTTTGAAACCTTTTGAAGCTCTTCATATTTTTCACACCTTTTCAAGCTCTTCAAGATTTTCAACAACGCTTCATGCTCCTCCTTTTTTTCAGACCGTTTCTTTCTCCTCATATATTTGACACTTTTTGAAGCTCTTCATATTTTTCACACCTTTTCAGGCTCTTCATGTTTTTGAACACTGATCCATGCTCCTCCTATTTTTCAGATCGTTTCATGCTCCTCATATTTTTCACACCTTTTGAAGCTCTTCATATTGTTTACACCTTTTCAGGCTCTTCATGTTTTTCAGCACCATTTAATGTCCTCCTATTTTTCAGACCGTTTCATGATCATCTCATTTTTTACACCTTTTGAAGCTCTTCTTATATTGCACACCTTTTCAGGCACTTCATGTTTTTCAGCTCCACTTCATGCTCCTCCTATTTTTCAGACCGTTTCATGCTGCTCAAATTTTTTACACCTTTTGAAGCTCTTCATATATTTCACACCTTTTCAGGCTCTTTATGTTTTTGAACGCCACTTCATGCTCCTCGTATGTTTCAGACCGTTTCATGCTCCTCATATTTTTGACACGTTTTGGGGCTCTCATATTCTTCACACCATTTCCAGGCTCTTCATATTTTTGAACACCGTTTCATGCTCCTCCTATTTTTCAGAACGTTTCATGCTCCTCATATTTTTGACACGTTTTGGGCTCTTCATATTTTTCACACCATTCCAGGCTCTTCATATTTTTGAACACCATTTCATACTCCTCCTATTTTTCAGACCGTTTCATGCTCCTCATATTTTTGACACCTTTTGAAGCTCTTCATATTTTTCATACCTTTTCAGGCTCTCCATATTTTTGAACACCGCTTCATGCTCCTCCTATTTTTGAGACCGTTTCATGCTCCTCATATTTTTGACACCTTTTGAAGCTCTTAATATTTGTCACACCTTTTCAGGCTCCTCATGTTTTTGAACATCGCTTTATCCTCCTCCTATTTTTCAGACCATTCCCTGCTCTTCATATTTTTCAAACCTTTTGAAGCTCTTCATATTTTACACACCTTTTCAGGCTCTTCATGTTTTTCAACACAGCTTCATGCTCCTCCTATTTTTCAGACCGTTTCATTCTCCTCAAGTTTTTGACACCTGTTGAAGCTCTTCACATTTTTCACACCATTTCAGGCTCTTCACGATTTTCAACACCGCTTCATGATCCTCCTATTTTTCAGACCGTTTCATGCTCTTCTTATTTTTCAGACCGTTTCATGTTGCTCTTATTTTTCACACATCTTGAAGCTCTTTATATTTGTCACACCTTTTCAGGCTCTTCATGTTTTTTAACACCGCTTCATGCTCCTCCTATTTTTGAGATCGTTTCATGGTCCTCATATTTTTCACACGTCTTGAAGCTCGTCATATTTTTCGCACCTTCTCAGGCGCTTCATGTATTTGAGCACAGATTCATGTTCCTCCTATTTTTCAGACCGTTTCATGCTCCTCATATTTTTCACACATCTTGAAGCTCTTTATATTTGTCACACCTTTTCAGGCTCTTCATGTTTTTTAAAACCGCTTCATGCTCCTCCTATTTTTGAGATCGTTTCATGGTCCTCATATTTTTCACACCTTTTGAAGCTCTGCATATTTTTCGCACCTTCTCAGGCGCTTCATGTATTTGAGCACAGATTCATGTTCCTCCTATTTTTCAGACCGCTTCATGCTCCTCCTATTTTTCAGACCGTTTCATGCTCCTCATATTTTTGACACCTTTTGAAGCTCTTCATTTTTTTCACACCTTTTCAGGCTCTTCATGTTTTTGAACACCGCTTCATGCTCCTCCTATTTTTGAGACCGTTTCATGCTCCTCATATTTTTGACACCTTTTGAAGCTCTTCATATTTTTCACACCTTTTCATGCTCTTCATGTTTTTCACACCGTTTCATGCTCCTCCTATTTTTCAGACCGTTACATGCTCCTCATATATTTCACACGTTTTGAAGCTCTTTATATTTGTCACACCTTTTCAGGCTCTTCTTGTTTTGAACACCGCTTCATGCTCCTCCTATATTTCAGACCGTTTCATGCTCCTCCTATTTTTCAGACTGTTTCATGCACATCTTATTATTGACACCTTTTGAAGCTTTTCATTTTTTTCACACCTTTTCAGGCTCTTCATGTTTTTCAACACCGCTTCATGCTCCTCCTATTTTTCAGACCATTTCATGCTCCTCATGTATTTCACACCTTTTGAAGCTCTTCATATTTTCCATATCTTTCAGGCTCTTCATGTTTTTAAAAACCGCTTCATGCTCCTATTTTTCACACCGTTTCATGCTCCTCATATTTTTGACACTTTTTGGGCTCTTCATATTTTTCACACCATTCCAGGCTCTTCATATTTTTGAACACCGTTTCATACTCCTCCTATTTTTCAGACCGTTTCCTGCTCCTCATATTTTTGACACCTTTTGAAGCTCTTCATATATTTCACACCTTTTCAGGCTCTTCATGTTCTTTAACACCGCTTCATGCTCCTCCTATTTTTCAGACAGTTTCATGCTCCTCATATTTTTCACACCTTTTGAAGCTTGACATAATTGCACAGCTTTTCAGGCTCTTCATGGTTTTGAATATCGCTTCATGCTCCTCCTATTTTTCAGACCGTTTCATGCTCCTTATATTTTTGACACCTTTTGAAGCTCTTCATATATTTCACACCTTTTCAGGCACTTCATGTTTTTCAACACCACTTCATTCTTCTCCTATTTTTCAGACCGTTTCATGCTCCTCATATTTTTGACACCTTTTGAAGCTCTTCATATATTTCCCACTTTTTCAGGCTCATCATGTTTTTCAACACCACTTCATGCTCCTCCTATTTTTCAGGCCGTTTCATGCTCATCTCATTTTTGACACCTTTTGAAGCTCTTCATATTTTTCACACCTTTAGAAGCTCTTCATATTTTTCACACGTTCTCAGCCTCTTCATGTTTTTCAACACCGCTTCATGCACCTCCATTTTTTCAGACCGTTTCATGCTCATCTCATTTTTGACACGTTTTGTAGGTCTTCATATTTTTCACAAATTTTCATGCTCTTCATGTCTTCGAACACCATTTCATGCTCCTCCTATTTTTCAGACCGTTTCATGCTCCTCATATTTTTCACACCTTTTGAAGCTCTTCATATTTTTCACACCTTTTTAGGCTCTTCACGTTTTTCAACACCACTTCATGCTCCTCCTATTTTTCAGACAGTTTCATGCTCCTAATATTTTTGACACCTTATGAAGCCCTTCATATTTTCCACACCTTTTCAGACTCTTCATGCTTTTCAAAACCGCTTCATGCTCCTCCTATTTTTCAGACCGGTTCATGCTCCTCATATTTTTCACATCTTTTGATGCTCTTCATATTTTTCACACCTTTTCAGGCTCTTCATGTTTTTAAACATCACTTCTTGCTGCTCCTATTTTTCAGACCGTTTCATGCTCCTCATATTTTTGACACATTTTGAAGATCTTCATATTTCTCACACCTTTTCAGGCTCTTCATGTTTTTCGACACCGCTTCATGACCCTCCTATCTTTCAGACCATTTCATGCTCATCTCATTTTTGACACTTTTTGAAGCTCTTCATATATTTCACACCTTTTGAAGCTCTTCATAATTTTCACACGTTTTCAGGCTCTTCATGTTTTTCAACAAGACTTCATGCTCCTCCTATTTTTCAGACCGTTTCAAGCTCCTCATGTATGTCACACCATTTGAAGCTCTTCATATTTTCCACACCTTTTCAGGCTCTTCATGTTTTTCAACACCGCTTCATGCTCCTCCTATCTTTCAGACCATTTCATGCTCATCTCATTTTTGACACCTTTTGAAGCTCTTCATATATTTCACACCTTTTGAAGCTCTTCAGAATTTTCACACGTTTTCAGGCTCTTCATGTTTTTCAACACGGCTTCATGCTCCTCCTATTTTTCTGATCGTTTCCCGCTTCTCATATGTTTCACACCTTTTGAAGCTCTTCATGTTTTTTAACAACTTTTCATGCTCCTCCTATATTTCAGACAGTTTCATGCTCCTCATATTTTGACACCTTTTGAAGCTCTTCATATTTTTCACACCTTTTCACGGTCTTCATGTTTTTCTACACCACTTCATGCTCCTCCTATTTTTCAGACCGTTTCCTGCTCCTCATATTTTTGACACCTTTTGAAGCTCTTTATATGTTTCACACCTTTTGTAGCTCTTCATGTTTTTTAACACCGTTTCATGCTCCTCCTATTTTTCAGACCGTTTCATGCCCCTCATATTTTTGACAGCTTTTGAAGCTCTTCATATACATCACACCTTTTCAGGCTCTTCATGTTCTTTAACACCGCTTCATGCTCCTACTATTTTTCAGACCGTTTCCTGCTCCTCATATTTTTCACACCTTTTGAAGCTTGACATAATTTCACAGCTTTTCAGGCTCTTCATGTTTTTGAATACCGCTTCATGCTCCTCCTATTTTTCAGACCGTTTCATGCTCCTCATATATATGACACATTTTGAGGCTCTTCATATTTTTCACACCTTTTCAGGCTCTTCATGTTTTTGAACTCGTTTTCTTGCTCCTCCGATATTTCAGACCGTTTCATTCTCCTCATATTTTTGACACCTTTTGAAGCTCTTCATATTTTTCACACATTTTCAGTCTCTTCATGTTTTTCTACACCGCTTCATGCTCCTCCTATTTTTCAGACCGTTTCATGCTCCTCATATTTTTGACACCTTTTGAAGATCTTCCTATTTTTCACACCTTTTCAGGTTCTTCATATTTTTCAACACAACTTCATGCTCCTCGTAATTTTCAGACCGTTACATGCTCCTCATATTTTTGAAACCTTTTGAAGCTCTTCATATATTTCACACCTGTTCAGGCTCTTCATGTATTTCAACACCGTTTCATGCTACTCCTATTTTTCAGACCGTTTCATGCTCCTCTTATTTTTGTCACCTTTTGAAGCTCTTCATATTTTTCACACCTTTTCAGGCTCTTCATGTTTTTCAACACCATTTCATGCTCCTCCTCTTTTTCAGACCGTTTCATGCTCCTCATATTTTTGCCACCTTTTGAAGCTCTTCATATTTTTCACACCTTTTCAGGCTCTTCTTGTTTTTCAACACCGCTTCATGCTCCTCCTATTTTTCATACCGTTTCATGCTCCTCATATTTTTGACACCTTTTGAAGCTCTTCATATGTTTCACAACTTTTGAAGCTCTTCATGTTTTTTAACACCGTTTCATGCTCCTCCTATTTTTCTGATCGTTTCCCGCTCCTCATATGTTTCACACGTTTTGAAGCTCTTCATGTTTTTTAACACCTTTTCATGCTCCTCCTATATTTCAGACAGTTTCATGCTCCTCATATTTTGACACCTTTTGAAGATCTTCATATTTTTCACACCTTTTCAGGGTCTTCATGTTTTTCTACACCACTTCATGCTCCTCCTATTTTTCAGACAGTTTCCTGCTCCTCATATTTTTGACACCATTTAAAGCTCTTTATATGTTTCACACCTTTTGAAGCTCTTCATGTTTTTTAACACCATTTCATGCTCCTCCTATTTTTCAGACCGTTTCATGCCCCTCATATTGTTGACACCTTTTGAAGCTCTTCATATACTTCACACCTTTTCAGGCTCTTCATGTTCTTTATCACCGCCCCATGCTCCTACTATTTTTCAGACCGTTTCCTGCTCCTCATATTTTTCACATCTTTTGAAGCTTGACATAATTTCACAGCTTTTCAGGTTCTTCATATTTTTGAATACCGCTTCATGCTCCTCCTATTTTCAGACCGTTTCATGCTCCTTGTATTTTTGACACCTTTTGAAGCTCTTCATATTTTTCACACCTTTTCTGGCTCTTCATGTTTTTGAACACCGCTTCATGCTCCTCCTATTTTTCAGACCATTCATGCTCCTCATATTTTTCACACCTTTTGAAGCTTGACATAATTTCACAGCTTTTCAGGCTCTTCATGTTTTTGAATACCGCTTCATGCTCCTCCTATTTTTCAGACTGTTTCATGCTCCTTATATTTTTGACACCTTTTGAAGCTCTTCATATTTGTCACACCTTTTCAGGCTCTTCATATTTTTCAACACCGCTTCATGCTCCTCCTATTTTTCAGACCGTTTCATGCTCCTCATATTTTTGACACCTTTTGAAGCTCTTCATATATTTCCCACTTTTTCAGGCTCATCATATTTTTCAACACCACTTCATGCTCCTCCTATTTTTCAGGCCGTTTCATGCTCATCTCATTTTTGACACCTTTTGAAGCTCTTCATATTTTTCACACCTTTAGAAGCTCTTCATATTTTTCACACGTTCTCAGGCTCTTCATGTTTTTCAACACCGCTTCATGCACCTCCTTTTTTTCAGACCGTTTCATGCTCATCTCATTTTTGACACGTTTTGTAGGTCTTCATATTTTTCACAAATTTTCATGCTCTTCATGTCTTCGAACACCGTTTCATGCTCCTCCTATTTTTCAGACAGTTTCATACTCCTAATATTTTTGACAACTTATGAAGCTCTTAATATTTTCCACACCTTTTCAGACTCTTCATGCTTTTCAAAACCGCTTCATGCTCCTCCTATTTTTCAGACCGGTTCATGCTCCTCATATTTTTCACATCTTTTGATGCTCTTCATATTTTTCACACCTTTTCAGGCTCTTCATGTTTTTAAACATCACTTCTTGCTCCTCCTATTTTTCAGACCATTTAATGCTCCTCATATTTTTGACACATTTTGAAGATCTTCATATTTCTCACACCTTTTCAGGCTCTTCATGTTTTTCAACACCGCTTCATGCCCCTCCTATCTTTCAGACCATTTCATGCTCATCTCATTTTTGATACCTTTTGAAGCTCTTCATATATTTCACACCTTTTGAAGCTCTTCATAATTTTCACACGTTTTCAGGCTCTTCATGTTTTTCAACAAGATTTCATGCTCCTCCTATTTTTCAGACCGTTTCAAGCTCCTCATGTATTTCACACCATTTGAAGCTCTTCATATTTTTCACACCTTTTGAAGCTCTTCATGTTTTTTAACACCTTTTCACGTTCCTCCTATATTTCAGACAGTTTTATGCTCCTCATAGTTTGACACCTTTTGAAGCTCTTCATATTTTTCACACCTTTTCAGGGTCTTCATGTTTTTCTACACCACTTCATGCTCCTCCTATTTATCAGACCGTTTCCTGCTCCTCATATATTTGACACCTTTTGAAGCTTTTCATATATTTCACACCTTTTCAGGCTCTTCATGTTCTTTATCACCGTTTCATGCACCTCCTATTTTTCAGACCGTTTCATGCTCCTCAAATTTTTGAGACCTTTTGAAGCTCTTCATATTTTTTCCACCTTTTCAGGCTCTTCATTTTTGTGAACTCCGCTTCATGTTCCTCCTATTTTTCAGACCGTGTCATGCTCCTCATATTTTTGACACCTTTTGAAGCTCTTCATATTTTTCACACATTTTCAGGCTCTTCATGTTTTTCAATACCACTTCATGCTCCTCTCTTTTTCAGACCGTTTCATGCTCCTCATATATTTCACATATTTTCAGGCTCTTCAAGTTTTTGAACACCGCTTCATGTTCCTCCTATTTTTCAGACCGTGTCATGCTCCTCATATTTTTGACACCTTTTGAAGCTCTTCATATTTTTCACACGTTTTCAGGCTCTTCATGTTTTCAACATCACTTCATGCTCCCCCTGTTTTTCAGACCGTTACATGCTCCTCGTATTTTTGACAACTTTTCAAGCTCTTCATATTTTTCACCCCTTTTCAGGCTCTTCCTGTTTTTGAACACCACTTCATGCTCTTCCTAATTTTCAGACTGTTTCAGGCTCGTCATATTTTTGACTCCTTTGGAGCTCTTCATATTTTTCTCTCCTTTTCAGGCTCTTCATGTTTTTGAACACCACTTCATGCTCTTCCTAATTTTCAGACTGTTTCATGCTACTCATATTTTTGACACCTTTTGAAACTCTTCATATCTTTCACACCTTTTCAGGCTCTTCATGTTTTTCAACAGCGCTTCATGCTCCTCCTATTTTTCAGAACGTTTCATGCTCCTTATATTTTTCACACCTTTTGAAGCTCTTCATACTTTTCAGAACTTTTCAGGCTCTTCATGATTTTGAACACCGTTTCATGCTCCTCCTATTTTTCAGACCGTTTCATGATCCCCATATATTTGACACCTTTTGACGCTCTTCATATTTTTCACGTCTTTTAAGGCTCTTCATGTTTTGAACACCGCTTCATGCTCCTCCTATTTTTCAGACCGTTTCATGCTCCTCATATTTTTGAAAGCTATTGAAGCTCTTCATATATTTCACTCATTTTCCGGGTCTTCATGTTTTTCTACATCACTTCATTCTCCTCCTATTTTTCAGACCGTTTCATGCTCGTCATATTTTTGACACCTTTTGAAGCTCTTCATATGTTTCACACCTTTTCAGGTTCTTCATGTTTTTCAAAACCGCTTCATGCTCCTCCTATTTTTCAGACCGTTTCATGCTCCTCATATTTTTGATACCTTTTGAAGCTCTTCATATTTTTCAAATCTTTTCAGGCTCTTCATGTTTTTGAATACCGATTCATGCTCCTCCTATTTTTCAGACCGTTTCATGCTCCTCATATTTTTGACACCTTTTGAAGCTCTTCATATATTTCACACCTTTTGAAGCTCTTCATGTTTTTTAACACCATTTCATGCTCCTCCTAGTTTTCTGACCGTTTCATGCTCCTCAAATTTTTGACACCTTTTGAAGCTCTTCATATATTTTCCACCTTTTCAGGCTCTTCATTTTTGTGAACTCCGCTTCATGCTCCTCCTTTTCTTCAGACCGTTTCATGCTCATCTCATTTTTGACATCTCTTGAAGCTCTTCATATTTTTCACACCTTTTGAATCTCTTCATATTTTTCATGTTTTTGAAACTCTTCATATTTTTCACACGTTTTCAGGCTCTTCATGTTTTTCAATACCACTTCATGCTACTCCTATTTTTCAGACCGTTTCATGCTCATCTCATTTTTGACACCTTTTGATGCACTTCATATTTTTCACACCTTTTGAAGCTCTTCGTATATTTCACACCTTTTCAGGCTCTTCATGTTTTCAACACCACTTCATGCTCCTCCTATTTTTCAGACCCTTTCATTCTAAACTAATTTTGACACCTTATGAAGCTCTTCATGTTTTTCACACCTTTTCATGCTCTTTATGTTTTTGAACACCGGTTTATGCTCCTCCTATTTTTCAACCCGTTTCACGCTCCTCCTATTTTTTACACCTTTTGAAGCTCTTCATATTTTTCACAATTTTTCAGTCTCTGCATTTTTTTGAAGACCGCTTCATGCTCCTCCTATTTTTTAGACCGTTTCATGCTCATGTCATTTTTGACACATTTTGAATCTCTTCACATTTTTCACACCTATTGAAACTCTTCATATTTTTCATAATTTTGAAACTCTTCATATTTTTCACACGTTTTCAGGCTCTTCATCTTTTTCAACACCGCTTCATGCTCCTGCTATTTTCCAGACCGTTTCATACTCCTCATATTTTTGACACGTTTTGAGGCTCTTCATATATTTCACACCTTTTCAAGCTCTTCATGTTTTTGAACAACGTTTCATGATCCTTCTATTTTTCAGAACGTTTCATGCTCCTCATATTTTTCACACATTTTGAAGCTCTTCATATTTTTCACACCTTTTCAGGCTCTTCATGTTTTTCAACACCAGTTCATGCTCCTCACATTTTTCAGACCGTTTCATGCTCCTCATATTTTTTACACCTTTTGAAGCTCTTCATATTTTTCACACCTTTTCAGGCTCTTCATGTTTTTGAACACCGCTTCATGCTCGTACTATTTGCAGACCGTTTCATGCTCCTCATATTTTGGTACCTTTTGAAGCTCTTCATATTTTTCACACCTTTTCAGGCTCTTCATGTTTTTCAACACCACTTCATGCTCCTCCTATTTTTCAGACCGTTTCATACTCCTCATATATTTGACACCTTTTGAAGCTCTTCATATTTTTCACACTTTTTCAGGCTCTTCATGTTTTTCAACACCGCTTCATGCTCCTCCTATTTTTCACAACTTTTGAAGCTCTTCATATTTTTCACACCTTTTCAGGCTTTGCATGTTTTTCAACACCACTTCATGCTGCTCCTATTTTTCAGACCGTTTCATGCTCCTCATATTTTTGAAAGCTTTTGAAGCTCTTCATATTTTTCACAACTTTTCAGGCTCTTCATATTTTTCAACACCGCTTCATGATCCTCCTATTTTTCAGACCGTTTCATGCTCCTCATGTATTTCACACCTTTTGAAGCTCTTCATATTTTTCACACCTTTTCAGGCTCTTCATATTTTTCAACACCGCTTCATGCTCCTTCTCTTTTTCAGACCGTTTCATGCTCCTCATATTTTTCACACCTTTTGAAGCTCTTCATATTTTTCACACCTTTTCAGGCTCTTCACTTTTTTCAACACCGTCTCATGCTCCTCCTATTTTTCAGACAGTTTCACGCTCCTAATGTATTTCACATCTTTTGAAGCTCTTCATATTTTTCACAACGTTTCAGGCTCTTCATGTTTTCAACATCACTTCATGCTCCCCCTGTTTTTCAGACCGTTACATGCTCCTCGTATTTTTGACAACTTTTCAAGCTCTTCATATTTTTCACCCCTTTTCAGGCTCTTCCTGTTTTTGAACACCACTTCATGCTCTTCCTAATTTTCAGATTGTTTCATGCTCGTCATATTTTTGACACCTTTGGAGCTCTTCATATTTTTCACTCCTTTTCAGGCTCTTCATGTTTTTGAACACCACTTCATGCGCTTCCTAATTTTCAGACTGTTTCATGCTACTCATATTTTTGACACCTTTTGAAACTCTTCATATCTTTCACACCTTTTCAGGCTCTTCATGTTTTTCAACAGCGCTTCATGCTCCTCCTATTTTTCAGAACGTTTCATGCTCCTTATATTTTTCACACCTTTTGAAGCTCTTCATACTTTTCAGAACTTTTCAGGCTCTTCATGATTTTGAACACCGTTTCATGCTCCTCCTATTTTTCAGACCGTTTCATGATCCCCATATATTTGACACCTTTTGACGCTCTTCATATTTTTCACGTCTTTTAAGGCTCTTCATGTTTTGAACACCGCTTCATGCTCCTCCTATTTTTCAGACCGTTTCATGCTCCTCAAATTTCTGACACCTTTTGAAGCTCTTCATATTTTTCACACCTTTTCAGGCTCTTCATGTTTTTCAACACCACTTCATGCTCCTCCTTTTTTTCAGACCGTTTCATGCTCCTCATGCATTTCACACCTTTTGAAGCTCTTCATATTTTTCACACCTTTTCTGGCTCTTCATGTTTTTGAACAGCGCTTCATGCTCCTCATATTTTTCAGACCGTTTAATGCTCCTCATGTATTTCACATCTTTTGAAGCTCTTCATATTTTTCACACCTTTTCAGGCTCTTCATGTTTTTGAACACCGTTTAATGCTCCTCATGTATTTCCCATCTTTTGAAGCTCTTCATATTTTTCACACCTTTTCAGGCTCTTCATGTTTTTGAACACCGTTTAATGCTCCTCATGTATTTCCCATTTTTGAAGCTCTTCATATTTTTCACACCTTTTCTGGCTCTTTGTGTTTTTGAACACCATTTCTTGCTCCTCCTATTTTTCAGACCGTTTCATGCTCCTCATATTTTTGACACCTTTTGAAGCTCTTCATATTGTTCACACCTTTTCAGGCTCTTCATGTTTTTCAACACCGCTTCATGCTCCTCCTATTTTTCAGACGGTTCATGCTCCTCATATTTTTGACAACTTTTGTAGCTCTTCATATTTTTCACATCTCTTCTGGCTCTTCATGTTTTTGAACTCCGTTTCTTGCTCTTCCAATATTTCAGACCGTTTCATGCCCCTCATATTTTTGACACCTTTTGAAGCTCTTCATATTTGTCACACATTTTCAGGCTCTTCATGTTTTTCAACACTGCTTCATGCTCCTCCAATTTTTCAGACCGTTCATGCTCCTCATATTTTTGACACCTTTTGAAGCTCTTCATATTTTTCACACCTTTTCAGGTTCTTCATGTTTTTCAAAACCGCTTCATGCTCCTCCTATTTTTCAGACCGTTTCATGCTCCTCATATTTTTGACACCTTTTGATGCTCTTCGTATTTTTCACACCTTTTAGGCTCTTCATGTTTTTCAACACCACTTCATGCTCCTCGTATTTTTCAGACCGTTTCATTCTCGTCATATTTTTGACACCTTTTGAAGCTCCGCCTATTTTTCACACCTTTTCAGGCTCTTCATGATTTTCAACACCGCTTCATGCTCCTCCTATTTTTCAGACCGTTTCATGCTCATCTCATTTTTGACATCTTTTGACGCTCTTCATATTTTTCACACCTTTTGAATCTTTTCATATTTTTCATATTTTTGAAGCTCTTCATATATTTCACAAGTTTTCAGGCTCTTCATGTTTTCAACATCACTTCATGCTCCCCCTGTTTTTCAGACCGTTACATGCTCCTCGTATTTTTGACAACTTTTCAAGCTCTTCATATTTTTCACCCCTTTTCAGGCTCTTCCTGTTTTTGAACACCACTTCATGCTCTTCCTAATTTTCAGACTGTTTCAGGCTCGTCATATTTTTGACACCTTTGGAGCTCTTCATATTTTTCACTCCTTTTCAGGCTCTTCATGTTTTTGAACACCACTTCATGCTCTTCCTAATTTTCAGACTGTTTCATGCTACTCATATTTTTGACACCTTTTGAAACTCTTCATATCTTTCACACCTTTTCAGGCTCTTCATGTTTTTCAACAGCGCTTCATGCTCCTCCTATTTTTCAGAACGTTTCATGCTCCTTATATTTTTCACACCTTTTGAAGCTCTTCATACTTTTCAGAACTTTTCAGGCTCTTCATGATTTTGAACACCGTTTCATGCTCCTCCTATTTTTCAGACCGTTTCATGATCCCCATATATTTGACACCTTTTGACGCTCTTCATATTTTTCACATCTTTTAAGGCTCTTCATGTTTTGAACACCGCTTCATGCTCCTCCTATTTTTCAGACCGTTTCATGCTCCTCAAATTTCTGACACCTTTTGAAGCTCTTCATATTTTTCACACCTTTTCAGGCTCTTCATGTTTTTCAACACCACTTCATGCTCCTCCTTTTTTTCAGACCGTTTCATGCTCCTCATGCATTTCACACCTTTTGAAGCTCTTCATATTTTTCACACATTTTCTGGCTCTTCATGTTTTTGAACAGCGCTTCATGCTCCTCGTATTTTTCAGACCGTTTAATGCTCCTCATGTATTTCACATCTTTTGAAGCTCTTCATATTTTTCACACATTTTCAGGCTCTTCATGTTTTTGAACACCGTTTAATGCTCCTCATGTATTTCCCATCTTTTGAAGCTCTTCATATTTTTCACACCTTTTCAGGCTCTTCATGTTTTTGAACACCGTTTAATGCTCCTCATGTATTTCCCATTTTTGAAGCTCTTCATATTTTTCACACCTTTTCTGGCTCTTTGTGTTTTTGAACACCATTTCTTGCTCCTCCTATTTTTCAGACCGTTTCATGCTCCTCATATTTTTGACACCTTTTGAAGCTCTTCATATTTTGCACACCTTTTCAGGCTCTTCATGTTTTTCAACACCGCTTCATGCTCCTCCTATTTTTCAGACGGTTCATGCTCCTCATATTTTTGACAACTTTTGTAGCTCTTCATATTTTTCACATCTCTTCTGGCTCTTCATGTTTTTGAACTCCGTTTCTTGCTCTTCCAATTTTTCAGACCGTTTCATGCCCCTCATATTTTTGACACCTTTTGAAGCTCTTCATATTTGTCACACATTTTCAGGCTCTTCATGTTTTTCAACACTGCTTCATGCTCCTCCAATTTTTCAGACCGTTCATGCTTCTCATATTTTTGACACCTTTTGAAGCTCTTCATATTTTTCACACCTTTTCAGGTTCTTCATGTTTTTCAAAACCGCTTCATGCTCCTCCTATTTTTCAGACCGTTTCATGCTCCTCATATTTTTGACACCTTTTGAAGCTCTTCATGTTTTTCACACCTTTTCAGGCTCTTCATGATTTTCAACACCACTTCATTCTTCTCCTATTTTTCAGACCGTTTCATGCTCCTCATATTTTTGACACCTTTTGAAGCTCTTCATATTTTTCACAACTTTTAGGCTCTTCATGTTTTTCAACACCACTTCATGCTCCTCGTATTTTTCAGACCGTTTCATTCTCGTCATATTTTTGACACCTTTTGAAGCTCTGCCTATTTTTCACACCTTTTCAGGCTCTTCATGATTTTCAACACCGCTTCATGCTCCTCCTATTTTTCAGACCGTTTCATGCTCATCTCATTTTTGACATCTTTTGAAGCTCTTCATATTTTTCACACTTTTTGAATCTTTTCATATTTTTCATATTTTTGAAGCTCTTCATATTTTTCACACGATTTCAGGCTCTTCATGTTTTCAACATCACTTCATGCTCCCCCTGTTTTTCAGACCGTTACATGCTCCTCGTATTTTTGACAACTTTTCAAGCTCTTCATATTTTTCACCCCTTTTCAGGCTCTTCCTGTTTTTGAACACCACTTCATGCTCTTCCTAATTTTCAGACTGTTTCATGCTCGTCATATTTTTGACACCTTTGGAGCTCTTCATATTTTTCACTCCTTTTCAGTCTCTTCATGTTTTTGAACACCACTTCATGCTCTTCCTAATTTTCAGACTGTTTCATGCTACTCATATTTTTGACACCTTTTGAAACTCTTCATATCTTTCACACCTTTTCAGACTCTTCATGTTTTTCAACAGCGCTTCATGCTCCTCCTATTTTTCAGAACGTTTCATGCTCCTTATATTTTTCACACCTTTTGAAGCTCTTCATACTTTTCAGAACTTTTCAGGCTCTTCATGATTTTGAACACCGTTTCATGCTCCTCCTATTTTTCAGACCGTTTCATGATCCCCATATATTTGACACCTTTTGAAGCTCTTCATATTTTTCACACCTTTTCAGGCTCTTCATGTTTTTCAACACCACTTCATGCTTCTCCTTTTTTTCAGACCGTTTCATGCTCCTCATGCATTTCACACCTTTTGAAGCTCTTCGTATTTTTCACACCTTTTCTGGCTCTTCATGTTTTTGAACAGCGCTTCATGCTCCTCATATTTTTCAGACCGTTTAATGCTCCTCATGTATTTCACATCTTTTGAAGGTCTTCATATTTTTCACACCTTTTCAGGCTCTTCATGTTTTGGAACACCGTTTAATGCTCCTCATGTATTTCCCATCTTTTGAAGCTCTTCATATTTTTCACACCTTTTCTGGCTCTTCATGTTTTTGAACTCCGTTTCTTGCTCCTCCAATATTTCAGACCGTTTCATTCTCCTCATATTTTTCACACCTTTTGAAGCTCTTCATATTTTTCACACATTTTCAGGCTCTTCATGTTTTTCAACACCGATTCATGCTCCTCCTATTTTTCAGACCGTTCATGCTCCGCATATTTTTGACACCTTTTCAAGCTCTTCATATTTTTCACCCCTTTTCAGGCTCTTCCTGTTTTTGAACACCACTTCATGCTCTTCCTAATTTTCAGACTGTTTCAGGCTCGTCATATTTTTGACACCTTTGGAGCTCTTCATATTTTTCACTCCTTTTCAGGCTCTTCATGTTTTTGAACACCACTTCATGCTCTTCCTAATTTTCAGACTGTTTCATGCTACTCATATTTTTGACACCTTTTGAAACTCTTCATATCTTTCACACCTTTTCAGGCTCTTCATGTTTTTCAACAGCGCTTCATGCTCCTCCTATTTTTCAGAACGTTTCATGCTCCTTATATTTTTCACACCTTTTGAAGCTCTTCATACTTTTCAGAACTTTTCAGGCTCTTCATGATTTTGAACACCGTTTCATGCTCCTCCTATTTTTGAGACCGTTTCATGATCCCCATATATTTGACACCTTTTGACGCTCTTCATATTTTTCACATCTTTTAAGGCTCTTCATGTTTTGAACACCGCTTCATGCTCCTCCTATTTTTCAGACCGTTTCATGCTCCTCAAATTTCTGACACCTTTTGAAGCTCTTCATATTTTTCACACCTTTTCAGGCTCTTCATGTTTTTCAACACCACTTCATGCTCCTCCTTTTTTTCAGACCGTTTCATGCTCCTCATGCATTTCACACCTTTTGAAGCTCTTCATATTTTTCACACATTTTCTGGCTCTTCATGTTTTTGAACAGCGCTTCATGCTCCTCGTATTTTTCAGACCGTTTAATGCTCCTCATGTATTTCACATCTTTTGAAGCTCTTCATATTTTTCACACATTTTCAGG
The DNA here is from genome assembly GCF_033118175.1 of Dama dama. Taxonomy (NCBI): domain Eukaryota; kingdom Metazoa; phylum Chordata; class Mammalia; order Artiodactyla; family Cervidae; genus Dama; species Dama dama. Next base: position 1,788,374 of record NW_026870979.1, read on the forward strand.
CTCTTCATGTTTTTGAACACCGTTTAATGCTCCTCATGTATTTCCCATCTTTTGAAGCTCTTCATATTTTTCACACCTTTTCAGGCTCTTCATGTTTTTGAACACCGTTTAATGCTCCTCATGTATTTCCCATTTTTGAAGCTCTTCATATTTTTCACACCTTTTCTGGCTCTTTGTGTTTTTGAACACCATTTCTTGCTCCTCCTATTTTTCAGACCGTTTCATGCTCCTCATATTTTTGACACCTTTTGAAGCTCTTCATATTTTGCACACCTTTTCAGGCTCTTCATGTTTTTCAACACCGCTTCATGCTCCTCCTATTTTTCAGACGGTTCATGCTCCTCATATTTTTGACAACTTTTGTAGCTCTTCATATTTTTCACATCTCTTCTGGCTCTTCATGTTTTTGAACTCCGTTTCTTGCTCTTCCAATTTTTCAGACCGTTTCATGCCCCTCATATTTTTGACACCTTTTGAAGCTCTTCATATTTGTCACACATTTTCAGGCTCTTCATGTTTTTCAACACTGCTTCATGCTCCTCCAATTTTTCAGACCGTTCATGCTTCTCATATTTTTGACACCTTTTGAAGCTCTTCATATTTTTCACACCTTTTCAGGTTCTTCATGTTTTTCAAAACCGCTTCATGCTCCTCCTATTTTTCAGACCGTTTCATGCTCCTCATATTTTTGACACCTTTTGAAGCTCTTCATGTTTTTCACACCTTTTCAGGCTCTTCATGATTTTCAACACCACTTCATTCTTCTCCTATTTTTCAGACCGTTTCATGCTCCTCATATTTTTGACACCTTTTGAAGCTCTTCATATTTTTCACAACTTTTAGGCTCTTCATGTTTTTCAACACCACTTCATGCTCCTCGTATTTTTCAGACCGTTTCATTCTCGTCATATTTTTGACACCTTTTGAAGCTCTGCCTATTTTTCACACCTTTTCAGGCTCTTCATGATTTTCAACACCGCTTCATGCTCCTCCTATTTTTCAGACCGTTTCATGCTCATCTCATTTTTGACATCTTTTGAAGCTCTTCATATTTTTCACACCTTTTGAATCTTTTCATATTTTTCATATTTTTGAAGCTCTTCATATTTTTCACACGATTTCAGGCTCTTCATGTTTTCAACATCACTTCATGCTCCCCCTGTTTTTCATACCGTTACATGCTCCTCGTATTTTTGACAACTTTTCAAGCTCTTCATATTTTTCACCCCTTTTCAGGCTCTTCCTGTTTTTGAACACCACTTCATGCTCTTCCTAATTTTCAGACTGTTTCAGGCTCGTCATATTTTTGACACCTTTGGAGCTCTTCATATTTTTCACTCCTTTTCAGGCTCTTCATGTTTTTGAACACCACTTCATGCTCTTCCTAATTTTCAGACTGTTTCATGCTACTCATATTTTTGACACCTTTTGAAACTCTTCATATCTTTCACACCTTTTCAGACTCTTCATGTTTTTCAACAGCGCTTCATGCTCCTCCTATTTTTCAGAACGTTTCATGCTCCTTATATTTTTCACACCTTTTGAAGCTCTTCATACTTTTCAGAACTTTTCACGCTCTTCATGATTTTGAACACCGATTCATGCTCCTCCTATTTTTCAGACCGTTTCATGATCCCCATATATTTGACACCTTTTGAAGCTCTTCATATTTTTCACACCTTTTCAGGCTCTTCATGTTTTTCAACACCACTTCATGCTTCTCCTTTTTTTCAGACCGTTTCATGCTCCTCATGCATTTCACACCTTTTGAAGCTCTTCATATTTTTCACACCTTTTCTGGCTCTTCATGTTTTTGAACAGCGCTTCATGCTCCTCATATTTTTCAGACCGTTTAATGCTCCTCATGTATTTCACATCTTTTGAAGCTCTTCATATTTTTCACACCTTTTCAGGCTCTTCATGTTTTGGAACACCGTTTAATGCTCCTCATGTATTTCCCATCTTTTGAAGCTCTTCATATTTTTCACACCTTTTCTGGCTCTTCATGTTTTTGAACTCCGTTTCTTGCTCCTCCAATATTTCAGACCGTTTCATTCTCCTCATATTTTTCACACCTTTTGAAGCTCTTCATATTTTTCACACATTTTCAGGCTCTTCATGTTTTTCAACACCGATTCATGCTCCTCCTATTTTTCAGACCGTTCATGCTCCTCATATTTTTGACACCTTTTCAAGCTGTTCATATTTTTCACACCTTTTCAGTTTCTACATGTTCTTCAACACAACTTCATGCTCCTCCTATTGTTCAGACCGTTTCATGATCCTCATATTTTTGACACCTTTTGAAGCTCTTCATGTTTTTTAACACCGTTTCATGCTCTTCCTATTTTTCAAACCGTTTCATGCTCCTCATATTTTTGAAACCTATTGAAGCTCTTCATATTTTTCACTAATTTTCCGGGTCTTCATGTTTTTCTACACCACTTCATTCTCCTCCTATTTTTCAGACCGTTTCATGCTCGTCATATTTTTGACACCTTTTGAAGCTCTTCATATTTTTCAAATCTTTTCAGGCTCTTCATGTTTTTGAATACCGATTCATGCTCCTCCTATTTTTCAGACCGTTTCATGCTCGTCATATTTTGACACCTTTTGAAGCTCTTCATATTTTTCACACCTTTTCTGGCTCTTTATGTTTTTGAACACCATTTCTTGCTCCTACTATTTTTCAGAACGTTTCATGCTCCTCATATTTTTGACACCTTTTGAAGCTCTTCATATATTTCACACCTTTTCAGGCTCTTCATGTTTTTCAACACCGCTTCATGCTCCTCCTATTTTTCAGACGGTTCATGCTCCTCATATTTTTGACAACTTTTGTAGCTCTTCATATTTTTCACATCTCTTCTGGCTCTTCATGTTTTTGAACTCTGTTTCTTGCTCTTCCAATTTTTCAGACCGTTTCATGCCCCTCATATTTTTGACACCTTTTGAAGCTCTTCATATTTGTCACACATTTTCAGGCTCTTCATGTTTTTCAACACTGCTTCATGCTCCTCCAATTTTTCAGACCGTTCATGCTCCTCATATTTTTGACACCTTTTGAAGCTCTTCATATTTTTCACACCTTTTCAGGTTCTTCATGTTTTTCAAAACTGCTTCATGCTCCTGCTATTTTTCAGACCGTTTCATGCTCCTCATATTTTTGACACCTTTTGAAGCTCTTCATATTTTTCACACCTTTTCAGGCTCTTCATGTTTTTCAACACCACTTCATTCTTCTCCTATTTTTCAGACCGTTTCATGCTCCTCATATTTTTGACACCTTTTGAAGCTCTTCATATTTTTCACACCTTTTAGGCTCTTCATGTTTTTCAACACCACTTCATGCTCCTCGTATTTTTCAGACCGTTTCATTCTCGTCATATTTTTGACACCTTTTGAAGCTCGGTCTATTTTTCACACCTTTTCAGGCTCTTCATGATTTTCAACACCGCTTCATGCTCCTCCTATTTTTCAGACCGTTTCATGCTCATCTCATTTTTGACATCTTTTGAAGCTCTTCATATTTTTCACACCTTTTGAATCTTTTCATATTTTTCATATTTTTGAAGCTCTTCATATTTTTCACACGTCTTCAGGCTCTTCATGTTTTCAACATCACTTCATGCTCCCCCTGTTTTTCAGACCGTTACATGCTCCTCGTATTTTTGACAACTTTTCAAGCTCTTCATATTTTTCACCCCTTTTCAGGCTCTTCCTGTTTTTGAACACCACTTCATGCTCTTCCTAATTTTCAGACTGTTTCAGGCTCGTCATATTTTTGACACCTTTGGAGCTCTTCATATTTTTCACTCCTTTTCAGGCTCTTCATGTTTTTGAACACCACTTCATGCTCTTCCTAATTTTCAGACTGTTTCATGCTACTCATATTTTTGACACCTTTTGAAACTCTTCATATCTTTCACACCTTTTCAGGCTCTTCATGTTTTTCAACAGCGCTTCATGCTCCTCCTATTTTTCAGAACGTTTCATGCTCCTTATATTTTTCACACCTTTTGAAGCTCTTCATACTTTTCAGAACTTTTCAGGCTCTTCATGATTTTGAACACCGTTTCATGCTCCTCCTATTTTTCAGACCGTTTCATGATCCCCATATATTTGACACCTTTTGACGCTCTTCATGTTTTTCACGTCTTTTAAGGCTCTTCATGTTTTGAACACCGCTTCATGCTCCTCCTATTTTTCAGACCGTTTCATGCTCCTCAAATTTCTGACACCTTTTGAAGCTCTTCATATTTTTCACACCTTTTCAGGCTCTTCATGTTTTTCAACACCACTTCATGCTCCTCCTTTTTTTCAGACCGTTTCATGCTCCTCATGCATTTCACATGTTTTGAAGCTCTTCATATTTTTCACACCTTTTCAGGCTCTTCATGTTTTTGAACACCATTTAATGCTCCTCATGTATTTCCCATCTTTTGAAGCTCTTCATATTTTTCACACCTTTTCTGGCTCTTCATGTTTTTGAACTCCGTTTCTTGCTCCTCCAATATTTCAGACCGTTTCATTCTCCTCATATTTTTCACACCTTTTGAAGCTCTTCATATTTTTCACACATTTTCAGGCTCTTCATGTTTTTCAACACCGATTCATGCTCCTCCTATTTTTCAGACCGTTCATGCTCCTCATATTTTTGACACCTTTTCAAGCTGTTCATATTTTTCACACCTTTTCAGTTTCTACATGTTCTTCAACACAACTTCATGCTCCTCCTATTGTTCAGACCGTTTCATGATCCTCATATTTTTGACACCTTTTGAAGCTCTTCATATGTTTCACACCTTTTGAAGCTCTTCATGTTTTTTAACACCGTTTCATGCTCTTCCTATTTTTCAAACCGTTTCATGCTCCTCATATTTTTGAAACCTATTGAAGCTCTTCATATTTTTCACTCATTTTCCGGGTCTTCATGTTTTTCTACACCACTTCATTCTCCTCCTATTTTTCAGACCGTTTCATGCTCGTCATATTTTTGACACCTTTTGAAGCTCTTCATATTTTTCAAATCTTTTCAGGCTCTTCATGTTTTTGAATACCGATTCATGCTCGTCATATTTTTCAGACCGTTTCATGCTCCTCATATTTTTGACACCTTTTGAGGCTCTTCATATTTTTCACACCTTTTCTGGCTCTTTATGTTTTTGAACACCATTTCTTGCTCCTACTATTTTTCAGACCGTTTCATGCTCCTCATATTTTTGACACGTTTTGAAGCTCTTCATATTGTTCACACCTTTTCAGGCTCTTCATGTTTTTCAACACCGCTTCATGCTCCTCCTATTTTTCAGACGGTTCATGCTCCTCATATTTTTGACAACTTTTGTAGCTCTTCATATTTTTCACATCTCTTCTGGCTCTTCATGTTTTTGAACTCTGTTTCTTGCTCTTCCAATTTTTAATACCGTTTCATGCCCCTCATATTTTTGACACCTTTTGAAGCTCTTCATATTTGTCACACATTTTCAGGCTCTTCATGTTTTTGAACACCGCTTCATGCTCCTCCAATTTTTCAGGCCGTTTCATGCTCCTCATATTGTTGACACTTTTTGAAGCTCTTCATATTTTTCCACCTTTTCAGGCTTCTCATGTTTTTCAACACCGTTTCATGCTTCTCCTATTTTTCAGACCGTTTCATGCTCCTCATATTTTTGACAAATTTTGAAGCTCTTCATACATTTCACACCTTTTCAGGCTCTTCATGTTTTTCAACACCGCTTCATGCTCCTCCAATTTTTCAGAAAGTTTCATGCTCCTCATATTTTTAACATCTTTTGAAACTCTTCATATTTTTCACACCTTTTCATGCTCTTCATCTTTTTCAAAAAAGTTTCATGCTCATCCTATGTTTCATACTGTTTCATGCATCTAATATTTTTGACACCTTCTGAAGCTCTTTATATTTTTCACACCTTTTCAGGCTCTTCATGTTTTTGAACACAATTTCATGCTCCTCTTATTTTTTTTTATTGTTATTTTTTTTTAATTTTTTTTTTTATTTTTATTTTTTTTTCCCAGTCGGTTTTGTCATACATTGATATGAATCAGCCATGGATTTACATGTATTCCCAATCCCAATCCCCCCTCCCACCTCCCTCTCCACCCGATTCCTCTTGGTCTTCCCAGTGCACCAAGCCGGAGCACTTGTCTCGTGCATCCTACCTGGGCTGGTGATCTGTTTCACCATAGATAGCATGCATGCTGTTCTTTTGAAATATCCCAACCTCACATTCTCCCACAAAGTTCAAAAGGTGTTCTGTATTTCTGTGTCTCTTTTTCTGTTCTGCATATAGGGTTATCGTTATCACCTTTCTAAATTCCATATACATGTGTCAGCATGCTCTAATGTTCTTTATCTTTCTGGCTTACCTCACTCTGTATAATGGGCTCCAGCTTCATCCATCTCATTAGGACTGATTCAAATGAATTCTTTTTAATGGCTGAGTAATATTCCATGGTGTATATGTACCACAGCTTTCTTATCCATTCATCTGCTGACGGGCATCTAGGTTGCTTCCATGTCCTAGCTATTATAAACAGTGCTGCGATGAACATTGGGGTGCACGTGTCTCTTTCAGACGAACCTATGGACACCTTATCTTTGACAAAGGAGGCAAGGATATACAATGGAAAAAAGACAACCTCTTTAACAAGTGGTGCTGGGAAAACTGGTCAACCACTTGTAAAAGAATGAAAATAGAACACTTTCTAACACCATACACAAAAATAAACTCAAAATGGATTAAAGATCTAAATTTAAGACCAGAAACTATAAAACTCCTAGAGGAGCACATAGGCAAAACACTCTCCGACATAAATCAAAGCAAGATCCTCTATGACCCACCTCCCAGAATATTGGAAATAAAAGCAAAACTAAACAAATGGGACCTAATGAAACTTAAAAGCTTTTGCACTACAAAGGAAACTATAAGTAAGGTGAAAAGACAGCCCTCAAATTGGGAGAAAATAATAGCAAATGAAGAAACAGACAAAGGATTAATCTCAAAAATATACAAGCAAATCCTGCAGCTCAATTCCAGAAAAATAAATGACCCAATAAAAAATGAGCCAAAGAACTAAACAGACATTTCTCCAAAGAAGACATACAGATGGATAACAAACACATGAAAAGATGCTCAACATCACTCATTCTTAGAGAAATGCAAATCAAAACCACAATGAGGTACCATTACATGCCAGTCAGGATGGCTGCTATCCAAAAGTCTACAAGCAATAAATGCTGGAGATGGTGTGGAGAAAAGGGAACCCTCTTACACTGTTGGTGGGAATGCACACTAGTACAGCCCCTATGGAAAACAGTGTGGAGATTTCTTAAAAAACTGGAAATAGAACTGCCATATGACCCAGCAATCCCACTTCTGGGCATACACACTGAGGAAACCAGATCCTCTTATTTTTCAGACCGTTTCAAGCTCCTCATATTTTTTACACCTTTTGAAGCTCTTCATATATTTCACACCTTTTCAGGCTCTTCATGCTTTTCAAATCCGCTTCATGCTCCTCCTATTTTTCAGACTGTTTCATGCTCCTCATATTTTTGACACCTTTTGAAGCTCTTCATATTTTTCACACGTATTCAAGCTCTTCATCTTTTTCAACACCGCTTCATGCTCCTCCTATTTTTCAGACCGTTTCATGCTTCTCATATTTTTGACACCTTTTGAATCTCTTCATATTTTTCACACCTTTTCAGGTTCTTCATGTTTTTGAACACCGCTTCATGCTCCTCCCATTTTTCAGACCGTTTCATACTCCTCATATATTTGACACCTTTTGAAGCTCTTCATATTTTTCACAACTTTTCAGGTTCTTCATGTTTTCAACACCACTTCATGCTCCTCCTATATTTCTGACCGTGTCATGCTCCTCATATTTTTGACATCTTTTGAAGCTCTTCATATTTTTCATGCCTTTTCAGACTCTTCATGTTTTTCTACACCGCTTCATGCTCCTCCTATTTTTGACATCTTTTGAAGCTGTTCATATATTTCACACCTTTTCAGGGTTTTCATGTTTTTGAACACCGTTTCATGCTCCTCATAATTTTCAGACCGTTTCATGCTCCTCATATTTTTGACACCTTTTGAAGCTCTTCATATTTTTCACACGTTTTCAGGCTCTTCATGATTTTGAACACCGCTTCATGCTCCTCCTATCTTTCAGACCGTTTCATGCTTCTCATATTTTTGACACCATTTGAAGCTCTTCATATTTTTCACACCTTTTCAGGCTCTTCATGTTTTTGAACACCGCTCATGATCCTCCAAATTTTCAGACCGTTTCATGCTCGTCATATTTTTAACACCTTTTGAAGCTCATCATATTTTTCTCACCTTTTCAGGCTCTTCATGTTTTTCCACACCACTTCATGCTTCTCATATTTTTCAGACCGTTTCATGCTCCTCATGAATTTCACACCTTTTGAAGCTCTTCATATTTTTCACAGCTTTTCAGGCTTCTCATGTTTTTGATCCCCGTTTCATGCTCCTCCTATTTTTCAGACCGTTTCATGCTCTTCATATTTTTGACGCCTTTTGAAGCTCTTCATATTTTTCACACCTTTTCAGGCTCTTCATGTTTTCCACACCGTTTCATGCTGCTTCTATTTTTCAGGCCGTTTCATGCTCCTCATAATTTTCACACCTTTTGAAGCTCTTTATATTTTTCAAAACTTTTCAGGCTCTTCATGTTTTTGAACACCGTTTCATGCTCCCCCTATTTTTCAGACCGTTTCATCCTCATCTCATTTTTGATACCTTTTGAAGCTCTTCATATTTTTCACACCTTTTCAGGCTCTTCATGTTTTTGAACACCGCTTCATGGTCCTCCTATTTTTCAGAACGTTTCATGCTCCCCCTGTATTTCACACCTTTTGAAGCTCTTTATATTTTTCAACCCTTTTCAGGCTCTTCATGTTTTTGAACACCGTTTCATGCTCCCCCTATTTTTCAGACCGTTTCATGCTCTTCATATTTTTGACACTTTTTGAAGCTCTTCATATTTTTGACACCTTTTGAAGCTCTTCATATATTTCACACCTTTTCAGGCTCTTCATGTTTTTCAACACCACTTCATGCTCTTCCTATTTTTCAGACCGTTTCATCCTCCTCATATTTTTGACACCTTTAGAAGCTCTTCATTATTTCACAACTTTTCAGGCTCTTCATGTGTTTTAGCACCGCTTCATGCTCGTCCTATTTTTCAGACCTTTCATGCTCCTCATATTTTTCACACCTTTTGAATCTCTTCATATTTTTCACACCTTTTGAAGCTCTTCATATTTTTCACACCTTTTCAGGCTGTTCATGTTTTTGAACACCTCATCATGCTCTTCCTATTTTTCAGAATGTTTCATGCTCCTCATGTATTTCACACCTTTTGAAGCTCTTCATATTGTTCACACCTTTTCAGGCTCTTCATGGTTTTGAACACCGCATCATGCTCCTCCTATTTTTCAGAATGTTTCATGCTCCTCATGTATTTCACACATTTTGAAGCTCTTCATAATTTTCACACCTTTTCAGGCTCTTCATGTTTTTGAACACCGTTTCATTCTCCTCCTATTTTTCAGACCCTTTCATGCTCCTCATATTTTTGACACCTTTTGAAGCTCTTCATATTTTTCACAATTTTGAACCTCTTCATATATTTCACACCTTTTCAGGCTCCTCATGTTTTTCATCACCACTTCATGCTCCTCCTATTGTTCAGACCCTTTCATGCTAAACTAATTTTAACACCTTATGAAGCTCTTCATATTTTTCACACCTTTTCAGGCTCTTCATGTTTTTGAACACCGCTTCATGCTCCTCCTATTTTTCAGATCGTTTCATGCTCCTCATAATTTTCACACCTTTTGAAGCTCTTCATATTTTTCACACCTTTTCAGGCTCTTCATGTTTCTGAACAACGCTTCATGCTCCTCCTAATTTTCAGACCGTTTAATGCTCCTCATGTGTTTCACACCTTTTGAAGCTCTTCATATATTTCACACCTTTTCAGGCTCTTCTTTTTTTTCAACACCACTTCATGCTCCTCCTTTTTTTCAGACCGTTTCATGCTAATCTCATTTTTGACACCTTTTGAAGCTCTTCATATTTTTCACTCCTTTTGAAGCTCTTCAAAATTTTCACACGTTTTCAGGCTCTTCATGTTATCCAAAACCGCATCATGCTCCTCATATATTTCAGACCATTTCTTGCTCCTCATGTTTTTCACACATTTTGAAGCTCTTCATATTTTTGACAACTTTTCAGGCTCTTCATGTTTATCAACACCGCTTGATGCTCCTCCTATTTTTCAGACCGTTTCATGCTCATCTCATTTTTGAACCTTTAGAATCTCTTCATATTTTTCACACCTTTTCAGGCTCTTTATGTTTTTCAACACCGCTTGATGCTCCTCCTATTTTTCAGACCGTTTCATGCTCATCTCATTTTTGACACCTTTTCAAACTTTTCATATTTTTCACACCTTTTCAGGCTCTTCATGTTTTTGAACACCACTTCATGCTCCTCCTATTTTTCAGAGAGTTTCATGCTCCTCATGTATTTCACACCTTTTCAAGCTCTTCATATTTTTCACACCTTTTCAGGCTCTTCATATTTTTCCATAACACTTCATGCTTCTATTTTTCAGACCGTTGCATGCTCCTCATGAATTTCACACGTTTTGAAGCTCTTCAGATTTTTCACAACTTTTCAGGCTCTTCATGTTTCTGATCACCGTTTCATGCTCCTCCTATCTTTCAGACCGTTTCATGCTTCTCATATTTTTGACACCATTTGAAGCTCTTCATATTTTTCACACCTTTTCATGCTCCTCATGTTTTTGAACACTGCTCATGATCCTCCGAATTTTCAGACCGTTTCATGCTCTTCATATTTTTGACACCTTTTGAAACTCTTCATATTTTTCACACCTTTTCAGGTTCTTCATGTTTTTCCACACCACTTCATGCTTCTCGTATTTTTCAAACCTTTTCATGCTTCTCATGAATTTCACACCTTTTGAAGCTCTTCATATTTTCACAACTTTTCAGGCTCTTCATGTTTCTGATCACCATTTCATGCTCCTCCTAGCTTTCACACCGTTTCATGCTTCTCATATTTTTGACACCATTTGAAGCTCTTCATATTTTTCACACCTTTTCAGGCTCTTCATGTTTTTGAACACCGATCATGATCCTCCAAAATTCAGACCGTTTCATGCTCTTCATATTTTTGACACCTTTTGAAGCTATTCATATTTTTCACACATTTTCAGGCTTTTCATGTTTTTCCACACCACTTCATGCTTCTCATATTTTTCAGACCGTTTCATGCTCCTCATGAATTTCACACCTTTTGAAGCTCTTCATATTTCTCACACCTTTTCAGGCTCCTCATGTTTTGGTCACCATTTCATGCTCCTCCTATTTTTCAGAAAGTTTCATGCTCCTCATATTTTTGACACCTTTTGAAGTTCTTCATATTTTTCACACGTTTTGAGGCTCTTCATGATTTTGAACACCGCTTCATGAACCTCCTATTTTACAGACCGTTTCATGCTCTTTATAATTTTGACCCCTTTTGAAGCTCTTCATA